>NW_024353790.1:1728325-1912280 GCF_902729225.1 Pteropus medius | reverse complement strand
CATTTGTATCAAGCGAGAAACTTTAACGGCGACTGAAGCCTAGATCCTCATCCTGACTACTTTAATCGGAAGCTGTGGGAGCAGAACGTAGGCATTCTTTACAAGGTCCCAGATGGAGTGCCACAGGGCCCGCATTATTTCTGTGTAGTCGGATGCATGAATTTGACCTCAGCTCATCAGATTTCTTCCCTTATAGCAGGTGGCAGCAATGACATTAGCATGTAGACTATTCCTCATTTTTTTCTCTACTGGAGAGGCATGAAAGCACATCCAGTGCTCACTCGAACACTGGGGAGTCTAAGTTTAAAATTTATGGAGTGGCATCCGTTTACAACAATCATGATAATGGTTCCCATTTATTTATCACTGCACTAAGGGCTTACGTGCCTATCTCATTTAATCCTGACATTAATGGTACGGGATAGATTGCATTACCCTCAATTTACAGATAAGAAAATAAACTCAAAAAGGTTGAGCAGCTTACACTCAGCTGCTCACACAGTTACAGAGCTGAGATTCAAGCCCAGTCATCCTGACTGAAGTTTTCTTGCCTCTTAGAGAAGGTTACTTTCAGTCCCATCCACATGAATGAAAACCAGGAGCCGCATCTAATGCGAGTCGGGCTCCTGAGCCAATGCGGGGAGGTGGTGGCAGGCTCTGTGGTTGGAGGGGGTCCTCAGCCACCTGCCACTTCTTCCTCATGCCTGAGACCGAGGGGCTCCCTGTGCCTGAGCTGCAGTGTAGCCAGGCTCTGTGCTGCTGCTCCTCCGTTTCCAGGCTCTTCTTGCCTTCTCCCCTGACATTTAGACTCCTGGACGTGGCCTCAGCCGCTGAGCATGGAGTATCTATCCTTTCATCAGTTTTCTGAGAAGGCAACATTGGGAGAAAGAGCAGTTCAGGGTAAGGTGGTTTGCAGTTCCTGCAACACACAAATACCTAATGTTTATTTATCACGGAGAGTCCCCATGGAAGATTGTGTGCTGTGCATAATCAGTTTGTCAACAATAAATGATTATGTGATTATACCTGGCTCTTTTCAAGAAGATGCAATGCTTGGGAATACGAGCTCTATTTGAGCCATGACCACTATTTTACCGAGGGATACTGACCAAAGGGGCCACCGCCAGGAGATACGTGTCTGCCTAGGCACCAGGCCCACCACCTGGAGAAGCATGTGGGAAATGAACCCTTTCCCTTTCATGATGCTGGAGAGGCTGCAAGTGGAAGCCAGACCTATGGCTCAGATCTACGCTGGGCACTGCTCCACACTCAGCCTGCCAGGGTTGAGTTCATTGTTCTTTTTGCATCTTAGTTTTAAAATGCAAAAAAAAGTGTGAAAAAAAAAATATGTTAGTGTATAGAAAGAAAGTTTATAGGATAGGATACAGAGAAAATTTATTTGGACATTCCTGGGAAATACACAAATGTGTGTGGTAAGCCTGCAGGAAGGCTAAGTGTTTTACCAAAGGTCAAAAAATTCTGCTCAAATAAAATGTTTATAAATGCAAACTAAACAAATAAGAGAAACTAAATGTTGGCAAGTTAAACTAAGAAAGGTTAATTCATTACTGGAGAAAGAAGTTATAAAATGAGGGGTGTTTATGAAGTGTACAGGAGTGGACAGTATGGCCTTGACATTCACCCACCACCCACTCACTGACTTACCTGGAGCAGCTTCCGGTCCTGCAAGCTCCATTCATGGTAAGTGCCCTCTACAGGTGTACCTTTAATCTCTTCTACCGTATTTTTTACTGTACCTTTTCTATGTTTAGATATACAAACATTTACTGTTGTGTTACAATTACCTACAATATTCAGTAGAATAGCACATTGTACGGGTCTCTAGCCCAGGAGCCACAGACTGTACCATGTAGCCCGGATGTGTAGTAGACTGTACCATCTAGATTTGTGTAAGTGCTCTCACTGATTTCCACACAGTGACGAAATTGCCTAATGACACATCTCTCAGAACCTATCCCTGTTGTTAAATGACACATGACTGTATACAGTTGATTGCATGACATACATATTTTTAATTCAGTGTTATGATTGTTGGGAGATAATTCTATGTGAGTCATGTTTCCGCATGTTTGTTAGAACTGCCTTAGTTCCGAACAATTGTTTTTAAACTTGTTTGTAGGTTTTGCAAAAAAAAAAAAGCCTTGGAAGATATAGTTTCTCTCTTCCGAGCAAAGAACAGTCAGGCTTACTGCCCATTATAAAAAATGAGGGTTCTCAGAGAAGGCAGCTGTCACCCAGCCTTCTTTGCAGCCCCCTGTGGGAACTGGGACTTGAGAAATCAGCACCAGAATATGCTGCTACTCTGGCTACTACTATTGCTGTGAGTAATAAATGGTCCTTTCTCTCTGACTCAGGAGTGTTGGGTCTTCTATGGCATTCATGACACTGTCATAGGCTGACTTGTCAGGTTGTAGTAGGGTCAGCTCTTGTACCCTGCAGAAGTCCTGACAATGGTCAGTCTTCTTGGTCTCTTTCAGTATGACTTGTGTCATTCTTGTAGTAAATATAAGATACTTTCTTATATTTAGACCCCAACTTGATAAAACATTTTCAACTATATAGGGTCAGAAGTGTCTTTAGTGAGATTTTATGCCTGGAAATGGTTGTTCTGTGGACAGAATTTACATTCACAAAAGCCACTTTCTCTCTTCTTCCTTGTTAGCAACAAAAAGGGAGTGTTGCCTGGTGAAGATCAGGGAAAATGAGTGATGGAAGAGAGACCTAATTTAGAGAAAAATGACACCCTAGAGTGAGGTGGAGGAGACAAGCAAATAGCAATTCTCGCCATGCGTCTTTTTAATATATGTGCCTAAATAGTATGAGTAGCACTTTATCACTTGCTGTATTGAAGTTTCCAAATTAAATTCCAAAAGCAGTTTTGTGACTGTAATTTATTTGCAGTATCACAGTCCACCCAGTGGTTGGTGAACCCAAAAATAGAAAATGAGCTCATGGTCTATCTGGTGCTACCAGATTGGTTCTTGTCAGGTCGTATAGTGATCTATATAAAGTGTGACCCAACACACCCTTCTGGGTCACCCGTTGCTTGAGAGTATTATTAGCAACAGGAAATTGCTCCCTTGGTGCCGATTAGATTCCTAAAAGGGAGATTATTTACTCAATCCCTCTTTCTGATAGCTCATAAATAAAAGCTTAAATACAATAATTTATCTTAAAATGTATTTTGTAGCACAGCAGAACACCTTATGCTTTTTGGCTGGAATCCCAACACAGGGGACCAATGCCACGACCTTTCATGGAGGCTGGCATCACTTTAACAGAATACCCCCAAAGCCTTAGAGAAACAACCGTTTCCGAAACTGATGATAGACGAGGAGTTGAACAAAACTTCTCAAACAGTTTGAAAAAAATAGCATGGTTTATTTTCTTTTGAATCTTATTTCTGTTTCAAGCATTTGTGCTCCTTTTAGAGCTGAGAACTCCCTGTGTATGTCTTTAAGCTAGGAGTTCTTAAAGCTACAGCTCATGTAGGTTTAAGAGGGTCCTCACGACCTCTGAAACTGCAGAAGAGAGAACAGATTGAGAGAGAGAGAAAAAAATGGCATAGGTGATAGAGGCTCTGTTCATCTCTCTGGCGACCAAATCAAAGTTGTGATGGAAACAAGGAGCGGCAGCAAGGAAAAATCACCTGGGATCTAGAGGAACAAGCAAGCGCCACAACTAGAGATAAATCCAAGAAAACACCTTGCAACGGCAGAAGGTAGGACGGGGCGAGGACGCGGGGCTGCCCAGTCTCGATCAGCTGAGTGAGATGGAGGCTGCAGCAGTGGCAGCGGCAGACGCCTCTTATAAGGGCCACGGCCGCGAGCAGATTTTCGCAGTGATGGACTTGCTCACTCTGAGCACCAGTGCTGATTTGGCTGCGTGCAGGGGGCACCAGAAACTTACAGGGAGGCATTGTCGGAGTGAGGGCTGAGGCGAAACTCAGCCTGTACAGAAGTGCTGGTGGTATCCATTGTTCCGAGTTGAGCCCTCCCCACTCCCAGTGCATGACGCAGCACCACCATAGCCGTGATGTCATCAAACTGGATAACAGAGCTCGCTCAACCCAGAGGATTCCCCAACTCGCGGCCCCACCCAAGCCACATCCAGGTGTATCCTCAGTGAGTCAGGTGCTCCTTGCTGAGCAGCGCTAGACTCACACTGGAGGCAGCTGGCCTTGGTTCCTGGTGTGGCCTTTTGAGGCAACTCTAAGCACAGCATCTGTGGATTGCTTGCTGAATTTTAACAGATGGCCCCAGAGGGGTAGAGGCTTGGGCTAAATTTGGCCTGCAACTGAACCCCTCTCAGAACTGTGCCACTGGACACCTACTTCACAAATCCATACTAATAAGACCGGGAGACTTAGGAGCTTTGCTTAGTACATAGAAACAGACATGGAAAGGCAGCCAAAACGGGAAGACAAAGAAGCAGAAACCATATGAGAGCACAGAACAAAGATCCAGGAATAACAGAGTCAAGCAATCTAACAGATGCAGAGTTCAAAACACTGGTTATAAGGATGCTCAATGAACTTTTGGGAAGTGCAGAAAACTTCAACAAAGAGAAAAAACATAAAAATGGAAATGGAAAGTATAAAAGGGAACCAGTCTGAAATGAACACATTATCTGAGATGAGAAGTATATTAAATGCAACAAACAAAGGAATAAACAAAGCGAACAAAGAAGAGAATCAAATACTCTACCTAAAAGATAGGAAAGCCAATCAGGACACTCGATCAGAATGGCAAGAAAAAAGATGCCAAGACGATAAAAATAATTTAAGGAGGATATGGGACAGTATTAAGGTTCCGAATAATTCGCCTGATCGGTGTAACTGAAGAAAATCAAGATGTTGAACATCCGTTTGAAGAAATAATGATGAAAAACTTCCCTAGTCTGGTGAAGGAAATGGACTTACAAACCCAGGAAGCTCAGAGAGGGATCCAAAGAGATCCACATCAAGACAAATCATAATTAAAATGCCAAAGGTTAAATTCAAAGAAAGAATATTAAAAGCAGCAAGAGAAAAAGAAGTAATTACTTATAAGGGAACACTCATAAGACTGGCAGCTGACTTCTCAAAAGAAACTACTATGCAGGACAGAAGGGCTTGGCAAAAAGTATTCGACAGGCTGAAGACCCAGGATATACAACCAAGAATTATTTATCCAGCAGAGCTCTCATTTAGAGTTGAAGGACAGATAAAGAGCTTCCTAGACAAAAAATAAGCTAAAGGAATTTATCACCTCCAAACCAGTATTACAGGAAATCTGGGAGGGACTTCTTTAAGGAGAAAAAAGATGTATCAAAAACAGGAATAAATAATAGTAACAATTACATTCCTATCAATAAGTACCTGAAATGGAAAAGAGTTAAGTGTTCCAACCAAAAGATAGAGTGGCTGAATGGATAATAAAACAGGACCCCTACATATGAAAAGGAAGGGGATGGAAAAAGATATTGCTTTGATATACCTAGAAGGTATTTAAGTCAGAGAATGATAAACACTATATGATTTCACTTATATACGGAATCTAAGGAATAAAAACAAACTAATCAAAAACAGACTCAAATATAGTGGACAATTTGGTGTTGGACAGAGGAGAAGGGGAGTTAGGGGGCTGGGAAAATGGGGTGAAGGGCTAAAGTACAAATTAGTAGCTGGTGGATGGTCACGGGAGGGGAGCAGGGCATAGGGAATGCAGTTAGCATTAATACGATGGCTAGGCGGAGGGCCAGGGGAGGGGAAGGAGCAATTGGAGGTGCCATTTTATGAACTATATAGATGTCTAACCAATGTACTGTATACTTTAAATTAAAAAATTAAAGAAAGGAGATGCAAAAAAAAATAAATAAAAAATAAAGTTAAAAAAAAAAGAGAGAGAGAGAGAACAGGTTGAGACAGAGCCACAGACAGAGCAAAAGAGAGATCGTTTGCCAAGGAGCGAGCCCCGGAAAGGAACGAGACGCAGAGTGGCAGAAAGAAATGAGCAAAGAGGCGTGAACGTTTCGAGCGGGAGAGGGTTTATGCTATCACCAGGTTTTCTCAACATGTCTATACCTAGAACAGGTGAAGAGTCAGGCTCAGAAAGTTGGAGACCGTGACCAGGCAGGAAGCCAGGGTTGCCTGTGTCCCAGAATAGCTGGGGGCAACCCCAACCTCCCCTCCCTGGCCTCAGAACTCTCTGATCAGATTTCTGCTCTCCTCCCTTCCCACCTCACACCCAGATGCTCCACTCTGCTGCATTCCTTTCATGGATGGTTGGCAGCTTCTCCCTTAGATGCTGCCCCAGGGGCAAGTAATAGCCTGCCCAGCAGGGAAGCCTGAACTAAGGCTGGTCCCACAGCCCCTCACACACACACACACACACTGGCCCGTTCAGGTGGGCTTCATGTCTCTCTCCTCTGCTGCTTGTGTAGGAGGCGGGTGTCACTCTCTTTCCTCTTCTGGCTCTACCCATGGATTCTCAGGATCACAAGCCGTCATTGGAGATTTACCTCCAACATGGCCAGCTTCACAGGTCTGCTTCTGTTGCCAACTCCCTTTACCTAACCGTGCACACCTGGTGCGGACACCTAGAACAATATCTTTCCTTACCTTCCCATCCACCTCTTCCATCTTGTTGAGGTTATCAAACAAACAAATTAAGGCAAGCATGTGAATATTGGTGTACTATACAGAGCAAGGGGTGGAAGAAAATGTCATACTTTGTCATCCCATCCCTGGGGGAAGAAAAAGGCGGGTAAAGATGAGAATGACTTCTTGCCCTGTGACAAACCGCTTATTGTGCATTCTTTTCTGTATGGTAGGTGCGTCAAGAAGGAAATCTGTTGTATTACATCTGAGCTGGAAATTTAAATTACATAAAACATTTTATGACTTCTAGGAGGAATTAAGCCCTTAATTGCTCTTTTCGCTCACATTTTATCACGAGTCTCATTTGATCCAATGTCCTGCTCCGTAATTTGTGATCTTTAGGTGAAGGAAACAAGAAAGACACCTTTGATTGCTGCTGTATTAATATATTGCACACTGTTAGGAAAAGAAGGAGCCCCAGGCTGAGCCCTTGCTCACCTTCTCACCACCAGAGGTTAAGAATGACTCGGCCACCCACATGTTGAACCAGAGACGCATTTCTAATGAGTTCCAGAGCCTGAAGGCAGAAACTCTTTTTGAGTCGAAGTTCCCATTGTGTTGCCAACAACAAATCTCAAACTTAATGTTCATTAAGCACTGATTGTCCAGGGAAAACAAGCAGAAATCAAGGAGTTTTAAAATCACAACAAATTATTAATCTAACAATCTTTCTCAGACACTTCATTCATTACTAAGGGGCCATTATTTTTGTGTTGTCCTTGTTTTAGTGGAAACTCCTTGAGGGTTATTCATGGGTAATTTGGAAAGTTATGATTAACTGTTCAGATGCTTGTACTAAATTGGCCAAGTTTGGAAGTTTCATTGGTTTTCCACCCAAGGCTTCATAAAAGCTTTTAAATTACCTGTTGTCAGAGGGAATTGTCTTCTCAAAAAGATGGGTGAAGCTAGCTACGCTAGTACGTTTCAGGGTCTAAAATAATGCTGCTGCTGCCTCTGGCCTCCCCTTCTCCCATTTTAAATTGTGGCCCCGAGGCCAAGCGACAGTGCCACTGATTTATTTTTAAGCAAAATGTTTGCTTAAGTTTATTGAATAGCATGAAATCAATACGAAGCATTGTAGAATTGGATACCAGAGACCCACAACATCAAATTTGTGCAAAAGATGTGAGTAAAAAAGTTTGTTAAATGTATAAAAGAATATATGTGACTATATCATCCTTCAAAGGCTTTTACTGAATAGTCTATGAATTTAAGTCTAGGGATCTTTAAATGTTATTGGTTTTTATCTGTGACAATAAATCTTATAAAGGAACTCTATGCAGGTAGAAAAAGGACCCCATTCCTCTTAATAGTGAGCTTTTGAATGGAAGATGTCTACCACGTGGACCCCTCTTGTCAGGCTAAGTTCCCCAGATTTCCCAGGCTGCTTTTTGAGTCTCTTACAGAAACTTGCTTTTCTTAGGGTGTGTGTTCCATCATTTCCTTCTTGATTCAAGCCACATGTTCAGATCTGAGGTTTAAATTCTCATTTTCTTACTTCTTTTAGGAAAAGTTAGCATTAAACAATAGGCATATTATCAAAAGCTTATCCAATTTATAACCAAGTAACTATCTTCAAAGAAACTTTTCTCTTTAATGAATAAGAATACAAACTACAAGTATGTAGGGTACTGTATTCAAAAGAGGTCAAGTTCAAGAAAAAGAGCTTCCCGGTACAAGCAAGCATGAGTGTATTCTCATGCTTGCTTGTACCGGGAAGCTCTTTTTCTTGGAAAGGATTCAACAGAACACAAAACTAAACCCAGAGCAGGAATGATGGGAAACTCAGGTGTCCTTGGTGGAAATATTGGCATCAGGTCATCCGTGTCTTAGTTGGACTTGGTGAAAGAAAATGTTCATTTTTTTTTTTTCCATAATGCTCTCAGAAGTGATCGTCATACAGCTGACTTATACTTCAACCTGACTATGGCTTCCTCAGTCAGGCAGCTGTTCCCAAGGGGCACAATATGAACCTGTACAATGTTTCTGAGCTGCCTGATGTGAACGAGGAGGTCGTTTGGGTGCACCTACACTTTAAGTTGGCGTTAAAGGCCTCCAGAACACCATAGGCTGGAGAGAGGCTGCTGACCAGCAGCAAGAGAAGCAGAGATGCCGAGAAATTTTCCACTCAAATGGCTAACTTGTAATCAGCTCTTTGCCCTGGTTCTGTAGACATGCTTGCTGCATAGGCGGAAGGACAGAGTGATCTCGAGATCAACTGAAGACTCACCTTCCCCTTTGCTTGTTCTGTCTAGATAACAGATATATTGCCTAAATTCCTGTCTGAAAATCTCATGCTCTGTAACTGCCCGTAGGCCATAGCAACTCCCAGGGTCGGTAACTACTTGAGGACAAATCAACTGATCGGCCCACGTCAATTGCAACAGCACAGATAAGCACTACAAAAGCACTGAAGCTTTCAGGATAAGTGGGGACCAGTATGAGGTTCATTGTGATAAAGGCACTGTGGGCCTCAAGTAGACTCCAGGAGGTGGAAGGAGTGAGAAAACACTGGGATCTGTGACAACTCAGCCTGGCATCCTTGGGTAAGTGATTCTGTCTAGGTTTTCATCCCCTTATCTGTAAAATTAAGAACATTTACCTTGATTATCTTAAGGGTAGAAAGGAGCAATTACTGTGAGCGATCTGGCATAGAATAAACATCTACAGGAGCAAGGTAGTATGTTCATCAGATTGGAAGCTCGAGTAGCTGCAAAGATTTGGTGACAATCAATCAATCACTATATCAATCGAGCAATAGCACTGAGCTCAGAACCGGTCCTGCATGCCAGCCCAGCTCTGCTACTTCCTGTCTATGCGATTTCCAGTGATGCCTTAGGTGTCCGCCCTTTCTTTCTTTATCTGTAAAGTGGGAAAGTAACAGGATTAGAGTTTATATGTACATAAGAACCTATATACATATGGTATCTTATTACTATTATATAATAGGAAGATACTGCATGTAGTTACTTACAATGCTTTTCTTGAAAGTGATCACGCTCACTTTCAGTTTCAAAAAATGATGATCACAACCCTTAAGGCAGCCCCCCACTCCCCCACCTCTTTTTTCCTTCTTGGTCCGTTCCCATCATTCATCTGATTCTGCTCAACCACAAATGTGAAACCAGGGAAGTTGAGTGGAGGTGACAGCACACCTTAAGGCTGAGAGGACACAATTAGGACACATCTTTAGAAACAAGACCGGAGCACCTGCCTATGAGGGTCAGGTGTCTGTAACCCAGAATTCTCAAGCTCTTGAATTCTGTAGTTAGATGTTCGCAGGACCTGGAAAAATGTTGTTTTGCTCTTTGTTGTCTGTGTTTTACACTTCCTACTTTTTAATACTGAAACACGTTTGTAACATATCTCCCTCTTAGCGTCCTATTTGGCTGGGGGTGGAGGAGGCGGTTGAATAAGAATCCCAAATCTAAGAGCCATCCCAGAGGGCCAAGTCCTAGGTGGGAAATGACCCTCTGTAACTAAAGTTCAAAGAAGGAGAAATCCATCTAATGAAGCACATATGTTTTTTTCTAGCATTTCTCAGGGCCGATGTTTTTTTAAATCAAAGACAAGGTTATGGAAGATTATCTTTAATTAAACCTGCAGTCACTTCCTCTAGAGCTTTGTGCTGTGTTCACCTCTAAAACTGTACACTCCAATTAGCAGAGCCTTTCCTCCTGGCCTCCAGGGTTTATTTGCAGGTCTCACTGTGATTCTCTGGCAGCGATAATCTGTTTCTCTCTGGAAGCATCATCTATAGGATTTCTTTGTACATTGCCTTAGGCTGCATTTGTTTTCTTTCTCAGGGTGTTCTTTGTTGTGAGCCCGGCTTAGGCCACAGCCAGCATTACTGCTTCGACCCCTGTCTGTCACCACCCCACTGGCTATCACTCCTGTCTCCACCTGTCCATAGTATTTGAATAAAGATGTTGACCAGCATTTCCTGCTGCTTCCAGAAAGAAGCTTTTGAAAGTGATGTGCCCCTTCAGACAGAAACACCCAGGTATAAAACGACATCTCTGAGAAGAGGTGGGGGAGAACTTCCTCATCAAATAGAACCTGCTGACACTTCCCCTAAAATGATTAGAAAGAGTCGGTTGATTTTTTTCAATCATCATCACTTGATAAATCAATCATTTAAATGGGACCAGAAAATGTGGAGTTTCTTTCATAGTAACCCTAACACACTTTGGCTTCCTGTAATATCTATTTAGAGCTATAAATTACTCACTGATAATAAAAAATCATAACAAAATATTTCCGGTGTATAAAAAAAAATAAGGAATGATATTGAAATAGCTACATTTCTCTGTATCTATGTAAATTTCTATATCTATCTATTATCTATTTATCTACTTGTTATGAAGTTTAAGAAGTGAAACATTATAGATGTAATTGAAACCCTCTTTGTGCTCCTCTCCCTCTGTAGAGATAACTATGAACTTGAATTTGATATTTATCCATCCCACGCATGTTTATGTTTTTACTACTGATGTAGGGTCTATAAACAGTACTACATTAACAACTTCATATAAATAGTATCATACTCCGTGTACCTACCTGAAATGTGGTTTTCATGCGTGAACATTTTCTGTGTTAATAAGTGTGGTCACCGCATTTATTCTAAGGGAAATGTCCATTTTCTTGGGGACGGACATTTAGGTCAGCCCCAATTTTTGGTGATTACAAACAACGCTACAATGGGCTGGGCACAGGCAGGGATCTGTACTTGGCGACAGTCTCCACAAGTGAGCAGGTAAGTTTGGGAAACTCCAGAGCAAACTCTTCCTATAAAGGGCCAGGTTATAAATATTTTATAACCTCTGCAGGCCACAGAGCTTTGACAGGCTCTGTCACAGCTCCCCCCGCAACCCTTCTCCAACGTCTTCCCAACCCTGTAAAAAGGTAACAACTATTTTTAACTCAAGGACCATACAGTGTGCTAGCGGGTTTGGCCTACAGGCAGTGTGTCCACCTGATCCAGGTACTGCTGGGCATCCGGTTATCTGTGTCTCTAAACCAGCGAGATATTGTCAAACGGTCCCAGGTGATTTTGGAGGGCCACGAAAGCTCATCCTTTTCCCCCTGATAGTCCATAATGGACTCACGGTTCCCTTTCTCCTTTCCTTTTCTCTTGTCTTCCTTTTTTAAAAAAAAAAAAAAAATTATTTATTTTAACTGAAGTATAGTTGGTGTACAATAGTATTTAGTTTCAGGTATACAATACAGTGCCGCCTTCCTTGCTTTTGACATGCTGCTCGCACAGACGTTTTATCATT
This sequence comes from Pteropus medius, assembly GCF_902729225.1. Taxonomy (NCBI): domain Eukaryota; kingdom Metazoa; phylum Chordata; class Mammalia; order Chiroptera; family Pteropodidae; genus Pteropus; species Pteropus medius. The sequence goes on along the minus strand of NW_024353790.1, from coordinate 1,900,340 downwards.
TCTTTACACAATGGGAACTTCTTGGCTGAACTCAGACGTTTATTGGTTACTTTTGAGGAGCAGGGTGCCATTGTCACACCTCATCTATCAAATTCTTATAGATTGAGGCTTATCCTACTTCTGGAAACCCATGCGTGGCCCGGGCAGGCGGCGTGGTATGGGAACTGTTTCCTGCCTCTAGAAACTAGAATTTCAGAACAGATGCACAAAGAGGAGACAAATGGGATAAACAGTGCTCATTAAACACGAACCATAAACATGCTTGAATTGCTTGGCACACTTAATGGTGTATGCTAATTAAGGCTTTTGATTTTTATGAATATCTAGGGGGAAAAACATATGGGCAATGGAGGTAATCCTGGAAGACAAAGAAAATATCAGCACAGAACAGTCTTGAAAATACAAAGGTAATGAGGAGCTTTGAGGGGGTGAGTACAGAATCAATATTTGTAATGAGAAATGTATCATAAGAAGCTTTGAGAAAACGCGAAAACCCCACACTGTGGGCTGCGGGACTTGGAACAAGCTCATACCAATGACGTTGGGCACTTTTGAAGTTAGAATTATAATATTAGAGGAATGGGTTAGCTCCATCGGATTTGAGAAAAATGCATTCTGTGTTCAGAATTAATTTTTGGCCTGGATGAAACCTGGCATTGTGGAAGACCAGGGAAATAACTAAATAGCCCTGTGGTCCTACAAGTATGGTATCATTTGGCTGTGTAAAGAGATGACGGCTGTTGAGCTCTCTGTAATGCACGGGGTAGGAGCAAATGGAGAGTCTCCAGGAGGTTCCTAGAGAAATTTAGCAAAACCAGAGGTTAGGCTTCACGTTGTGTAGACAGGGAGATTACTGCAGCAAGTCCCAGACATGGCGAGGAGGGGTGCCGTTGGACAGTTTTGCAGCTGGCTTGTCTACACCCGGCCATCCTGCAGTCCTGCATGCATGCATGGGGTGCCATGCTCACAAGCACGTATTCGTCACGGTCCCACAGACATTCCAAGCTCTGGATCTCTTGCCTTTTCTCGTGTCTGCTAACCTACGAGAAGGTACCAGCAAGGTGGCACTCCTTCCTGGCGATACTGCCTCACGTAGCAAATAACACGCACATCTCTGAAGGTTATTTCTGCTCTGTGGCAGGTCTGGTGCTGCCTCCCTGGCTCTCATATCACAGGGCGGCCTGCTCAGCTGGTAGTTAGGGACACCCCGACACAAGCTCTGTGTAACCTGGGACAGCAGTTGCGCCCACCACAGGGCTGGGGAGCAGCCGCACTGGGCGTTTGTTGTCCTGATCACACATCCCTTAAGCAGATAGAAGGAGTGAAGGAAAATACCTTCTTTCCTTCTGTCTCCATGCCGAGAGTGAGCTTACAGGTCCTGTCTGTCTTCCTCTGTCCTCCCTGCCCCCAACAAGGACAGCCCTAGTGGCAGTGTATTGATTACCTCCTTGAACTGACTCGCTGTGACCTCTAGCGAGTGCTCTTTGTCTTTATACATTCCATCTGAGGCCGAGCACCCTCTTTTCATTGTCCTGCTTTGAGGCCAGTTCTGCAAACTCTGAAAGAAAAAGAAATAGTTCTCTATTATTTTAAGAAATATGTCCTTAGAATTTAATAACTGATATTAGTGTGGCATTTTGTTGTTTAAGAAATAATTTCATTTGAATCATTTGATATTCAGATCAACTCTATGAAGTGAGGCAAGTATTATTATATAAAAAAAATTATTGACACTTTATAGATGAGAAATTTAAAGCTCAAAGAGAATTTTAGGCCTTCCAGAACTTTCTGAAGTTCCTAGGGCTTGTATATGATGGATATGGCATTCAGACTCAAATCTTCAACCCTTAATCCTATGATTTTTAACTAGACTTTCATTTCAGTCAGGGTTCTCCAGAGAAACAGAACCGATAGGATATCCACACACATATACATGTATGCACATGTCTACACAACTGTACATGTTTATCTATGTGCATGTATGTATATATATGTGTGTATATTATATAAAATGTATTATTTAAATAACTGTGAAAATATATGTTATATATACATATATTATATATATAAGGAATTATTGTTATTTTAAAGAATTGGCTATGCAATCATAGGGGTTGGCAAGTTCAAAATATGCTGGGCAGATCAGCCCGTAGGCTGGGGACTCAGGTAGGGGTTAATGCTGCAGTTTTGAGGCAGAATCTCTCTTCTCTGGGAAACTTTCAGAGTTTTTGCTCTTGAGACCTTGAATGGATTGAATAAAGCTAACCCATATCACTGAGGTTAATCTCTTTTGTATGCGGAGAAGCTAACCCATATCACTGAGGTTAATCTCCTTTGTTAACTGATTGTGGAAGTTAACCACATCTACAACTAATCATCTTTTGTATGTATGCCATAACCACAAATACTTCTCAGCAACAGCTAGATTACTGTTTGATTAAGTAACTGGATACCTAGCCATGATGACACATAAAACTAACCATCACAACTCTATTAGAGAAATTCTCCTAGGATAAGTCTTACTTTTTTTGTGTGTGGTGGACAGAACTAAGCATTAGCACAGAGGGATGAAAAAGAACCCAAAGATTTCAATGTTCAAAAATCCATAGTGTTCCTATACTCTAATAATGAAGTGTTAGAAAAAGAACTGGAAAAAATCATTCCTTTTGCAATTGCAACAAAAAGAATAAAATACCTAAGAATAAATCTAATGAAACATGTGAAGGACCTATATAATGAAAACTATAAGACCCTATTAAAAGACATCAAAGAAGAGACAAAGAAACGGAAAGATATTCTGTGTTCTTGGATTGGAAGAATCAACATAGTTAAAATGACCATATTACCTAAAGCATTATACAGATTTAATGCAATCTCCATCAAAATCCCATCGGCATTTTTTAAAGAAATAGAACAAAAAAATCATCAGATCTGTATGGAAGCACAAAAGACCCCGAATTACCAAAGCCATCCTGAGAAAAAAGAACAAGGCTGGAGGCATCACTCTTCCCTACTTCAACTTAAAGTACAAAGCAACAGTAATCAAAACAGCATGGTATTGGCAGAAAAACAGACACACGGGTCAGTGGAACGGAATTGAGAGTCCAGAAGTAAACTCATATTTACATGGGCAAATAATTTTTGACAAAAGAGCCAAAAACATGTAGTGGAGAAAGGAAAGCCTCTTCAATAAGTGGTGCTAGGAAAACTGGAAGGCCACCTGCAAAAGTATGAAACTACACTGTTGTCTATCATCACACACCAAAATTAACTCAAAATGGATTAAGGACCATATAAGGACCAGATAAGGAATATAAAACTTGAAACAATGAAATGCATAGAAGAAAACATAGGAACTAAACTCAAGGACCTTGGACTTAAAGAGGATTTTATGAATTTGACCTCAAAGCCTAGGAAAGTAAAAGCAAAAATAAATGAATGGGACTACTTCGAACTAAAAAGCTTCTGTTCAGCAAAAGAAACCGTCAACAGGGTAAAGAGACAACCATCCAAATGGGAAAATATATTTGCAAGTTATGCTTCCGCTAAGGGCCTAATATCCAAAATATACAAAGAACTCATATACAACTCAATAACAACAACAACAACAAAAAAACCACAAATAATCCAATCAAAAAATGGTCAGAGGACCTGAACAGACATTTCTCCCTAGAGGACATACAAATGGCCAATGAATATATGAAAAGATGCTCAACATCGCTAGCTATTAGGGAAATGCAAATCAAAACCACAATGAGATACCATCTCACACCTGTTAGAATAGCTATATACAATAAACAAGACAAGTAATAACAAATGTTGGAGAGGATGCAGAGAAAAAGGAACCCTCATTCACTGCTGGTGACTGCAAATTGGTACAGCCACTATGGAAAGCAGTATGGAGGTTCCTCAAAACACTAAGAATTGATCTACTATATTTACCCCAAAGACTTAAAAAATCATATCCATAAAGATATTTGCACACCAATGTTCATAGCAGCATTATTCACGGTGGCCAAGACATGGAAGCAACCGAAGTGTCCTACAATAGATGATTGACTAAAGAAGCTGTGGTACATATATACAATAGAATATTACTCAGCCATAGGAAGAGATGAAATACTGCCATTTGTGACAACATAGATGGACCTCGAGTTAATCATGCTAAGCGAAATAAGCCAGACAGAAAAAGGTGAAAATTACATGATATCACTTATATGTGGGATATAAACCTAAAGGCAACAAATGAACAGGACAAACCAACAGAGACTCATGGTCATGGACAAGAGACCAGTGGTTACCGGAAGAGAAGGGGGAGGGGGAAGAAGGGAGGTAGGTGGGGTAAAAGGGATCAAATATATGGTGACAGAAAGAAATCTAACTATGAGAGATAAACACATAGTATAAACATATAAATGCCCTACTGTTAAAGTATACCGCTGAAACCTATTGGATTCCGTTAACCAATGTCACCATTAAAATAAATAAATAAGAAAATAAATAAATAAGTAAGCAGATAAATAAATAAATAAAAGATTTATGTGGTGGCGTTTGTTCCATAGATGGTGTCCCCTGCAGGCAGGGTTTGTATGAGGTTTGGACCTCGGGCACCAGAATAATTCCTAGCCCTGATAGGCCATCATGAATAAGTGTTGAAGGAATATGTGTAAAGCTTTCTTATTATCTCAGAGATGCTGATCATTGAATTAACCATATCTCATAAAACTAATGACTTTTAGGTCTTTTCGGTCATCGGAGATGTGGTGTGGAGCCTGTGTGTTAAGGATTGAATCAGAGCCTTTCCAAACACTAGGTGTGTCTCCCGAGGCAGATAACTAAACCTCACTCTGACTCATTTTCCTCATTCGAAAAATGGGGATGATGATTGTATCTCTTACATACGGTTATTGTACAAATTAAATGAGTTAATGCATGTGAATGGTTCAACTCAGTGCCTGACACATAGAAATTCCCTAAAAATATTAGCTGTTTTTTCTATTATTATTTACACATCTGTCCTAGATTCTTTTGCTTCGAGCCCCACATTCTTCACTTGTGGGAAGTCCAGAGTTCTACAAATTCTTTCCCGAACATTTCTTAGATTTCCATGTTATCAATGCTAAGTGGGCACATCAGAAGCAGAACGATGTTTAAATAATCGATAAGCTGTTACCTTATAGAAGAAAAGCCCTCCAAATGAAAACAATCAAGAATGTCCTAGTGTATTATTAAATTGCTAAGGCAGTCATAGCAAAATGCCACAAACTAGGTGGTTTAAACAGAAATGCATTCTCTCATTGTTCAGTAGGCCAGAAGTCCAAAATCAAAGTGTTGACAGGGTTGATTTCTTCTGAGGGCTGTAGGGGAGAACCTGTTCCATGCCTCTGTCCTAGCCTCTGGTAGGTTAGCCTCAGGTGTTCCTTGGCTTGTAGATGACCCTCTTCTCCCTGTGTCTTCACATTGTCATTGCCTTCCTTCTGCGTGTACCTGTCTCTGTGTCTAAATTTCCCCTCCTTGTAAGGACACCCGTCATATTAGATTAGGGTCCACCCTAATGACTTCATCTTAATTTGATCATCTGTGAAGATCCTATTACAAAACAAGGTCATAGTCACAGGTACTGGGGGTTAAGATTTCAATATTTCTTGGTGGGGGACACAATTAAATCCATAACATCCGGCTTTCATACTGGGCCCAGTGAGCTGTAAGCTGTGCTTACACTCTGGCCCTGAGGCCGTGCCCTTCAGCCGATGAATAAATAATACCCAATTCCAAGCGACACTCTGATATATACAGAAGAATCCAGCTAGAGGGACGCTGAGGGCTGTTGTGCTGACACTTTAACATTCACCGTCGTTATATTTTAACATCTTTTGTATATCTTGCAATAAGCACTCATTTAGTTGGTGGTACTAGTGATGAAAGGCGGGGTGGAATGAAAATTAAAAATAGAAGGCTCCAACAAAGGCCGAACACCAAGATGCGCCATGCGATTAACTACAGAAGAGAGAAAGTTTACTGAAATATTAGAATACTAGACCATAGTTAAAAAGCATAACTGCATGGTTGTTGATTTGTGTGCTATGAGAAGTTATTTCTCCCACTTTACATTTCTTTCGGTTTAAATATTAGTTTAAAGACCTTCAGGCTACATTCCTCTCATGCATGGCTACCGCCCTTATGTGTGTAATGTAGCATTCTCTCCCAAGCATTGTCATAAATATCACCTAGTTGATCTAGATATCGTATCACAAGCTTGTCACCCTGAAGTATATATGGAAGGGAATTGTCTCTCCTTTACAGGTATGGCAATGAGATACACAGTGAGTAGTGAGGGCAGAATGGAGAACCCATTCCAGGGCTCACCCCACAGCCAGCTGCAGGTGGCAGACGTTTCAGGAGAACAATAAGACTCTGTCATGACTACGCCTCTGAGTTCAGAAAATAGGAGGAACTGGTTCCATAGCTCTCAGAAAACAGGAAAATCCTTAACGATGGAAAAAGACGAAATTGCCCAATGTCAATTCATTCCACTGGGTGCTCTTTATCCTTGAAGTGGAGATCAAGGGCTTGATAATGAGTTGTCCTGAGGCTTTCTCCTTTTGAAAGTGATTGGCTAAAAATCAATCCCCTGATTGAAGTCAGTCTTGTTAACTAAAGATCAAGTCAGACAGTGGCAGTCACCAAAGAAAACACCTTCAATCACTTATTGGGAATAGTTCTCCGTCCAGCTCTTCCAGGCACTCCGCAGCCTTCCACAAATATCTGTCTTGTCATCACTCTCCCGCGGATGTGATCAGACACTGTTCTTTTCTGTTGTGCTTGTCTGGAGAGAACTGTGCAATGCTGGCAGCGTTCTGGAAGAACCAAGTCCTAAGATACTCTTTGGCACAGATAACAGTTTCTGGCAGGATAGGAAAAGAAACTCAGGGCAGTGCCATCCAAGTCTAATCAAGAGCCCGTCATGTACTGGAAAGCGTGCTTGGGTGCTGGAGTTCAACAGTGAGTGAGAGTAATAGCTGCCATGTCCTGAGGGCCTGCCGTGCACCAGCACAGCTCTAAGCACTTCCCATGTATTATTTCACCTGATCCTTGCCACAGCCCTGGGAGGCTGGCAGGTACTATTACGACCCCTTTTTACAGATAAGAAGACTGAGGCTCAGGATTAAAAAACTTGCCCAGGTATAAAACCAAAAGTAGGAGAGCCAGAAAGTTAACCCAGCTGGTGTGACTTCAGAAAAAGGTCCTAACAGTACCTTATAAACATTGCATACCTTACAGGCCAGTGGGAGAGACCAGCAAGCCAACAAGAACTGTGACATGATAAGGACAGAGAGAAAGAACACTGAATAGAGCCTTGGGTGGGAATCACTTCCAGAGTTGGGGTTCTAGCTATGTGTCCCTATGGCAACCTGTGATGGTTAATTTTATGTGTCAACTTGACTAGGCCATGGGTTGCCCAGATATTAGGTCAACTATTATTTTGGGTGTTTCTGTGAAGGTGATTTTGGATGAAATTAACATTTAAGTTGTTAGACTAAGTAGAGCAGATTGTTCTTCCTTGTGTAGGTGGGCCTCATCCAATCATGAATAGAACAAAAAGATTGATTTTTCCCCTGAGTGAGGGAGAATTCCTCCACCTTGACTGGGACATCAGATCTTTTTCTGCCTTTAAACTAGAACTAAAACTTTGGTTCTCTCTGGACCTTGGGCCTGTTGGCTCACATGGGTTTCTAGCTTACCAACTCACCCTACAGATCTTAAGATTGTCAACCACCATAATCACATTAGCCAATTATTTATAATAAATCTCTTTTAAATCTCCATCTCTTTCTTTTTCTTATTTCTCTTTCTCCGCCTCCTCCTCCTCCTCCTTTCCTCTCTTTTTTTCTCTCTCTCTACACCCCACTCCCCCACACACATACACACACACATTCTATTATCTATTGGTTCTGTTTCTCTGGAGAACCCTTAACACACACACATCCTGTTCTTATCCTGTCATATCACCTATCCAAGCATCTTAGTACTACTTGTTTAATTGTATCCCTTCACTGGACCACAAGCTCTGGGCGGGCAAGCTCAGTGCCTGGTGCACATAGGGTAAATACTAGCAGAATGCCTGTAGACTGACTGACTAACTGACACAATAAATGAGATCCTGGGACTCTAAGGGTGAGTGGAAATGAGCCAGAAGGAGGCATAGGAGGTGGTGGAGTTGGAATTTGGAGAAGGATGTTGTGGCAGAGGTAACAGCATGACTCAAGTGTCTGGCTGAGAATGGGCATGGTGAGGGTGAGTCACAGACATCAGAGTTCAGCGGGATTGGAGGCTGCAGTGAGCAGTGGATATTTGGTCACAAAGGGCTTCACACTCTTGTTAAGCAATTTGGACTTTATCCAAATGGGGAGCCGTTGCAGAGGATCTTGCAGTGCGGCCTTGGCCAAGGTATTAACTCCATCTGGTTTTTGTCGTTTGTTTTGTTTGTTTGTTTGTTTGTTGCCATTATAGAAATGAGAGAAAATGTCTGCCTAGGGTGGTCGTGAGAATCCCAAGGGAGATGTCAGTGCTGTGCCGGGGGAGGTGGGCTGGAGGTCTGAATGGAGATGGGGCAGGGCTCAGTGTGCCTATGGGGCTGGGTCCTACCTCATGATCCATGTCATCCTTCCACTCCAATGATGTGACAATCAGCAGCGTGTGACGAACGAGTTTCCAGTGGCATCAGAGAGTCACAATGCCTTCCCTGAGGTCCTGATATGAAGAGAGTAATTTCTCTCTTGGGAGCAGCCAGATGAATAAATGATGTGAAGATTCTTCCCTGGGGAAGAATCATAGCAGTGTGAACCAGAGACTGTGTTAAAAACAGGGGCCATTGAGTTCCAAGTTAAAGAAAATCTTGGATTCATTTAAGAGCCATCTCTCTCCATGTGCTACTTTGGTGTTTATCCATGCTCATTGTATATTCAGGACAGCTGCTGACAAGACCTTTTCATTGGTCAAATATTCTACAGTAAGTCCTCACTTAACGCCATCTGCAACTAAGCAAAATGATGTGTAACAAAACCAACTTGACCCCAGGCTGATTGATATAAACAAGAGTTAGGTTCCTACAGCATCTCACCAACATTGTAATAAAACGGTGGCATTGAAAGACTTGCTGTACTCCACGTGGAAAATGTGGAAGGTCAGTAGATTGAATACTTTGTCATCTCAGCTCCTCCATAAATTTGTTTGGATCTGTTATAGCACTAACTGATTGTAATTATTATTATTATTTTTACCCATATGTACTTATCATCAATAAGGTTTCAAAGAGAAAGAATATCAGAGTGACCTGTGGCATGTGGGAGCTGCTCAGTACTGATGACGTAACAACGTCTGTCTGTTCATCCAGTAGCACAGGGCCGGCATACAGTGGGCATTCGGCACATCTTTGCTGAGAGTCAGCATTTGGTTGCAGATAACAGAGTCCACTGTAACTGTTTTAAGCAGAAAGGGATTAAGACAGAATATTAGCTGCTTACGACCTTGTTGGAAGGGCTGAAGGAGTGGGATTCCAGGTTGGGCCCCCAGGAATGACGCTTAGGAGAACAGGATTGCAGGACAGACCCGCCAAGGGGACTTCAGGAACCTGGAGGACTCAGTGAACTGCTGTAGCAACTGGACAGCTCCTGGATCCCCCGCCCCTCTTCCCTGCCATACTTCAAGGATCTGGAGGTAACTACTGCAATAATGGTTCCAGGGACCCACTGTCACAGCTGTGATCCTGGGATCGATAGCCAACACCTAACCCACTGACCACAAAACCAAACCGTGACTGACAGCCCTGTCCTCACTTAACTCAGTTCCTAATTCAAGGCTGCATGGTGCATGTGAGTGGTACATCTCAATCCCATAGGAGACCCTAGTTACAAAGGGTCTGGGAAATTCTGTTTTTAATGTTTTCAAAATGACTGTAGTCTATGAAAGCCCTTAGAAGAAGGTTGGAATAGATGAACAGCTACTAAGCTACCATTTCTAATGCACTATGTATCTGAATATTTCTCTGTCCAGTGTACACCATTAAACATCATTGCTGGGAACTGGGAAGAGGTAAAATTCTCGTTAGCTTTTAAGCATCTATTACTTTGTCGCCTGTTCTCAATTTGCTCAAAGCAAGCACAGTTTGGAGGAATGACTTGCTAAACCAGCTGGGGCAAGCCCCAAGAGTGTTGCTGACAATGGCCATTTTTATGGGACAGAGACACAGAATCAGGTGGTTCGGAAGCAGCCCATTCAATCTCCCTTTATTTTTCTTCCGATCTTTCTCCCGAACCTTTTAGCCAAGACTGGATGGTTGATAGTGGTTCTCATGAAAGCTGGGGTTCCCAAGCTCCTAAGGAGGTTTCTAGAAGCCTTACTTTAACTGGTTTTAAAAGCGTGGCTGGGTAATAGGTCCGCAGTCTCTGTTTCCGAATCCCGCTCCAGGGCCAGGTGGGTTGAAGTCTGTTCCAGAGGGAGGGTAGCTTGACCCAGGGGAAGACTTCTGCTGCATCAGAAGTGATTCATGGAAAGGATGCCAGCATGCCTGCTGTGCCCCACCCCTGACAAAGAATAGCCACTGAGTTCATTCATTTGCATAGTACAGCCTGTAGCTGATCCACTGCCAGGGCCGTGTCTATTCTGGTTATACAGGTAATAAACACCTGTTATAGAATGTTGGAGAAATAAAAAACTAATCTATAATTATGTCACACATTTACATTTTGGAACTTTTCCTTCTTTTCCTTTTCTTTCTCAAAGTCATAGGAATTTAAAAGCAATCCAAGGGAAGAAGTTAGTCTCTTCACATCTACAAACATCTGAGCAAGGTCTTCACCACATAGACGTGGATCTCTAGTCTAGTGGAGACATTACCAGGGAGACATCACCAGTTTCCACTGCAATATCCATCATTCTGTCAGGAAAAACAAAACAAAACAAAACAAAACATTTTTAATAGTTAATCTAAAAGAGGAGGCAACTGAGAAATGCAAAGGGAAGGCTTGCAGAAAAGACCACACCCTATAGATCTCTGAATAGCCTTCTGGAAACTCCCACTGTACAGGATCTATAAATAGATAGGACTGGTGGTGCAGAAATTCCTCCCCCTTGCAGCCCCCACCTGAAATTCCCCCTCCCATTCTGAGTCAGGAAGTTGCGTAGAACCTCAGACAAAGGAATGATGTGACCCTTGCATGAGCACCCTGCGGGGTGGGGTTTGGGAGGGGTGGAGGGCGGGAGGGCTGGGGTTGAGGGCGGGGGAAGTTTGGGGGCAAGAGGGCGGGGGCGGGGGGCGGGGAAGGGTGTGCAGGAAACTGTTAAGAAATTCCAACTTAGAAGGGGAGCCCCAGCACTTGCCTTCTCGGCTCCCGGCCTAGAGCCTCATGTGCCTGGCTGGCCTACTAGACTTTTTTCTTCCCCAACCAAGTTGTCTGAGTGGCCAATTTTCTCCATTGGAGGTTGCTTCCTGCAACATACACATCAAAAAAAAAAAAACTGGTGTGGTTATAGACCATTTTCTTCGGCTATCGCCCATGGCGATAAATCATATTTGGCCCTCACTATCTAGAAGATGTGGAGAAAGGCCCCATAACCTTACTTCAGACAACAAAGAAGTTGCCTGGTAGAATCACCGCGGGCCTCACTGGCACCTGGGGTTGGAGTGTGGCGGGGGAGGGGTACACTGAAATAATAAGAGATTTTCGTTTCCGAGAAAGTGTGTGACAAAGGCTGTGCTAGACAAGCAGCATCTATGTGTAACTCCCTTGACATATGTTCTGACTCTGCTACTTAAGCCCACAAAAAGTTCACATATGGCTTTTCCTTCCCCATCCTCAGAGGAAAACGACGCGTCGGGGACGTGTCTGTCTAGCCTGCTGTGCCCTCCCTCTGGAGAAAGGCATATCTATGGCTTCGCTGTCAATAAGTATTCTTCAGAGGGTTTCCAGCAGGTCTGGCCTGGCCTGACTCACGTGGGTGAGAGCAGAGGGCCAATCTGGCACATTTCTAGGCTGAATAACCAACGGGCACAGCAGCTGGAGTTTGGGTTTGAGTTTAAAGTTGAACAAAACCTCACACATTTTTTGAGGTACTTGACTCAAAAGGGCAAATTGGTCTTCAAATTATTCTCTCTGGGGGAAAAAAATCAGGTCCGTTTTCTCTCCCTGAGCTATGCAGTTTGCAGGAACTCAGAAGATCTGAAATGAATCGCCTTCTGGGACTTTTTGAAGCGGGCTTCACAGTCACCTCAGCCCTTCCCATTCTCCATCACTCTCCTCCTCTACTGATTCCGCCCAGTGGTTTTCTTTTCACTGCTGACCTGTCAAGGAAACAATGGGCCAGAGCTGAGGGAAGTTAAGTTGGGTAAAAGGAAAGGGGGTGGGGCTGAGTCTGGAGGTTTTCGGTCCCGTTAGAGCTCTGAAGCTTGTCTTCTCTGAAGGGAAGACTCACCGCAGCACGAGCTCCCCTCTGCTCTTGGCGATAACCAGCCCGGTATTAACTGTGGTACTTTGACAAAAAACACTCGGCTCCAACGACGTTGCCTCATTGTCCCACTCCATAGCGAGCCAGCTGGAAGCACTCCTCATGCCCACCCCCATCAGCCAGTGAACAGAAGGTGTGATATCACGATTTATATTAAGAAATATGTATTTGGTCTTCATTCCAGTTCCTGGTACAGATCTCCTGACACCCTAGGAACTTCCTTGTGATGGGGGCAATAAAAGGTGTCTTTTTTTATGTTAATGAGGTGACTTTTGGAAAACCCTAGGTCACCTAAGAAAGGGGGCTGTTTTCTGGAGGAACCAACCTTGTAAATGATTGGTTAGAACTGTCAGTCTCACCCCCTGACTTTTAGGGAGGAGAGAATGGCTGATGGTTGAATCAGTCTTCAATGCCATGATTTAATGGCTCATGCCTATGAATTGAAGCCTCCATAAAAACCCAAGAGGATGAGGTTCAGAGAACTTTTGGGTTGGTGAGTTCGGGCAGGTGCTGGGAGGGCAGCAAGCCTGGGAAGGGCATGGAAACAAGCTCTGTGCCCCTTGCCACATAACTTGCCCTGTGCATCTCTCCCATCTAGCTGTTCCTGCATTATATCCTTTTGTAATAAACTGGTAATCTAGTGAGGAAAACATTTCTCTTGAGTTCCGTGAGCCACTCTAGCAAATGGATCAAACCCAAGCGGGGAGGGGAGGCCAGAAGCACAAACGACAAGTGGGGTTGTGATTAGCATCTGAAGTCTTGTAGGATTGAGCCCTGGACCTGTGAAATCTGAAATCTGATGCCGTCTCTGGGCTGAAAGTGTCAGAATGGAGTTGAATCATATACCATCTAGCTGGGGTGGAGAAATTGCTTGCTGTTGGTGGCGAACTCCCACCACACACACACACCCCACCACACGTGTTAGAATTTGGTGCAGAATCATCAGAAGGCTAACGAATATGTTAGCCGAAATAATCTCAGTGCTTCCCCATCTTTTTCGCATCATGGCATGCATAGAAAAGATATTTGATGGCAGGCTGGAGCACACGGACAAGGTGAGGTGTTAAGCACAGAAGACTCTGACCTTGATCGACCCCTAAGCTAAGATCTGGGTGAAGAAAACGTGTGCATGGTGAACACCTGCTTCAGGCCATCCCACGTGGGCCTGCTGTTTGAAAGCAGAGTCCCGGAAGCTATCCCCTCTAATTTGTCCCTGAGGCCTGACAGACACTGCAGTCAGGCCAACCACCTTAACTTCTTCACCTCCTTTAATAGGCCAAATGCTAAGGAGACCGTGTCATTTATTGTTCAGCCAGACACTGTTGAAGTGACACGGATGCTGTTATTTACAATGGTGTTAAAACAGACACCAGGCCGTCCCGGATGCCCGACCTAAAGCCCACTTCCTTAAGCCGAGGAACATGAGACTGTCGTTGTAAACGAACATAAACCTGGTGGTTTCAGCCAGCTCGATCACAGACATCTATGTCCAGGTGTACTTCCCACCTGGGATGCTGAGGTCCAGTCTGCAGTGTGCCTCGGACGAACCGCTGGCTGGTGTGGCCTCCTCTCCTTCTCGGTAAGATGAGCTGAGCCCTCAGCCCCGGGCCCGTTCTGAGGCTCAGGGCTGATCAGGGAGTTTGTGCTCTCGGCTCCTTTCTCCTTTGCTTTTCTTTCCCCTTTTTTGTCTAGGCCTAGTATTCCTCCTTCCCCATTAACTTGGGAATGGCGGCTTCTATGGTTATTGTTACTCATTTCAAAACTCCCCTTTCGATATGCAAACCACTGGATGAAAAAGTCAAAGACTGTTTTTTTAGTCGCGGACATGTCGTCGCTACTCTGTTATATTATATCCTTAGTTCTTTCCATGTTGCTTTCCTCAGAGCATCCTAAACGCCTTGCTGTGAAGCTGGAAGCTTAGAACTTTCCCCTAGCGTAACACCTTCCAGAGCTGGGAGGTGCTGCCGCAGCGAATTCTAGCAACTGAATTGATGAGCTCATTAAGTCTGGCAACAGTCTTGAAGCTAAAAGAAGCTTTTCCTTCACGGTAGCAGGAGCCCAGAAGCACCTCGGTTTAGAGTGGTGAGAGCTCTCTGAGTTCCATCCTTCTGCCGTCTGAGACAGCAACTGCTGTACGTGGCAGAGGGGGTGAGATGTCGCAAACCGCATGGGGGAAAAGATGAATCAGAGTAACAGAGCCTTCTTGGCAGAGAGGACGTTATCAGCAGCCCCAGAAAATGGAGAGAAGAGGCTTTAGGCAAGTAAGGACTTGAGAGGATTAAATATTTATTTAGAACCACCCTTCAAAACAGGATTGCGCCAAGTGTGGCCGCTGAGCAGAATCCAGCCTGCTTGTCTGTCTGTTTTTCTTGGGTCCTGGAGCTTAAGAACCGTTTTTTAAATGATTGGGGGGAAAAAAATCAAGAGAAGACTGACATTTCATGGCATGTAAAAACTGTGTGAAATGTACATCTCAGTGTCCATAAATAAAGTTGACTGGAACACAGCCACGCCTGAGTCAGCGGCTGCTTCCTGTTACAGTTGGCAGAGAAGCTGCCAAGAGCCACAGGATGCGCCTATTGCTTCCTTCTGCTGCTGGGCCCGCTGTAAATCTCCGGGTGCAGTTGTACCTCACCGGCATTTGGAGTGCCACCCCTACTGCCATCTCGCTTTAAATTTTATTACCAGCTATCGTAGAGACTTCAAACTACAGAGAACAAGAGAATAAATCTGGGCTCCAACTCAGTAGTTGCTGAGGGTGATTTTCCTAATGACTGTAGACCCAAGAATTCCCTAATTTACTCCGTTGGTTCAAATTTTTAAACCCAGGCTTACACTAAAGTGGGGATAGAGGTTGTGGTGGTTGATGTAGAGTGTATTTAAGCTATACAAATACACTAGATTCACCTAATAGTTGTTTTCAAATATTGGTGTTCAGGAATTTATACAAGAAATGCACTTCTTTTAATAGAAAATTTTCTTTCATTACATAACTATTATACATATACATATATAACATACACACATGTAAATATACATATATAAGGTATACATATATACTATACATATAATATATACATAGATCATATATACATATAGTTATATATCAGAGATACATAATATCCTTGATTTTGCCTCTTGGCCCCCAAAGCCAAAAATGTTTACTACCTGGTCCTTTACAGAAAGAGTCTGCCTACCACAGAGTTAAGAGTTCCCATGTCTCCCTATGGAAGTTCAGAGTCCCAGTGGTCCTTGGCGTCATGGCTGAGCCCCTCTTCTGCTCCAGTCTGATCTTGCCCGAGTTCCCACGTGGGCCCTGGTCCTCAGCCACATCATCAGTGCACCCCGCTCCTTTCACCTCCCTGCCCCTGCAGGGGCTGCTTCCGGGGCCCCCAGTGTCCTCTCTGCTCTGACTATTTAGTTGGGGAGCACATCTCTTCCCCTGGTTTTATGTTTCTAAAAGAGTAATATTAACAGCTTATGCCCATTGAGCACTTACCAGACAGAGACTGTTCCAGCCACTCGTCTCATAGTACCTAATTTAATCCTCTCCCAGCCCATTAAGGCAGCCGTTATGACCATCTCCATCTTAGAGATCCTAAAACTGAGACTCAGAGAGGTTAAGCAACCTGCCAAGGCCACACAAGCAGAAGGTGGCAGACCCAGACTTTGAGTTCAGACCACCGAGCTCCAGCATCCACGCACTGACTGCTTTGCCACAGGGCTGCTCCAGAAACATGCCTGGCCTCTTGCAACCTTCCCCTGCCCTTCATGAAGGCTACTTCAATGCCTCGGTTGGGGAGAGTCACAGCCAGTGGCTCATGACTGACTGGGACCAATCAATTAAATGCCTTCTTGCCCTGGGGGTTCAGTTTCCTCTCCTGCTACCCTGGGTAGCTAGGCTGGGACGGGGTTCTGCCTTGCACTCCCCAAGCAGCTGCCCACTGTCTACACTTGGATGGTGGGCTGGGGCGTATTGGCATGCCCACCCCCCATTTTATTGTTGATGCTTTATTTTTTAGAACAGCTTTAAATTTGCAGAAAATTTGAGAAGATGGTACAGAGAGGTCTACATACTCCATACTGCTCTCTCTATTATTAACATTTTACACAAGTGTGATACATTTGTTACAATTAATGAACTAAATTGGTACATTTTATTCACTAAATTCTATAGTTTATTTGGATTTCCTTAGCTTTTACCTAATGTTGTTTTTCTGTTCAGAGATCCTATCTAGGATACCACATTGCATTTTTTTCATCACCTCTCTAGGCTCCTCTTGGCTGTGGCAGTTTCTCAGATTTTTCTTGTCTTTGATGACCTTGATAATTTTGAGGAGTGCTGCTCAGGTATTTTATAGGAAGTCCCTCAACAGAAATTCGTCTGACGTTTTTCTCATGATTAACCTGGGGTTACAGGTTTTGGAGAAGAAGACCACAGAGGAAGTATTATTTTCCTCATATCGTATCACGGGTATGTGCTATCAACATGATCTACGACTGCTGATGTTGACTTTGATCACGTGGCTGATGTAGTGTCTGTCAGGTTTCTCCATTGCAAAGCAATGGCACGTTTTTGACCACAAAAGAGCTATGTTCTCCAATTGACGTTCTCCGCAATAAAGCTGACATTTTGACCTCCATTTATCTCTCCCTTGTGTCTTATTTCTCAATTGATTCTGTACTCAACAAGGGAAAAAAATAAATGAACGTCATATATTGAACCCCCAGGAACTCAATACTATGTATCTGGCAAAATATTGTTCATCTTTTAATGCTCACCCAGGCAACATCTCTGCTTTGAAACCTTCTCTGATCTTTCCAGGCAGAGTCGATGTATCTTCCTAGGTGTTCTTACAACCTTCGCCTATGTCTCTAGGACTTTTTACGTAGCTGTCATGATGCATTCTCCCTCTTCTTTTCTGGACCACCAGCCTCTCAAGAACACCGGCCATGTTCTAATCATTTCTGTGTCCCTGCAACCTGATACGGAGTCTGGAATTTAGGATACATTTAGTAAATGTTTGACGAATAAAGAACCGTTCACTCCAAATCTCCTCTCAGTAAGGGTCACCGTACTCCTTCAGGATGAAGACTTAGTGGGACTCCTCTTGGGGATGCTTTGAAGAAGGATGACACATTTTAATGAATATTTAATGAACCTTTTGGAGAGCCTTTGGATTTCATTGTCATTTAAAAAAGCCAGCTGGTCTTGTCTCATGCCTTAGACATCGACTAAATCTACTAAAATAGACTAATATTATTTTTCTACTTTGATATTCAAACTGATTGTCTTAACCTGCATTTTGGTTATTATTGTTGATTGTCATAAAAATCCAGTGGTTTACAACAGTCCATTCTCTTCACAGCTCCTTGGGAAGGAGACAGGGCCGCTTAGCCAGTGCAGCTGGAGTAATACTCAAGTCCGGGACCCATGTTCAATGAGGACTTAGGGCTCCATCAATATTTACAGTTGTTATTGAATGAGCAGCAGGAGAAAAGTCATCTTCTATGGATATTCAGCTTCTTGTCGTTTGAGCCATTTAAAAAAATCTTGAAAAAAAAGTGTAATCTTAGAAATTGATAAATGGTAACCATCATTGTTGAGAAAATATGATAAGCACCGTGCTAGATGTTTGATACATGTGATATTTAACTCTTATAACCTGCAAGGCATATCACTCCCCGGACCTTACCTGAAAGTCACAGGGCTAGAGACCCAGAGAGGGAAAGCAACTTGTTCAAGATCACACAGCTATAAAATCTGGGACCTAATCCAAGTGGGTCTACTCCTACTGATTCCACACCGAATTCCTTCATAAACGTTCTGCTTTTCTACATTTTCTGCTTCTTTAATTAGCTGAGTCTAAGAAACTGATTGGAGAAAGGACACAGTATTGGCCAACAAAGCAGAGCAGATGGACGGAGGTTCTGTTCTTTTTTTCAAAAATAAGACTTTATTTTTGTCATCTTGCCTGAAAGAATGCTGACGATAAACTGTTTCTGTACCTTTTACCTGAATCTTCACTGACACGACTGACTTTGTTTTCTTGCTTTTAAGATGCAAAATTTCCCACCTTTTAACATCTTCTGAAATGCAAATGTCTCTTCAATTGCATTCAACCTAAATTGAAATCAAGTTTCTTACGAGGTGACCTTAAATTCTATTTAAAGTTGTCTCAGTTTGGGCTCCTACTTGCTTGGGTTCAAATTCTTCAGGCAATATTTCTCCCCAGCCTCTACCCAGTACAAGCTGAGACTGGCAAGTCTTCTGCTATTACTTTTCATGGAGTGGATTTATTCTCATTTAGCCCTACACTGAATGCATAGCCTTTGGTGGATCAACTTTATTTGGACAGCCTCCCAATATTGGCTAATTTTTTCTTTCTCATTGTTACATAAAATAGATGTGTCCTATAGTCAATGCTATTTCAGATCCAAGAAATACAGTGTTTATTGCAGTCTGATGTTAGTTTGAAGCAGTGAGGTAGCCAGTCTCCATGACACCTTCTTACCCACCATGATTCTTGCCTCCTGATATTCATACCCTTGTGAGTCCCCTCCTTACTGAACAAGGCTTACCTATACAACTAACAGGACATGAAGGAAATGACAGAGTGTGACTTCCAATGCTGGGTCATAAAAGACCTTGATGCTTCTGTCTTGTTCTCTTTTGGATCACTCATTTTGGAAGAAGCCAGCTGCCATGTTGCGAGGATACTCAAACAGTCCCACGGAGAGGTCCACGTAAGAGATGAAAACCTTCTGCCAGCAGCCAGCACTAACTTGTCAGGCGTGTGAATGCACCAACTTGAAAGCAGATCCTGTGACCCCAGTCAAAGCTTCAGATGACTGCAGCCCTGGCCGACATCTTGACTGCAGCCTCACAAGAAGAAGCCAGCCAGAACCACCCAGCTAAGCCATTCCTGGATCTGTGGTTCACAGAAACTATGAGATTGTAAACATACATGTATTGTTAAGTCAGCAAATTTTGGCATAATTTACTATCTAACAGGGACAACTAATACAAAAACTAGAAAAATATATTTTGAAACAAAAAATTTTTACTTTTCAAAAGCAGTTTTCAGTTTCTTGTGTAATAAGAAGCCTTTTTCCATGTTCATGAGAAAATGTCTATTATTTTCAGGACAACTGAGATCTAAAGAAACTATGAATATTTGCCATGTTTAATGTAAAGGTAAGGACTTGCAAGTGATTTCATGCTTCAAGTTTTATGCTTCCAATGTTGTAGTTTCCTTGAAGACATTTTTCTGATAATGACACAAGGAGCAATAAAACATGTATCACTTTTTTTTTTTTGGAATAGGAAAGTATTCGTGGGATTATTTTTAATCCAGAAGGAATATTATACTAGCAAAGAAGTCCTTAATGACCTAAAATGCCTTAGTTTGAAGCACCAGCTAAAAAGCTACATTAGGTCACTCAAAAATATTAAAGAGACCTTGCTAACTCCTGGTTGCTGGCAGGAGCGATGTATTTGGGATACTGAGACTCTGCCCTTCGGGCTTGCTGACACTGGCGTTTTAATGAATATTTAATAAACCCTTTGGAGAGTCTCTTGGTTTTTTGATGACATCCTTAAAAAAAGCCAGCTTGTGTCGTCTTGTGCCCTCGACATCTACAATCTATTGAAATAGATGAATATTATTTTTCTACCTTGATATTCAAATTGATTATTTTAACCTGCATTTTGGGTATTATTGTTGATTGTCATAAAAATTAAGTGGTTTACAATAGCCGAGATATGAAAGCAACTTAAATGTCTATCAATAAATGAATGTATAAAGAATATATAAAAAATGGAATATTACTCAGGCATTTGTTAGTAAAAAAGAGAAATCTTGCCATTCGTGACAACATGGATGGACCTAGAGGATTTTACGCTAAATGAAATAAGTCAGACAGAGAAAGACAAATACCATATGATTTCACTTATGAGTGGGATCTAAAAAAACCAAAAAACCAAACCAAACAAATAAACAAGAAAAACAAAGATACAGGAAACAGATTGGTGGTTACCAGATTGGGGGAGAGGTTGGGAGATGGGTGAAATAGGTAAAGGAGATTAAGAAGAACACACTTCAGTTACAAAATAAATAAGTCACAGAGATGTAATATACAGCACAGGGAATATAGTCAATAATATCGTGATAACTTTGTATGATAACGGACAGTAATGAGACTTGTGATCATTGTGT
Organism: Pteropus medius; assembly: GCF_902729225.1. Classification (NCBI taxonomy): domain Eukaryota; kingdom Metazoa; phylum Chordata; class Mammalia; order Chiroptera; family Pteropodidae; genus Pteropus; species Pteropus medius. Next base: position 1,879,617 of record NW_024353790.1, on the reverse strand, counting down.
AATGTATATAAATCTTGAATCACTATGATGTACACCTGAAACAAATTAGATATTGTATGCCAATCATACTCCAATAAAAAAATCCAGTGGTTTCTAAATCGTGTTGCTGTGGAGGTGTTTGTTTTGTATTTTAAGTGTAGAGAGAGAGGCACCAAGAGTTATATAAGCCCTCTGAAACTCCCAGGGAACATGGGCACTGGGCTTCATAAAGAATGTAGTTGAGCTCAAGCTATTTTTCCTGGATGTTAAAGGAAAGAGTGTCCCCAACTCCCTCCACCAAAATAAAGACTTGGGAACTTACATTCCAAGCAGACACTTGGATGGCATCATAAGTTTTCTACGAAATGCAACTTTTTGTCATGCCACGCACATTCCTGCCACATGGAAACCTTGAGTCCTGATGGACATTCTCCCCAGAGGCCGAGACTGTTCTCCTCATATCCATCCAGCTGTTCTTTTGACACTGTTTCAGTGCTCCCTGAAGAATAAAGCCACAAGTACTCCATCACAGGGAAGACAGGTTTAACATAGCCGGGCCAAATGCTTAATTAAACCCCCAGGAAAGGGCCAGAGTTGCCTCTGCTCTTCCCAGCCTTTGTATTCTGTGCTTCTCAGGAAGAGAGGAGCCGAAGTCTGGTATTGTGCAGCGATGAATAAAATGACCTGGCTGGGTGTCAGCTGGCCTGCAAATCTGGCAGCTGGCAAGGAAGAAACAGAACTTCCAAGGAATTGAATCAATTTGCATGTGTAATGTGTTCATATATGCTGTCTGCATATAGATTATATAACATCCATGACATACAAAGGACTTTGGGTTCCTGGATTAGAAAGAAGTTCAGAAATAGACGTTTCTAGGGTGGCACAAGTCAGGATACAGATTCTGGTCTCACACACAAGGTGATCTCAGCTGCCAGAGGACATTTTGGGAGGCAGGGAGGCACACGTGGGGATAAAGGAAGTCATTCCCACAACCGGGCCCTGACCTGAAGCTCAGAGAGGGAGGGGGGGTTTCCTGGCAGCAAAAGAAACTTCCTGTCTTTCCAGCACCCTCATCAAAAGCATAATAAGATGACTTTTTTTTTCCTCCCCTGGATTTTCATTTTTCACTTGGTTTCATCTGAAATTATCGGGAACTCACTGTAATTTGTTTGAGGCCTCATAGGGATCATTCCTCATGGAGAAACTGAGCCCCGAGGAGCTAAATTTCATGTCGCTGAAGAGTTTGGCTGCACTGATGAGTTTGCCAACTCCTACTGTGAGCGAAATGTGATGACAAAACCTCACAGCTAGGAGCAAGGAGGTGACATGGTCTCAAATGCGGTCTCAAATGCCGGCAGAAACAGCAAATCATCGATCTATTAATTTGCATGATTATTCCTACTGTACGCCATTCTGATGTTTTAGAGGGCCGGGCATTGGCTCCCAGCCCCAGATTCACCCCTGCCTGTCTGAAGGCCCTTTGCCTCTCCAGGAGTCACACCCCGAGCCTTCATAGGAGATGTTTCCACCTGCCCCCCACGCGGTACTGTTCTGAGGTTCAGTGTGGGGGTGAAAGAAAACTCCTTGGATTGTAAAAGCCTTCGAGAATGCCACTTTATATATATTTTTATCCCTATGTACTGTATAGGCACTGAGCATTGAGTTGTTTTTTTGTTTGTCTGTTTTGTTTTGTTTTGTCTTTTAGGCGAGGCAACCATTGACCTCATAGATTGCAAGGACCTTGTCAGTTTACAATCTCTTATTTTTTATTTTTTACGCCTACAGTACCTGGTCTTCCTAGGTGGTCTCCCATCCAAGTACTAACCAGGCCCGACCCTGCTTAGCTTTTGAGTTTTTAATATATTAGGTTCTCCAAAAATGTTCATTGTGTTGCATAATAAGAAGCACATATATTTCTGTGGGGTTGCATGGTCCTCGGCCTTTCCAATTACAGAGCACAGTTTTGCTTGGGCATTAAAGGCAAGGGTGTCCCCCAAGAGAAAGGCTTGGAATGTCATATTTTAGCAGCAAACACTTGGATTACATTATAAAGCATTCTCAATGAAATGAAAGAGTCGAGATACAACATTTGTGTAGACTGAGGGGTCCAGAGAGGCACTCACCCAGTGCGTTCTGCCGGGTGACATACTGAGGGGGGCAGATGGGATTTAATACTCCTGGTCACTTCAGATGTTATGGAAAAGGAAGTTCACTGTGTTTCCATGTGTCCAGCCAGAACCTCTCAGGATTATTTTATGGCGAAGGCATGTTCTTCATTTTCTAGAAGCTTTGAGTTTTGGGTTGGGGAGAGGAGCAGAACCTCACTGGGGAGAGAAGCAATGCTGCTGACTACTTGGCATTTTCTACCAGAACAGGAGCAAATAAAGGGCTGGAGGCCCTGTAGGAAGCGTCCATTTTGGAACTGCGTGGGTGAGTCTGTAGGATTGGGCGGGAGACCCTACGCTATGGGTGGGGGACCCTCGCATTAAACTTTCTAGTTTGTATTCCTAGTGGTTGGATCTAGTAACTTTTAAAAACATCTTTCTTTATTTTTTTTCTTTTTCTTAAATGATTATTTTTCTTGACAGATCTGACCCCCCTCTCCTCACAAAAGTGAGCGTTTATCTTTTACTTGCGCCTCTGGTTTCTGAGCTTGTGAAATGTCCTAAATAAACCTAGAGTGGAAGCAAAGATGCCATTTACTTCCTCCCCAGAATGGACCAGCTTCATCCCAGGACCCTGCATCCCAGAATGTGCAGGCAGAGCCAGAGATTAGCCACAGGCTATTGATTCAGATCCTGATCTTGGTTCATTCTGATGAGGATTTATCTGGTGTGTTGTTTTCTTTTTCCTTTCTTTTTTCTTTTTTCATTCCTTTCTTTCCTTTCTTCTGTGTGTGTGTGTGTGTGTGTGTGTGTGTGTGTGTGTGTGTGTGTGTGTGTGTTAAAGGAGAAACTTTATTCAGGTAAACAGCTTGCAAAACAGGAAAACACACCCTCTGATGAAAACCGAAAGCGTGCCCCACTGGTTTGTTGTTGTTTTTGACATGGTGGTGGTGCTGGTGGTTGGCAAGTTTGCCAGATTTGAAAATGAATGGCTTTTCTAAAGTTTTCTCTGGTCATTCCACGTCTTGATCTTCAAGAACGCTTTTGCAACGGTGACTTCTGTAAAGCCTACTTCTCTGGTATTTTCTCCAAATGGTTGACGGTATCAAGTCTAAATTTATGAAAGCTGAAGCTTGTAAAGAACTAACTAATTTCTTTATAAAAACTAAAAGTTGATCCTTTAACATTACCTCAGAACACTCATCTGCTTCTCCAGAGAAAAAGAGAAAGTATTAACTACATGGAAGGCCACTGTCTAGTCTTATTCACCTACTACTGAACTAGCAGCATCATTTCTAAACGTGCAGGGAGATGTAGCAGGTACGTATGTGATCGAGCAGGTGATTACACGCTTAGAGGTGATATTACTGGAATATATCTGGGTCTCAAATAAATACTAAAATAATGATCTTGATATTTCTGTATTTTATTTTTAAAGGTTCATAGAAGTATAGTTGACAAATCAAACTGTTATATATTTAAAGTGTATGATGTAATGATTTGATATACAAATATTATGAAGGGATTCCCCCCATCAAGTTAATTAGCACACTCATCACCTCACATACTAACTTTTTTGGGGAGGACGTGAGAACACTGAAGTTCTACTCACTTTGCACATTTCAATTATACAATGCAGTGTTATCAATTATCATTGATATGCCTTTCTCAGAGCCTGCATGATGCCTCACCTGTGCAGTGTTCACCTGCCTCTACCTCTTCAAACTGTATCCGCCCTTCAGGTCCAACCCAAGTTCTATTTTTCTCATTAATTTTATTCACCTCCTCCTAAGTGCATCTATAACATATCTGATCTGGTCTCAAAGATTTTCATTAATCATAAATTAAACATGATTATTTTATCACAATAATTAGTCATGTTTATCCATGTTAGAGTATAATTAGTTTTACAGACTGTCCCTGGCGTACAACGGTTCTATTTAATGATTTTTCTACTTTATGATAATGCGAAAGAGATACGCATTTCGTAGGAACCATACTTTGAATTTTGTTCTTTTCTTGGGCTAGCGGTATGCGGTACGGTACAGTCTGGTGACGCTGGGCAGTGGCAGCAAGCTGCACTTCCCAGCCAGCCATGCGATCATGAGAGTAAGCCACCGATTGATACTCTTGATTGATACTCTACAGTATACTGTGTTGCCAGCATTTGTGGACATTGTGTTTTGTGTTTGCACATCCCATCATGTCTATGCAACGTCCATCTGTGTCCTGCTTCTGGTGAGAAGAAGCAGGCAGTTACCCTAAAATGAAATTCAACATAATTGCCTAACTGCAACTAATGTAAGTGTTCTGAGCATCTTTAAGGTAGATGAGGTGCATTTTTGACTTATGGTATTTTCAACCTATGATGGGTTTATCCAGACATAACCCCATCCTAAGTCGAGAAACAGCTGTATTCATTCATTAAGGAGATTTTTGGAGACCAGCTGAGATATGGAAATGAGAGACATAATTCCTCCTGGGGTAGCCTGTCACTGAGTGGCCCCAGCTTTTCATGCTTCTGTATACACACCCCTGGATGGTTCCTTACTAAATGAGTCTAGGTGTAATCATGTGACTTGTTCGGCCAATGGGACGACAGCAAATGGGACACAAGAAGAGGGTGAGAAAGTGCTTGCATATTGGATCTTGCCCTGTCTCTTTGCTGGAAACTTCCATCACCCATGAACAAAGCCGAATTGATCTGAAGGATAGAGATCTCAATCATTCCAGTTATCTAATTATCCCAGCCATCTCAGCCGAGGCCCCAGAGGTGAAGGAGAAGCCACCGGACACCATTCGGCACCAGCCAAGCCAGCCTCGACCAGAAAAACTGCCTGCACAGTACTAGCTCTTGGATCTGGAGAGGACACAGATGTGCGCACCAGCAATGACACAGAGCACGGCTATTACTCTGTGAGAGGCAGGTGCCGGGGGGCATGTGTGCAGAGCAGGGGCCGTGGAACTGGCCTGCGGGAGACGAGGAAGGACACGCACAGGTGGTCATGTGGGAGCTAGGACTTGGAGAAGGGGCAGCCACCGGCAAAGTGGACAAGCAGGAGGAGGGTGGTCCAGGACCGAGGAAGAGCTTGGGCGCGGGGCAGAGATGGGGGCAGAGTGTGGAGTTGGAGGGTGCTATGGGGACTGTCCCGCTGTCGGAGGGCACATGCATGGCCAGGCATTCCCTGAAATCAGCCCGTCTTAGCCCCTGCACTTTGTACACCCAAGTGAGTACAGACAGGAACATATATACATAGATGCAGAAAATTCAGGGTAAAGATTCATCAACTGATTGATTTCTCAAAATTCTGTTTTTTAAATCAATTGATTTATTTTTTACTTTTCAGGTTTTTATGACGTCACCATTTCTCAACTTGTTCTTGCTCTCCCCTCTTTGGTGTGAGGGCAGATCTGTTTATCGAATTACTTTTGCGAGCAAGTCTGAGGCTCTATTAAAAAATTTCTTCCTCAGGGCCAGAAAGAACGTATTTGTATAATATAGATCACCCACACCCCCTTTTGACCCCCAAGTTGGACAATTTGTACTGGTAGCCCTCCAGTCTCCTGGGCCCTGCAGGAGATTTAAAATAATTTGAAAGAGTTAACTTCATGTTGTCAGTTATTAAGCTGTTTCTCTCTCTCTCTTCTCTCTTTCTCTATCACCCTGATTCTCTGTCTCTGTCTGTCTCTGTCTCTCTCTTGCTGTTTCTCTCTCTCTCTCTTCTCTCCTCTCTCTCCTCTCTCTGTCTGTCTCTCTCTGATTCTCTGTCTCTGTCTCTCTCTGTCTCCCTCTCTTAGTTTTGCAATTCCTCAGAAGCACTGGAAAACACGGTTTGCGGGGGAATGTGTCTTTCCCCAGCCCCTCTGGATGCCAATGACAACACAGCATGCTCTGTGCTTTTTGGAATAGAGCCCTGGGCCCAGTGGCCAACAGCGACAGGATAACAGTGATCAAACAGGACCTTCAGCTGTCATATCCAGAATGTCACACCCCACGCTTGGAAAAAAACTCTTCACTCATGCTGAATATTGCTTTTGCTGCCGTCTTTCTTGACCCCTTCTGTCATAATGCATAACGATTCACACTTTAGTGTAGTGTGAAAAATTTTTGTTTCTTTTTTTTTCAAGGAGAGTAATTTCTGAGTGTTCCTCGACATGTTGTGAGAAAGCACATTTTGATATGACTGTGCTTTTCTTTTCTCTGTTTAATCCACGTTTTGATCTGCTTACTGGACAGAAGGCAGGGAGGCCAAGAAATTACTGTGATCCTAGAAGGGATGGTTTAGGGCTGGGGCTGCTGTCTTAGACAAAGTTTTCATATGAATTGCAAATGTCTGGGCCAGAAATTTTCAGTAGGTGTTATCAGAAATTAGGATCTTAAGAGCCAGAATGCATTTGTCAGGGCCTTGGCTAGGGTGCTAGACAATGGCTCTAAAATTTAGCCTTACAGAAAAGAAAGTTAACTGGTAAAGAGCACCAACTATACTATTCCGCCCCCCCGCCCCCCGCCCCGCGACACCTTTCCGGCTCACACTCTGAGTATCTGTCCATCTGCCTAATGCAAGTATTTCATACCCTGCGGAAAGAATTAGTATTATCAATAATATTCTTAGGCAACAGGCAAGAGCCAAGATCTAGTCTCTTTTTTTTCCCCCTCTTTAATTCTCCTCGCTCCCCACCCTGCCACCCCTGATCTATGGATGTTGTTGTTTCCCCTTTAAGAATTGGATATCTGAAGGTGGGTGTCTCCTCCCACACATTCCCAAGAGAGACCCCAGCCTTGGGCCAGGCCTGGCCAGGGCCAGTCATCTGCCAGGGGCCCCCAGGGGGCCTGGCGCATGGGTGTATGGTCCATGGCTCCGCCTGGGGCATGAACCCAGGACCTTCTGCATGTAAAGCAGATGTGCCAACCGCTACACTATGGAGCCACCCCAAGATCTAGTCTCTTAAAAGTTTCACTAGTATATAGGTTTTCTATTGCTAAGTAACAAATTATCCTTATACTAATTGTCTTAACACAACAAACCTTTCTTATCTCCTACAGTTCCGGTGGGTCAGGAATCCAAGACTGATTTAACTGGGTGGTTCTGGCTCAGAGTCTCTCATGAGGTTACAGAAAAATGTTGGCCTGGGCTTGCTTGGGGTCAAGCATCTGATTGCAAGATGGCTCCCTCTTGTGACTGTTGGCAAGAGGCAGCAATAATAGGACTTTGATACTGAAAGACAGCTTTCTAAGCCGAAGTGTCCCTCTGCAGTTCTTGTCAAGGGGCCAGTGGAGGGCTCAGCATGGTGGATCTAAGCGAAGAAGAAAGTCGCTGGTGAACTGGTCCAGGGAAGGAGCAGGGAACAATACAGGCAGCTCCCTGAGAGGGAAGATGAGATGAATTAAGGTTAGAGAGTCCTAAAGAGCCTTGTCATGGAGCCGCTGTCTTCCTGGACACAGAAAGGTCTCATTTCAAAGTAGGAGCACACACCTGGGCAAGAGGTTTGGCAATTTGATGGAGAGGGTGTTGAGTATGATGAAATGAGTTTAGCAGCAGAGGTAAGAGCTTGACAATGACTTACTTCTCTACCACTCACAGCAAACTATGGGATGGAGAAGGGGATGAACCATGTGCAAGTCACTGCCAGAAAGAGAGGTTAGTGAAAACTACTCATGAGCAAAAGGGCCAGATTAAATGGTTGCATTTCATTTCCTATGAACTGCAGCATATTCTAGTGTTTATGTACCAAACATACAGCCGTGTTCTCTGAAGTAACATTAACATACCAGCACCAGCCCCAAATTGTAAGCAGACTTATTCCTAGTAGGGAATTAATTGAAGGATGACTCTCATTCAACAAACCATCTTATACAGAAGAAAGAAACTGAGGTTCTAGGAGGAGGTTAACTGATATCCTCGAGGCCACTGAGCCAGTAGCGAATCTGCTACTGGGCCTTCTATCTTCTGCCCCATAGGCCTGAGACTCTTTCCATTATATTTCTAGAGAGATTCCTGCAAGGTTTTAGAAGACAATGAGCTGCCTTATTTCAATTACCCTGGGAAAATGCAGCTCTGAGCTGGAAGCACCCTTTTATCAGCAGACCTGAGGGCGAAGAGATGGAAAAGGATTGTTCAGGCTCCTAATGGATTTACCTCCACTTGTCCTGTGACACCCCCAGCCTTATTCACACTGTGACATGCAACACAGTAGAAGCCTACTAACACTGACAAATCCTTCTGAAGGAATAAATGGTTTGTGCCTTTGGCTCAGGGCATACAGCAACGTTGTGCAGCTGTCCCAGATTTCCAGACACTAGCCTCCTGCGACCTGCGGGGTCAGAGCGCCCATATACATTCCTCCATCCCTCCTGGGCAACCTCAGATCACTGCTGCTGCCAGAAGAACCCGTGTTTCACTTACCTTAAGTCTTTGAAGCCTTCACATGGGTGCCAGGACTCCAGGCTATTTCCCCGGTGAGGCTGAGTTGAGAGACGTCACCAACATATTAGTGTCAGCTTTTCAGAAATGCATTAAGACGTATTCATGCCAAATCAGTCTCGAGAGAGCATCATATGAATGAGTGACTTGCTTTTTGAAGGCTGAGCTGTGAGAACAGAGGCTATATAGAACCAAGCACTTAAGAAGTCACTCACAGCAGCTCTTGCTTTTCTCTGTTGTTCATGCGTCAAGGCCTTGGGTAGTTTGACAAAGAGAAAAAGAAGCCAATCTATGCAGCTCCAGGCCGATGGGCCCTTTGGGTGTGTCTGCAGGGTGACAGGGGCTTTAGATGCTGGCCTTTGCCCCTAGATTCTGGCCATGCTTTGCTTCTCACCCTCAAGCTGACATCCATTACAAGATGATTATTGAGATACTCTTTAAATGTGTGATTCTGATTTAGTCTTCCACCCAGCAGCTGTCTCCAGGAAAATGACTGTGAGCATTCATGGCCCCTTTGGCCAAACAATTTATTACGCTCTTTCGACAGGGTCGGTAGATAGGTGGACATGAGCTGGAGGGAGAGAGACAGTGAGGAACTAATGAGGCCTTGAGACCAGCTCAGCAGAAGAAAATATACAACCAGGAGTCTGGCAGGCTAGTGGAGCCTCCTTTATTCCTCCAAGGTCAGATGCCAGATCGGCAAACTAAAAAACCTGGTAGTGCCAGATACCTTCCTCGTCCCTTTCCCCCTTCGCTTGCCTACCCCGGCCACGCTTCCGCTGGTCAGTTAACAGCAAATGACCATTATACGACCTTACTCAAGGGGCCCTCGACTGGTACGGGCAAAATTAGTTAACTGCGCATGCGCTTACCTTCAAAGTTCCCACGGCTCAGGCGTTTGACTTCCCATCTTCAGGCACACACTGCGCAGGCCTAAGGGAGGAGCAGAAAATTGCGCCGTTTGAGGTAGAAGGGACAGAAAGAGAACAAAGAAACCCTATGGCCCATATAAACCGCAAACCGCAACTTCTTGGGGTCCTCTATTGAGGTGCCCGCTTGGACTTCCCCCAAGTGTACTATCATTAATAAATCCCTTTTGCTTGCTTCTTTCTGTCTGCTCTGTCATTCTTCTCTGAAAGTTGACCTCCATGCAAATATTTTGTGGGGGAATCCAAGGACCGAGCCCCTGACTCGCACAGCACAACGCAGACACCTGATTGCTGGTAAGACGTGCTGTGTGCAGCTGTGGCTGTTGAAGCATTGAGCTCTGCTCCTAGGCAGTGGGGGACTGACTGGCATAAACTGGGTGGCTTTGGCACCTCTGAGGACAAAGATCAAAGCCTGCCGCAATAGGTTTATTGCAAGTGAGAGTGTGAGTTCACTCTGATGTAGGAAAAACCGTCAGGAATGAAGTTGTTAGGAAATGTAGCAGACCACATTTACTAGGGGACAGTTTCTGTCCGATTAGACAGCTAGAGCTCTGCGAAATTTAGCATGTTGCTTTGTTGGTGTTGACCAATAATATCCCAAAGATGCAAGATGCTAAGCACAGTTTCCAGCGGCATGGCCTGGTATCAAGGATGAGTGTGGGAGAGGGAACAGCAGGGCACGTGAGGCTCGCTGGGCCCACAAAACAGGCAGAGCTGGGGCTTAATAAGGTGCCGGTGGTGGCAGGTCATCTGGAGGCCTGTGGGGGCCAATTTTCCCCTTTGCTGTACCACCTGTGTGATATATATCAACAACATGGCTCAGAGAGATCCGGGCTATTTCTGGAAGATTCCTATCACAGTGAATTTCGGCTTAAACAATTAAAAATAGATTACTCTTTCTAGCATAGGTTAGACCAGACTGATTAAATAAATGTCAAAGATTCCCAGAACAAGATACCCTATGGAAAGGGCGAGCAAACTTTGGCCCACAGGCTGGCAACTTGTTTTTGTAATTAAAATTTTATTGGAATGTGCCACACCCGCTTATAAATTATCTACGGCTACTTTCAGGCTGCAAAGGAAGAATAATTTTAAAAGACAGAAAGGCCCACAAAGCCTGAGATACTTACTATCCTGCCTTTTTCGAAAATATTCTGACCCCTGCCCCAGAGCAATGGTCCCTGGGCCAGCCTTTTTCAGTATTTCCAAAATCTAATGGGACTTTGTGCATTTACTGCTGATAGGGCTACAGAAACTGGCCACAGCAGGGGTATCAAACTGGAGGCCCAGAGTTCAAAACAGCCTGCAGATGTGCATTCTCAGGGCAAACGGTTGTGTTTTACCAACATAACCAACATTTTCAAAATAGGATTTCACTAATAAGTGTCTGATTTTTGGCTACACCTGAAAAATTGGTCCATCTGGCCACCCCGGACCCCCATTCCTGCACGGTAATCGTGGGCCAGAGCCTGGCAGCAACAGCCTTCTTTAGAGGGGGTGTATCCTGTTCTACTTTGCCACAGACCTCACCACTTCCTGTTGTCTTCCCAACACTAAGACCATATCAGCTGGAATTGGTTATGACTCTTGTCCTGCTGGGTTCACAGCCCCAGAGGCTTGGTTATATATCACTTGCCAGTTAGCATGAGTTTACAACCCTGGAACTGAAATCAAGGTTCTTTGCTTTGGGCCTGAATTCTCTCAGGTTACTTGAAACTACTGGTTATGTCATTCTGATCAGAAGCTCTGTTCCACTATTACTTACATCAAAAAGATAATAAAAGTAATAGTTCATAGTGAAAAGATGGGGGACTGTTGCTCTAAAATGGCTAAGAAGACAAAATGCATTATCTCATGTAATTAAAGTCATTTTGTTTGTTTTTAACCAATCCTTAGGCACTAAGAAACTGTCACTTCCAGGAGAATAAGGGGTCAGGCTGCTGCTGACTCGTTTTTTCCTTAGCCACGTGGGTCTCTCTTACTTGCTAACATTCTCTCCCAGGGGTCGTTGTGGGTGAGTTTTCCCCAAAGAACAGATCCTGTGCTGCCTGCATAGAGTCTCCTGGAATGCTCATAAAAGACACACATTCTCGGATCCACATCAGAGCAATGGCATTAGAGTCTGTTGTGACCATCGTTAATGCAAGGGGTTGCCATCTAGTTATCACTTTGGACAATTTCATCTGTCTTCTGAATGCCAAGAATAAGGGTATGTTTCACCTTTTTTAGAAAATTGAAGCCTTTACCTGTTATCACGGGGATTTACTTGCTTTGTATTCTGAGAGGGGGGAAAAAATGTTGATTTTTAAGAGGGTTTTAAAAATCATAATCGCATGTCCCTTCTATTTGCTTGTTTACACAGCTTAGCATAGAAGAGGGTTAATTCCTTATTCAGAACCTGATGGAAGTATGAGGCATAAAACTCCCAATTCTGTGGCTAACTGAAGAGAAGATGTTTAAAGTTATATAGCAAGTTTCCATCTAAAGGCACTTGGACAGAGTTAACTTCCTTCATCACAGAAGCCAGCACCTGCAGAAATGGAAGCAGAAACAAGGCTCTTCAAGTGATGGTACTGGCCCCAGTGAGCCTGGGGGCTGGTGGGAAAGGCAGGGTCAGCTCTGTCTTCCATGTTGCATGTACCGTTAGCATCTTCTTTATATGGTCAGTGACATGGAACATTAGAAAATATAACTCTCCTTCCAAAGGTTCAGCTATTTTTGGATGGAATTTATGAATGAAGTGATCGTTTTGTTTTCTTTTTAGGAAACTGGAGATCACTGGGGATTCACCCTGAAGATGTCATCTGAGGTATCCAGTTCAGAATCTACTAGCGGCTCGGATTCTTAGCCTCTGAGTGGATCTCTGGTGCTCTGTGGCTCGCACATTCAATTTCAAGATCACAGAGGTAGGAGACGGATTGGTTACCTCCCACCTCCAGACGTCCATTCAGGGGAGATGTAGGCAGGGCTGGGCTGCTGAGCCTTTGCGAGCACTCTTATTTGGGGCCTTTGGACCATCGACCTTCTTCTAAAAACTCTCTACTCTTCATTTGTTGATTGAAAAACTTTCTTACTTAAAGAAAATATTGAAGCCAGTAGGTATGAACTCATTATTAGGGAGAGGTATGTGTTTTTCTCTCAGCCTAGATCTACTTCCTCCAGGCTGTGTGTAATGTTAATTTTATGTGTCAACGTGGCTAAGATACATGCTGAGATAACTGGTAAGATATGATTGCTGGGTGTTTCTGGAAGAGATTAGCATTTGGTTTAGTAGAGGAGTAAAGAGATCCTTTCTCACCAATGTGGATGGGCATCATCCAATTTTGGGGGGCCCAATGGAGGAAAAAGACAGAGAAAGAGCAAATTCTCTCTTCTTGAGCTATGATGACCTTCTTCTGCTCTTGGATATTGGAGCTTCTGGTTTTTGGACCTTCGAACCCAGACTGAACTATAGCACTGGATTTCCTGGTTCTCCACCTTGCAGACAGCAGATCATTGGAGTTCTGACTTCTTGGCCCCCATAACCATGTGAGCCTTTTATGATAAATATATTCATATATTTCTATATATATTCTATTGGTTCTGTTTCTTTGGAGAACTCTAATACACTGTCCACACCCATTCTTATGTAGCAGAAGAAAAATAATTTTCTCTCTACTCTCCTGAGTTCTTGCCTGAGACCCCTGTGATAAAAGACAGAATAACAAGAAAAACACAAACAGAAGTTTATTAACACGTACACCTTACGTACACATGGGAGATACCCAGGGAAAATGAGTAATCCCCCCAAGGTGGCTTAGAATTTAGAATTAAATACAATCTAAATAGAGAAAGTAGGCTTCTTAGGGGACAGTGATTTTTAGGAAAAATGAATGGGCCCTTAGGAAAATAAATGAGACGCATGAGAGTTTTTGATTAAGTCTGTCTGGCTGTGTTGTACATGTCTTATTTCCTTTCCTGAGATAAGAATCCGTCTTCCCTGGTTAATGAAACTTCTGGGAAGGGACTGATGAGGACTGAGTTCCTTTTGGAGGCCCTGTCTTTAGGCAGATAAGGGGAGTTCAGGGAAAGCTCCTCCCTGCATTTGCTGCTTTTCACATAATCAGAACGCCAAAGTGGCATATTTTGGGGTGGCATGTCCTGAACTCCTATCATCATTTTTTATTTTATTTATTTTCTACCACCATATTTTAAGGTAGCATATTCTGCTACCCTTCACTTATTTTTCTTAATCCTAACTTGCATTTTTTTTTGAAGTCTTTTTAAAAACTTAGGTCCCTCCATTGTTTTCCCTCATCATTTTTATCCTGTCTCCTGTGACGTAGAAAATGCTATTCCTAGGATTGCTTCCTCCTGCTCCTCTCTTGCTCCTTCTTCTTGTAAAACTATATCCAAAAGAAACATGATGAATGTTTACTGGGCACTGGTGATTGATCAGGTTTTCAGGTAACCTCACCTATTCAGAGATATGGGAGAATATTCCACTGCCTCAAGCTCACGCCTTCCTGCTCTAAGTGTGCTGCCTCTTCAAAGTTGAATTCTGGGACTGACACCATCCTTCTGTTTATGGCCTCACGACTCTGCAGGAACATCTATCCTCACCACACTGGGGTATGGAAGCTTAAAATCACCTGCTTCTTCAAACATAAAAGTCTAATGGTAGCACTGCCTGCTCCAGGGTGGGATTCTGTGAAACCTGGAGCTTTGCTCCCAAGATGATGCTTTTACACAAAATGTCGCCAGGCACCCCCGTCTGTGAATTAACAAAAAAGATGAGCCCAGATAAAGAGAAAAGCTTGGTTTATGGCTTAACAAATGAACGTAGTAATAATAATAACCACAATAATAACTTAAAAATAACAAGCCAGTTTTTGAATGTACAATAATTTTTTTAAAAGCCTTGTTAGATTAAAATTAAGGAAATCGTTTTAAAAATTAAGGCCGCATTCTGGTTCCAACTTTGACATATAGCTCTGAGACCTCAGGCAAGGGATGTCTTTTCTGGCTGGGAGCTTTCTTGTGTATGAAATGGCTAAACCTGTTCTAGTGAAGGCACTTGGCAGGGAGTATTGTGCCAGGAGACTCTTTCTTCTTGCCTCTGGCATAGGAGAGCCCCTCTCCTCTGAGTCAGAGCTAATTATTTCTTTTGCTGGGTGTTTATTTCTGTGGGGGTGGCATCTATTATACAGTATTATAAGTAGCTGTTTGCCTGCCAGTTTTCCCAACCAAACAACAATCGAGTTCAAGTATTGTGTTGTAAGTAAGAGAAAATTCAAATCAAGCAGGCTTAGCTGATAAAGATAATTTATTGACTCATGTAGTTGAAAGGTCCAGTTGTAAGTCGGGCCTGAGGTCTTGCTGGATTTGGGGGTCCTGTGATGTGACATCACCCCAGTTTCTCTCTGATTTTGGCTCCATTCACAGGTGGACATGAGATGGCTGCCAGCAGCTCCTGCTATGACATCCACCCTCTGTCATTTCCAAAGGGAACGAGAGCTTTCCTTCCAGCAGATCCAGTGGAAGGTAAACTTTTTCCTTCCCAGAAGCCCCTGCAACTTTTCTATTGGCTGTTTCGGTCAAGCGTCTAATCCCTGAACCAATCACTAAGGCCAAACAGGACAATGAGAAATAATAATTAGCATAAGCTACTCGGGCTTCCCTGCCTCCTGGGAGCCGGGGGCGGCTCCACCCAACTGCCTGTCTGCGGACTGGAAAGCAGTGAGTCCTCAGATATCAAGGTGACCGGAGAGGGGCGAGGCGGATGCTGCAGTTCCCTTCACGCATAGTGATCACCTCCGTTACAGCATTCACCACCGCTTGCTTTAGGTGCAGTTGTCCCTGTCTCAGATAGTGAACACCTGGACTCTGCGTGAGTACGTTTGCACGCCCGGGGCCCGGCATACCACATGTGTCAGGGTCAAGTTTTTCCGATGCGTCTGCCGTCTTCACTTTCATGTGGTGCCTCCTGGCTTCTCCCAAGGACTTTGGATTCTAGGTCTGGAGTGAGTAGATGCAGTTAAGTACGGGAAGCAGCGACAGCCTGGGTCTTGGGAGTGGTCTCCTCCAGGCCATGCTAAGAGCTTTCTAACAGAAAGAGATTGTTGAAAGATGGGAGTGGAAATTAACATCCCTCCCCCATTCTGGAGGAGGAATCTGGAATTTGGCTGAAGGCAGCTACTGTAAAAAGATTTGTGGCAGCGACTGTGGTAGAGAAATGAAGTGTCAGGGTTTCTTCCCTGGCTGGGCCCACATCAGGTCAGTGCAGATGGCATCCGCTGCCATGCAGGGTGCTGAAAATATACTTTCAAGGGTATTTTGTCAACTTAGCAAACTATGGTACTGGAACATAATGGCAAGTGAGATAGTTAATAAGATGCTGTGTGAAAATGTTGATTAATATGGATACGGTATTTGAAATAATGTAAGTTAAAAAAAAAACAAACCCTAGAATCAAAATAGCATGAACACATTGATTATAGCTCCATAAAAAATGTGTTAATTTTTAAATACTGTGAGAGTGTTTGGAGTAAAGTAAATAGTGTTTATGAGATTGGAAGCCTTAATTTCTCATTAGTTTAAAAGGATTTCTGCAGAATGATCTTCTCTGAGCAAATGAGTGATGCGTTTTCAGGAATTAAAATCTGCTCATCTGGGCCAATGGATGTGGGTGGTGGTTTTAATCTAAAACTGAGGGTTGGAGTATGAGGAGAGGGCCAAAGGGAAGATGCCAGGGAGGGAGGGTGCACTGGGGCGGTTCCTGGGTTTCCCTGCCTAAGGATATCAAAGCTTAAAGTGATCGCTCTGCAGTTTTGCTAATCCTTTGAAGATTGTTGCAAGAAGCAGGGGCAACGTATGCAGGGCACTAGCCTAGAGCAGGTGCTAAGCTAGAGTGGGCTGATAGTACCCATACCCATGGTATCATGATGCCCCCTGAGATCAGCGGCCATCTCTCAAGCTCTCTCCACCCATGGCCAAGGGCACGTTCACAGTGAAAGGGTGTGTGTTGATATGAGAGTAGATTCTGCCCACATCCAATCGACTTCTGCATCTTTAGCAATTCTGTTCAACAGCAGGGACCATAAGAGTTCATTTCTGGGAGGTCTTAAAAGATATTTGTTCATTTAATTTTTGTTTTTAAAGAAATGGCTGGAGAAAAGCCAGCTCTCTTCTCTTTTATTGATGAAGGGCAAGTTGCTTATGTTAAATACAACATCTCAAAATCTTTCAAATGGAAGTAATGCTGAGACAGACTCAACCTCAGCACACAAATGGGGAATTACTGACTCAGGAAGAGAATGCTCGTAGTTTTAAATCCCTGGCAGTCCCTGGTGCTTGATCCATTAATGTTGTGGGTGATGCTATTAGCCCCCTTCATTCTAATGGGAGATGTCACCTCACATCTCAGAACACCTGCAGACTGAGAGGGAAGGAGGGGTGACCCGTATGAGGCCTCATCTGGACGATTTTCATAATGTTATTTTTTAAACAGCTATTGTTAGAACTTGAAGTAGTTTCAGGTCAGATCAGCCCTGTCGTCTCTGAGGTCTGTGCCCCTAGAGGGGAAGAAGAGGTAACAGTTCAAGTTTACTGGAAGCAAAAGTACATTCTTAAAAAGGAAAGTACACTCTAGGTTCCTTTTAATGACACTCATTGTGTTGTGTTTTCTGGGAGAAGGATGGAGATGTGGCTGTTGGTATTTCTGGGCCACATCTGTTTTGCACACTGACCTTCAGGCTTTGGCTGTTTTTAAAAAAAGATATCTCCAGAAGCCAAACAAAAAATTATGTTTACTCACTATTTACGAATATTTCACATCCATGTAGTGAAGGTATAAATAGTGGTAAAGGGAAGATGGTGCCATTTGGGTAAGTTTCCATGTCATGTAGATCGAGACCAAAGTGAAACTATGAGATAAGCGGTTTGTCTTCAGGGCCCGCCACTCCCTCTTGTCAGCAGTGTCCTTCCAAGTGACTTTCCCCCAGATGCTTCCTTGACACCAGAAAGGCCAGGGCCTCAGCATGCAGGCTGTACTCAGCCTCTTTCTAGGGAAACTGATCGCTCGCCCTGTGCTCCTTAGCTGTGCTGTGCTCCTGGGCATCACGAGAAGCTCCCCTGTTCCCAATCCCCACCAATGCCACTCCTTTAAGATAAGTGGACTTGGGGAGGACTCCTGCTTTAAGAGCACATAGTCTATGCTGTCAGTTAGTGAAGGGGCTTGGCATTAAAGCCTTACCCAAGAGGAGCAAAGTGATTGAAATCAGAGTTTCTCTCTCTCTCTCTTTCTCTCTCTCTCTCTCTGGAATTGGCATTGGTGAAACAGGTAAAAGTCACAGTTAGTGGTAGGCTCAGATGAAAAGACTCGCAGACATACACCAGGAGGAGGGGTGGGGTGGGGGTGGGGTGGGGAGGGCACAGTCAAGCTGCAGAGATGAGAGAGCAGAAGGCAAGGAGGCCAAGAAAGACTCAGGGCAGGGCAGTGCCTCTATGGTGCCAGGAACAGGAAGGAGGAGGACAGACTGGGCCAGCTCACTCTGAGGTGGGGTCTGCCGGCCACCAGGACAGGGTCCCTAGTCACCAGAATGGCTTCGAATCAGGCTCCTCCAGCTCCTGGACTGAGAGGTCTGCTCTCTGTGAGGCTGGCTGCCCAGTGGCGCCATTTGGTCCTGGGGCCAGGCGATTGGTGAGTGAGCTTTTCCGGGATTCCCATGAGGTCTGGACAAGATCCCGTTTTCCCTCCTCCCACACATATATGTGTCCTTAAGATGAAGTCCTCCTTTCATGAACCCGGAGTGGGTTTGATTCCTGTGTGACAGCCTGGTGGTGTCTTCTTATCTTCTCACTGATAATCTCCGTCTTTGCTCTGAATTTTTTGGTTTTAGGGAAAGAAAACATCAGACTCTGTAGGAAGAATAACACATTAAAGTCATGCTGAAACTTGACAGATGTTTCATGTAAGGAACCCAGGCCTCTTCCACCCAGGACAGATAGCTTCTTAGACCTCTCCAGGTTGATGCCAAGGGACAGAAAGCCAGAACCCCAGGGCAGGGCCCAGTATTAAAAACGGAAGTGGAAGGGGCCAGGGAGGAGGCGGATGGGGAGGGGATTGTCTCACTCAGACTTTGTACCATAGGCTGAGTGCCTTCAACGGCAGACGTGTATTTGTCACAATTCTGAAGGCTGGAAGTCAGATTGTCGTAGCCGGCAGCCCACGAAAGACTCACGGACCACCAGAAATCAGTGAGTTATAGGAAACACACTCTTTATTCAGCCAGCAGGGTCTGCCAGGGGTACGCAGACCCCAAATTAAGCAGCCCCGAAATGTAGAGGTACAGGATTTTTAAGCCCTAAATCCCATTCCTCATTCTGTCTTAAACACAAAGGTCTATTTTTCTCCTATTCACTACCTGTCAACCCACAGGTCAGGTGTGCAAGCAGGGGTACAGAAGCAGAAAGCTTATTGTTAGAATGTTATGTTCCCATGGGTGATGGCCTATGTTCCCATGGGCAAGAGCCTATGTTCCCATGGGCGATAGCCAAGCAGTAATTTTCCAGCCACCACATTCCCCACTGGCCTTAGCAGAAAATCAAATCCTTGATTCTTCATGTGGAATTTGCTCATAGCCTCTATTTTGTAATACTAAAAGTTTAATAGAATTAATTCTCTTCCTTATATATACAAACAAGAAATCGAGGAAACATGGGCCAAAAGTTAAGAAGAGGAGGAGGATTAAAGGTCCAGCTATAGCAGGTAGAAGGGTTGTTAGCCATGGGGACCAATTGAACATCCTATGAAACCAGTTATCTGATTCTAGTCTTTGTTTTTCCCTGGTATCTAAATTTCTCTCTACTAGTCGTAAGCTCTCTCTAATTACTCCAGAATTATTAGCATAGAAGCAACAAGTTTCACCTAGAGCCATACATAACCCATCTTGTTCTAAGAATAATAAATCTAAACCTCTTCTATTTTGGAGGACTACTTCTGCTAGTGAATCGACTTGAAGTTCTAGCCTGCTGAGCTCAGTTAAGTTTAGGGGAGTTTCTACCCCGACATAGTAAGGGGGTGTTTTGGGTTTCGGCACAACCAGCAATCTTGTCCTATGTCTGGGGTGGTCTTATTTAAGACCTTGTGTATTGTCGTTAGCAAAGTTATTAATGCTCCTTCTGATTTTGGTTGTGGCTGGTTGAATGCCTGGGCTAAAGAGATAAAAAGGAAGAAACAAAGGGTTATACTTATGTATGCTTGAGTCTTAGTCTTAAGAGTCCGTCTTCCTGAGCTGTCCACTCTCATGCTGCCTTCACGTGGGAGTGATGAATCCAGGATGCCGTCTACTTTAACTGCAATGGGTGTCGTCAGGTAGACAGTGAAGGGTCCTTTCCATTTGGGTTCTAGTCCCTTGGAAGTGAACTTCTGGATCCACGCAGTCCCCAGGCTGAAACTGGTGGGGAAGTCTGTCCCCTGGGGCTGAATGGGCAGTACAAACCCCAGACCAAATCTCCTTCTGTACACTTCGAAGGGCCTGTAAAGACTTAAGTAAGACAAGGTTACAGAGTTCTGCCTTTTTCTCATCTTCTATTCTAGGTACTAAAGGTGGGGGTTTTCCAAAGAAAATTTCAAATGGGGTGAATCTATTAATATATGGTGTACACCCGGCTTGGAGAAGAGCAAAGGGGAGAAGTTCTACCCAGGTGCCACCAATTTCTAATCCTAACTTGACTAATGTCTTTTTTTAGGGTCCAATTCATTCGCCCTACTTGGCCCGAACTTTTGGGGCCGGTAGGCGCAGTGGAGTTTCCATTGCAAATTTAGGTAGCTAGTCAATTGTGATACCTTTGCTATGAAGGCTGGCCTGTCATCCAACCCTAAAGTTCTGGGGAGACCAAATCGAGGGAGAATTTCTTGTAGTAGTTTCTTAGTAACTACTAAGGCAGTCTCTTTCCTGGTAGGGAAGGCCTCTACCCATCCTGAAAATGTGTCTATAAAAACAAGTAAATATTTGTAGCCCCCCACAGTCGGGGTTATCTCAGTGAAATCTACTTCTCAGTGGTCCCCTGGATAAGTTTCTCTTTCCCTATGTCTAGGTTCTTCCATCTTCCCCTTCTTTGGATTAACTTGGGCACAAGCCGGGCATCGTGAGGCGATCTCCTCTGCAGTTCTTCTCCCTTTTAACAAGTGAAAGTAGGGGTCTAAAGCTTGGAGCATCTTAGTTCACCCTAGGTGTATGGTCTGGTGTAGTTGGTGGAGGAGAGTCCTTCCAAGGGCCGTGAGAGCCCGGTTTTTCCATCTGGGGTTGTCCACCACCCCGGTGGGTTCCTAGTGGCTCCCTTATCTTGAAAATATATGTTCTCTTCCGCCATATAGGTCAGAGACGGAGGCAGTTCTGGGTAAGGGACAACAGTCAGTAGATGTGGTGGGGGCCCCACTGGCCTTGTGGCCACTGTTCTTGTCTCTGCATTGGCTCGTCGGTTTCCCTCAGCCTCAGGACTATTCCCTTTTTGATGCCCTTTACAAAGAACAATAGCAAGAGCCTTAGGCATCTATATGGCTTCAAGTAAGGCTAAGATCTCCCCCTTGTTCTTGATGTCCTTCCCAGCTGAAGTCAGAAGCCCTCTTTCCTTGTAGATGGCTCCGTGTACACGTGCAGTGGCAAAGGCGTATCGGCTGTCGGTGTATATTGTGACTGCCTTATCCATTCTCCATCTTAGTGCCTCAGTGAGGGCGATGAGTTCTGCCTTTTGAGCAGAAGTCTTATAGGGAAGAGCTTGTGACCAGATGGTGCCAGTTAGAGTTACGACCACTGCCCCAGCATACCTCCTTCCTTCCTGCATGAAGCTGCTCCCGTCCGTGAACAGAACTTCATCAGCTTCAGGCAGAAGGGAGTCTTTGAGGTCTGGCCGCGAGGAACACACAGCAACAGTGAAATCTATGCAGTCATGAACGGGAGTCTCGGGGTCTGGGTCTGGCAACAGATTGGCTGGGTTGATGACAGTAGCTTTGGATTTTAGCCATACGTTTGGGGTCATCCGGTGCCTCCCTGTTGTTGAACACCTTCTGGGCTATCTCAACAAGTTGGGACAGGTTCATCCCTGCAAAACCTTCTAATTTTTTGCAATTTACACCGGATATCAGGGGCTGCCTGAGTAGCAAAGGCTATATTAATTGCCTGCTGGGCCTCAGAATCAGTGGGGGTGTATACCCGGTACGCCTCGTTCAAGAAATGCTCCAGGGGATTCCTGAGGTCCCTGTATAACTTCAGTTACCTTAGAAAGGTTAGTTGGCTGATAAGCAGCCATCTTAATTCCCCCAATTAGAAATTGGTGGTACCGATCTAATGCCATTCTCCCTGTTTGAGAATTGTGTCCTCAGTCTGGGTGGGTGGAGGGAAATTCCTCTTCGATCTGTTCCCTGCTCCCTCAACTCTCCTCCCTCCCGCAGCTGTCTTTTGTGTTTGAGTCCGAATGCAGAATGCAATGTGTCCACGTTATTCCTCCGTGAAGGGGGTAATTAAAAGCTGTTGGCAATTGTCCCAGGTGAGGCAGTGAGTCTGAAAGACACTTTCTAAGAGTCCTATTAATGCCTGGGGTTTCTCAGAGAAAGGCGGATTCTGTGCCTTCCAGTTGTACAGGTCACTAGTCGAGAAAGGCATGTAAACCATAAAGGGCCTGTCTGTGTGATGCCCCTGGGGTGGTGCTTCTCGCAAGGGGAGGATGGCCAGGGTGGTGGTATTGGCTGGTGCCCCGCCCGGAGCAGGAGCAGGAGGCCCATAGGGGTTACCTGCCTGCGTCTGAGGAGGTGAGGCGGTGTTATTGGGCCTCTGTTGTCTTGGATTGTAGGGTGGGGGAAGGTCACTGTCTTCCAGTGGAGATTGGAGGACTGAGGGACTGGGCTGTCTTGGAGATTCAGTTGCTGCATGTTTCGGGGGGCCCACAACTAAGACTTACGCCCCTAGAGAAAGGGCACACCAGCAGAGCCAAGGAGGGGGTGTCTGAACAAGGTTTAACCATTGATTGATGTAGGGAAACTGATTGGGATATCCCGGGTCTCCCGTGACAATCTTCCAAACATTCCTCACTAAACTCCTGTCAAAAGAACCCTCCGGAGACTAGTTTACATCAAAAGACAGCCACTCAACTTTACACAATGTTTTTAGTCTGGCCTGGAGAAAACTTTATGCCATAGTCAGCTCCTTCTACAAACCCTTCTTTGAAATGTCGCAGGAGACAACCCAAGGGTGTCTTCTGTGAACTCAGGCTTCCCCGCATCGCTTGCGCAGAAAACACAAAACAGACACTCGGAAAAGAACAATCAGACACTCAGACAAGAACAATTACTGGGATGTAGGTGGACCCAGAGAAGTCCGCCACCTACAACCTAGACAAGACCAGAGACAATAAATAGGACCTGACAACAGGGCACAGGAGGCGGCGTCCCACGGCCTGGCCACGGTCCGGGAGATATGACTGCGTCCAGTCTCTCCACGGACCCCCACTGACCGGTCAACAGAAACAGGAAGGTACCTTTTATCCAGACACTGAGGCCTCGGAGATTCCAGATTCCCGTCGGGACCAGGAACAAAGAGCATGTCCTAAAGGTTGCGTCCTTGATGATTGTACTAACCCGTCACAGCATTCAAGGGCCCTGGAACGTCTCAGGTTGGCCACCCCTTTGAATCCGTAACAGGGACAGCAACCGCTTCGGAGGCCGGTCCGGTCTTAGATCCTAGGGCCACTCCCTGAGATCTCACTGGGGCCTCCAAATGTTGTAGCCGCCAGCCCCCGAAAGACACCAGAAAGACACCGGACCACCAGAAATCAGTGAGTTATAGGAGACACGCTCTTTATTCAGCCAGCAGGGTCTGCCAGGGGTACGAAGACCCCAAATTAAGCAGCCCCGAAATGTAGAGGTACAGGATTTTTAAGCCCTAAATCCCATTCCTCATTCTGTCTTAAACACAAAGGTCTATTTTTCTCCTATTCACTACCTGTCAACCCACAGGTCAGGTGTGCAAGCGGGGGTACAGAAGCAGAAAGCTTATTGTTAGAATGTTATGTTCCCATGGGTGATAGCCTATGTTCCTATGGGCGATAGCCAAGCAGTAATTTTCCAGCCAGCACAAGATCAGGGTGCCAGCATGGTTTGGTTGGGGTGAGGGCCCTCTTCCTGGCTTCTAGGCAGCTGCCATTTCATTGTGTCCTTCCCTGGGGTGGGGGGTGGGGTGGAAGGCAAGGAGGGGGAAGGAGGAAGAGGGAAGGAGGGAGAGAGAGCTTCCGGTATCTTCTTATAAGGGCACTAATCATATTAGATCAGGATCCACCCTTATGACCTCATTTAACCTTAATTACCTGCTTAGAGACCCATCTCCAAATACAGCCCCACTGGGGGTTAGGGTTTTAATGTATGAATTTGGGTGTGGGGTCGGAGGACACAATTCAGTCCACAGCAGAGATCGGAGAGAAAAATACAGCTCCTTGATGCCCAGCCAGTGGTGAACTCTGAGTTGCTTTATGGTTGACTTGATGTTTATCTATTAATTAATCCATTCATTAGTTCAACAAGGACTGGCGAAAGCCTATGGTATGAGCACCTCGGCAACGTGATATAAGTACCATGTACTACTCCTAAATAATATTATTTGTATAATGCACTAATTATATAAATAATAAGGAACGTGGGATGGCATTAATGCCTAGAAGAAAGCATCGGTGGAGGTGAGGCAGAGTGCGTGCATGTTTATAATTTTAGGTAGTTGGTATTTTGAACAATGGTCTGGTTGTAAATAGAAACTTTGATGATTTCATCGGATCATGGCAGGAAGTCGCTCTGGACACATTGTCTCTTTCTCTCCTTTCTTGCTTTAAAAATCAGGGCACTGGCTGGGGGCGTGCCTGCCTTTCAGGGACCCAGTCAAGGAGTGAAATCCAGAGGAAGAGGGCGCTCACCATTGTCAAGGTAATAATCCACTGACCAGAGGCACATCCCCCACTCTGCCCTCACGGACACTGGCCAAATCCATTACCCGTAGCCACGGCCTACTGTTGGCCAGTGTCTCCCGGTCTCTGGGGCTTTACTTAAAGGATACATGGCAGAGACCCCTGCACTAGGAGGGGAGCCTGGTGCCTCTGGACCCCGGCTCATGCTGAGGTGAAACGGACTCAGAGTGAGTGCCCACGACCAGTTCTGGGAAAACAAACCATCACCGTGTCCAGGTTGCTTTGGGAATAAAACCTCTGAGAAGTAAATGACCCTAGAGCTCAGGTAAGTTAAATATTTGCATGTCACAGATGTTTGTTTAAAGGAAACAACTTTACCCACAATTTCTTTAATCTTTCCTGATGCGGGCCAATTGCTTCGTCGATCAGAGCTGGATTGTGGGAGAGGACATTGGGGACTAATTCCTCCTCAGTGTCTTCCCTGCCGTATCTGGTAGGAGATGATGCTGTGAGCAGCAAACAGCAGGGGCTGAAATGATGATGTGAGTGTCCCCCTATTTTTGAGCTCTTATGCTGGGCCATCTCTGGATTTAACCAAAACCTTGTCATTTGAGGCCGGAAATGAGGGTTAGAGGCAAGCCTGATACTCTCGGTAGCTTGCTGGCTGCAAAGCACTTACACGGTCGAGCACACAGCATTTGGTGGCTTGTGTGACACATCTAGTGGCCCTCGCCCAGCGGAACGCTGTTTCTGCAGCTTAGCTCCACAGGGCAGCCCGAGCTGCTTAGGTATTCACGTGTCCAGGCAGCACTAAAACTCTGATGGGCTTCGGCGTTGCGTCCCATCCACCTCCAGGTTTGGGAGCCTGGGCTGCAGTCAGAGGTGTGGGGCTGACTCTCCACGGCTCAGTGGCTCTGTGGGATGGTGGCAGTGCTACATCGTGGTTAGACACAGACTCTGGCATCTGGATGCCCGCTCTGCTGCCTCCTAGGTGTGGGCAGGTTATTTCAACTCTCTGTTCCTTCTGGGGGTAATAATGTTACCTCTCTCATAGGATTGTTGCGAGGACTAGATGAAATAAGGTTTTTGTGCCAGACATAAAGCAAGTGTTTAGTATGGAAAATATCTGAAAACCATTGGCGATAATGAGCGGGAACTTTCATGTGGGGCTGTTTGGACTGTAAGAATCCTGGTTTGTTCTTTCACATACTCTGATTTTCTATCGACTAGTCAAGAGAGTGATGCCGCCTACCCCGTGCTAACTGTTGATATCTGTTGGAGACTTCGCCTGGAAAATTGAATTATGTGTCTGAAAGTGGTTCGCTCAGTGGGAAAGGGGCTCCCAGGCCCCAGTTTCTCTGACTGTCTCTCTGTCTAGAACAGGTGGCCTCCACAAGGACCCCTGAAGTAGCAGCTGCTCCCTGATCCCTTGGCACATGCCTGCCACCTAGTAGGCCCTCAATTAACGTCTGTCGAGTAAAGGGAGAGATGGAACACGTCATTTTGTACCTGGGTAGAGTTTTGATTTCTGTGAGGCTTTTGTATGGATGAGGCCAGGCTGGGGCTCTCTCCCAGAGGTCATGACCTCTCCCCACTTTCCCTGTGCTTTACGAGAGAGTCACAGGGATAGGCAACTCCTACAGTGTGATAAATGCAGGGTAGCCATCAAATTAGACCCAAAATACAGCCTCCAGTGACGACACTGCCCACAGTTTACGTCAAGAAGGAGGGAACATGGTGTAATTGCAGCAGCCGAGGGCCGAATGCAGCAGCACGCCCCGGCAGTGGGCCAGGATGTGCACTGAAGGAACACTTACTACATCCATCGACCCCGGATATGGTTTCGGCCCTGTCAGCGGCAGCTCCTCCGTGTCCCTCAGCTGATCCTGGTGCAGACCACGTGCGGCTTGGATGGCTCACGTGAGATAGGAGAGCACTGTCCTGGGAGCATGGTGTGTTTAATTACCACTCACACATTGGTTGCGATATCTTGCAAAGATAATGATTTTTCTAGGACTAGGAGCCACCTGGGGGCCCTTTCCGGAATGCAAAACTGGCATAAAAGCAATCTATGTTCTGAGAATCGGTGTCCAGAAAAAACACACACTCTCGTGGTACTTCCCATGCCTAAGATCAGTAAAGGCAGAAAAAAAAGTCTCTTGACTTCAATGTTAGTGACTCGTGTTTCACAGAATTTTAAAGCCACATTTAGTCCAATGTTTGTAGATGAAAACCTGAGGCTTCGAGGAAATGAAACGACTTGTCATACAACTCCTAACAAAACCTTGATTAGAGCCTCGAGTTTCTTCGACTGTTGGATTATCTAAAATCCACTTTCATTTAAAAATTTGCCCCAGTATTGACACATTGTTTCCAAGATGTTTATTTAGTTTTGTTATATTGAAGTGACAGCCAGTTGGAACTTTCGTCCTCAAGGAGTTTTTTCTTTTTCAAAAAAAAAAAAAAAAAAAAAAAAGTAATATCACCACCATCACCGGTTGCTGAAGCTAAAAAACTTCTGAGTTATCCTTGGTCTACCTTCACCTCCATTTCTGGCCCCAGCAACATCTAATCCGAAAGATCCTGTTTGTTCTACTTCTAAAATACATTTCAAATCCTTCTACCGTCTCCTCTGTCTCAAGCCCCACCATCGGTTGCCATATCTACTGCAAAGCTTCCCATCCATTCCCCACACTGGAACCAGAATGATTGTTGTTGTTTTTTTTTTTAACTTTTTAATTTTGAAATGATGACAGATTCATGAGAAATTGCAAAACATAATGTACTGGGAGACGCCATGTACCCATCACCCGGTTTTCCCCAGTGATGACATAGTGAAACAGGAAGGAGACTTTGGTGCAAGGCACAGTTAATTTCATCAGTTTTACAAGCTCTCCTGTGTGTGCATATCACCGGTCGTTCTGTGCAACCACCACCACGATCAAGAACATTATCTTCAAAAACTGTAAATCAGTCCTGTTACCTCCTTGCTGAAATCTGTCAGCATTATCCCATCCTTCTAGAATACACTCAGACTCCCTCCTGAGCAACCTCTCAGCTTCCTCCCTGACCGGGCACTCTCTCCCTGCTGCAGGCTAACCCTCCACGAGCCTCCAGAGCCTTTGAGGCTGTGGCTGCTTCTAGCAGGTTTGCTTTGTTCTTGGCTGTTCCCGCGGCCTGTTTATTCAGGTCTCACTTGCCCAGCTGCCTTCTCTGAGTACTTACCCTCTGTCACAGCTCCCCGTAGGGCTTTTCACGGCACTGCCGAGATGCTTGCTCACCTACTTCTTTATTCCTCGGAGATGAATAAACTTGCCTCGTCAACAGTTATCCCTTCAAAACTGACTGCTGGGCCTGGCACCTGGTAAACATGTCGAATGATGGTCTGGGGTGATCTACCCCATAATGCCCAGAATCAGCCAGGGTAACTTCGGGGCTGAATTTGTTTGATGGGAAAGACATATGTAGAGAAAAATCTCATGTTTTAAAAAGAATAATTGCATAGTGACATATGTAGAGAAAAATCTCATGTTTTAAAAAGAATAATTGCCTCATGTAATTATTAAAGGATAAATAATACTTTAAGAATGAAGTGGTATTAACTTTTGCAATGTTTTCTTAAAGTCTGTAACCAATACTTTTTGAGGTACTGCAAGGAACGCTGTACTTTAAATTCTTTATCAAATCCTTTTTTTAGGTAAATGCTTAAGATAGTTCTGTTTCTTTTTCTGCACTATAGTTCAGACCTTTAAGAAGAGTATCAAACCCATCTGTCTATGTATACTAAGAGTAAACATTCTGAATACTCCAATGTTGCATTATACAAAGTACAATAGTATTTTGCATTGCAAAGTCTGTGCTTTTGCAGCATAATACAATTTACGCTGCTTGGAGGTATCTGCTTCAGGGTCCTCAGCCACTTCCACACAGTGACTGGTGACAATATTTAGGAGTAGTCCCCAAAGTATGGCTGCAGAGCACTTTTGGGTTAGGCAAACACACTGAAAATGTTGTGCCAATTGGCCAACAGCGGGACATGTAATGCCTCATATTTCAAGATCATTTACAAAAGTTTTCCTCTTTATCACAAGCCCTTCGGATGCATTCATATTATTTAAAATATGGAAGCAAATTATTTATTTTATTTTATTTTATTTTTTCAGGTGAGGCAACCCTTGGTTGACCTCACAGATTGCAAGGACCTTGTCAGCATACAATCTCTTATTTTTTATTTTTTACGCCTGCAGCACCTGGTCTTCCTAGGTGGTCTCCCATCCAATTATTAACCAGACCCCGCCCTGCTTAGCTTCCGAGATCAGACAGGATCAGGCTTGTTCAGGGTGGTATGGCCGTAGACGGAAGCAAAATTTTTCAGTGTGGCTGCCACAGAAGGCTCTGTTGTCAGGACAGAAAAAGCTTCTTTTTTTGTTTACTCTGAATTGAGGGAATCAGCTGAAGTGACACAGGCCATTGGAAACACAGGCTCTTCTGTCAGGTTAATTGGTCATGTCTCCTATGGGACACTCTGCTGTGTATGAACCGCTGTGGACAAGACTGAGGAGGAGAACAAACTTAGGTTCCATTTCTCCATGCGCATTTCCCTTTTTTCTGTCTCATGAGGGTTGTTCGCCCTGCTTCTTCAGCCTCGTCTGTCAGAAGCCTGGCTCTGTTAACTCCCGCCACGTTTCCTTAGGCAATCTAGTCTTTAGCGCTAATTCATTAATTCATTAAACACCCACGAACTGGCACTACTGTGGGTCAGGCACAGTGTCAGAGACACACAGGTAAAAGACGTGTTAATGTTGGCCACCCAGACACTTCCCCCTGCCGATAAATGGATAGATAGGCAGGCCCAGTAAAACGTGCCGGCTGTCACGGGCTATGCGCCTTATGTAACAAGCCTTGTAGAGTTTGGTCCCGATAAAGCCAGCTGAGAAGGATAAAAAGAAAGAGCTGTTCTTTGAACAAAAATAAAAGCTGGCATTTGAGACCTCCTGCTCACAAGTTCTGGGACAAGTGGGGTGTCCTTTCATTGTCCTGGAGGGTTGACTTCTCCTCTTTTCTGACCCTACAGCAGCGGGCGTGACCAGCAGGTGATGGGTGATTCCTTTTCCAAATCTCCTGGGTTTTTCTGTTGTACTTTGCCAGCTTCCTGATTAAAGTCCAGGAGATGTGGCTGCAAGGGCGGGAAGCTCCATGTGGCCGTGGCACTGTCCACTGCATCAGAGAAGGGGGTCCTGGCAGAGGTCTTAAGGTCACTACTTTCTCCCCTTAATTGAGTTTCACCTGACGAGGAGGCTTCTCTTGCAATGTCCGGGTTATCCCCAGGTTTATTAAGATATATTCACACAACCGATTTGTCTCTGTACTTATAAATGCTTTCTTGATTGCATTTAAAAATTAAGAAAATAATACCTATTTACATTTTTCTTTTTCCCCTGAAAGGAAGGTATTGGTAAAAGCCTTCAGCTTCCTTCCTGCCATGGTTACTGCTCTGTCCTCACTCAGTCTGATTCTATTGAAGAAAAAACTCTCATTCTTGAAGCCAATTTGCTGGGGGTCTGCAGCTGCCTCTTTTCTCAATTCAGGTTACTGTGTGTGGCAGATCTGCCCAGAGGCTGCTTGGGACATAAGTGTATGTTTATTTTCTTTGAAGCCTTGTGTCCTCGTAATGGTCAGTTCCTGTCGTGGGAGGATAAGCTGACGATGGCCAAACCCAGACCTGCCTATGAGAACCCACGTGATGCTTCGTTCACCAGCTTTTCTCTGAGATTGCAGAGTGGAAACTCCCTGCCATGCGCAGCCTCTGCTTTAAGGACACCCTCATGGTCAAATTATTTCTTTTCACGTTTTAAGTGTTCAGAGGAACAGAAAGCTGTGGCCTCCTCTCTCTTTCCTCTCTCCTGCTTGCTGCAGGGAAGGGCACCTGAGACCACAGAGGTAGGAAGATATGTAGGTGTTGTTTGTTTTTAACTCTTTCTAATGCAATAATGTAGTCACCTTTCCCCATCTGCACCTTCAGTGAACCAGGAACGCTTCCAGGGGTCACAAATAAAAAACAGCCAACAAAACAGAGAAACATTTCTTGCCCTCGCAGGCTTTGTAAAGGTGGGACAGACTGATAACAATGTCAGATTCTGACGAGTGCTAAAGTAAAGCAGGGAAAGAGGTGAAAAGTTTGAAAACGTTTGGGGTTGCAGTTTTAAATGGAGTCTCCTTCCCTCCAACTGGAAAAGGATTCCTTGGGGCCAAGGAAGGACCAGTGATAAGGGAAAGGGCAAAATGACGTGTTGAGCGGTCTGCCTAGAAGTGCCCGATTTCTCTGCAGAGCCCGGGGGTGGGAGCAAGCGAGCACCCAGGGGCGTCTGGGCAGGCCAGGTCTCACCCAGCTTCATAGCAAGGCTGGGAGCAGCACAAAGAGTCTGCTGGGTCCAGCCAACCATTGGGTTCCATGTGGGCAAAATGAGGGAAGGATCAGAGGTGACCTAGGGGGGGACCAGAGGCTGGATCAATGATCCAGCATCTGTCTGGACCCCGCCCTGCATGCACTGTGGGAGGTCCTTGGACTCTAGACCCAGTTCTAGGGAAGGCAGAGCAGGGTGTTTGACACCTGCAAATTAACTGAGATTTGGTGGCTGCAAATACTGCCCAAATAAAATAGGAAAGGAGGTGGGGGGAGGGGAACTTGCTCATTTTGTGCTTATATAACCATGGAAAACCTCTGGAATGCTGGGCAACTTGGTTGGCTATGGTTGTCTTTGGGGCGGAGACCCTTTGTCCTTTCGAACTTGTGTCACATGCATCTGCCTCTTACCTCTTTTTTAAAGAATGTGATGAATGTGTACAGCCCGACCTCTAGAAAGAAATTAATTTGTATAATTTTTGTGGACTTTTCTATTTGTTTGAGCGGATGAAAAAACTTACTTACGGCGCAGTATTTTTACTAAGGGGCATCAGGCTGTCTTACTCTGGGGACTTGCTGAATGCATATCGCTTTAGGTACGATCTGGCCTTTTTCCTCCCTATATTTAATATCTTGTTTTATCTTTGTACTTATCTTGATCTGTAAGCTATCTCAAATTCTTTCAGTAAAACATTTTTTACAAAGAATATTATTTAGACTATTTATTTAAAATTTCAAAAAATAATTTCAATAAGAGAAGGTTCCTGAATAATTTTAGATAAGTGAATGCATTTATATTCCAGGTGACGATGGGGATGCTGGAGGATTTATTGGCTCGTGTATAAGTCCTACACTCCAATCATGATGGGATTTTCTTATTCTATGCCAGAATTTACCTCAAGTCCTTAGAAAATGGTAGGGAAGTCTCATTTCTAGTCATTCCATCTCATTCCTAGATCAAAACCTCTATGTCTGTGGCATATGCTATACGTTTAATTTTTATTGTCATTTAATTATACGGTTTTCAAAATTTTCAGGTAAGGTAGAATACAAGAAAGCAACATTGATGGAATGCTGACGAACATCGGGGCCAATAGGAGCAGGATTTTGTGACCATAACCTTGAAAGAAGGTGCTGGAACTTTGGTATCGCATTCTGGGAGGGACCCTTGTTTTGGAATTTGCAATAGGGATGTTGGAATGGCTCAACAGGTAGTTACTGACTCATGGTTGGTTTATTGCGATGAGATTAGGAGAATTGAAGCCCTTGAATGGGGTCTCAGAATGGGGTCTCTTTTTTCAGATACCTTTATCTCACATGTGACCTCTAGAGTTTAAATTATTTGCAAGTGATCTGAAAAGCCCACGATATGTAGTAACTTTTAGATTGGCTGAGGCTAGGAATGAGGTGTGCTTTAGAGCTGGTGTGTAGAAACAAATCTCCTAGCTAACGAGTGAGCCTAGCCAGCTGCCAGCATCTCCAATTCTACTGGACTTAACTGTTTTCTCTTTGTTGCCTCATTTGCCTGTAGATGTCGCTCCCCTCCCCGCCCCCACCCTGACTGCTTTTAAAGAATATTTCATCTCAGACTCAGGCATTGAAATAAAAGGCGACACCACATAAACACACTTTATTATCTCACAACATGTTTGAAAACGGAAAGTAGTGTCGAAACAATATTACAGAGAGGAAACTGAAATTGAAAAGGGACAGTTAATACCTTACGATGAATATTCTTCCTCTTCCATATTAGGTTAAGATTCAAGTCTGACTAAAAAGGTAAGCAACAGAGCAACAGTACAATAGACGCCCTCATCTGTCCCTCCTATTTTTCTCTTTTGTCCTTTGGTTGGGGGCTGACTGGAAGTGCCTTCAACTGAGCTTGAAGTGGGAAAAGAAGGTGGCCCCATGTTCCATTTCTGGAGGTTTGACAACAAATTTCTTGGAACCAGTTCTGGTGTGTCTGTTGTCCTAGCAGACTGACATTCCTACCCATGTGAAACTCTGCACGATGATATTTAAAAAAAAAAAAAGCCCGAGTTTTTTGTGTAGTTTGTCAACATCTTCCTGACAGTAACTCAGGAGCCCTGGTGCTCACCATCTTGTCATTCATCTTGGGCAGAGGGAAGACCTGCCCACAAAGAGGAAGTCTGATACTATCTTCCCACTGTGATACCTCTGAGATTAGGAATACTTCCTTTACATATGTCCCTTGAGCTTCCCAGTTGCCTGTGAGGCAGGAGACAAAGTGTTTTATTGCCCTCATTTTAGAGATAAGAAATCCAGGACAGGAGAGGTTAAGTGACTTGCCCAAGGTCAAACAGCCTGAAAATGCTTGAGCAGGTTTTCTGACTCCAGGGCTGGGTGGGGAGAACACTCCCAGATCTGGTTAATATTCTAGGTAGCTAGTGGCACAACTCTTTTAAGCAACTTCTCAGCCAGAAAGGGAGAGTCAGGGGTTACCTGGGGGATCCCCAAAGTTCCGTGACTCGTGTGAAGTCAGTTATCCATTTTTCCCTCCCACCGACCCCCAGTAAGTAATTCACAGGTATGGAAATGTGGAATACAGGATAATACTTTCCAGTGAGATTTTATTTCTTTCCCATGAGTACAGATATGCTGGAAAATCACTGGGGAATCAGCAAAATCTCTCAGTACCTCCAAACTTCCTTAAGAAATTTGTGCCCCCTAAGAGAAAAGTCAAGCTCTGACTTTGTCCTGAGCAGCTGGCAAGCTGCCTGTCTAATTACAACATGGCAGGAATCTCTATTATGTCTTGCAGAACGACGATTAAATTTTACCTATAATTGTGTCTTAGGACAACTGTGATTTTAGAATGTGAGTTATCAAAGGATGTCACAGAGTCTGGATTCTGGTTGTTGGGGTTCTGTGAACTTTATGTCACCACCTGAAGTCACCTCCGCATTTTTTTGGGGTAAACTTCCTGCTAGTGTTTCTGACCCTGAAAATAGAACTTTTTCTTGTCAGCGATGAGATTCAGTTTTCTGAGTATATTGTCTTGATTTCTATAGTAACCCTCCCCTGTGCCCCCGATTTCCCAAGGGAGAAACAAAGAAATAAGTTAACATCATATGAGCTCCCTCTCAAATCCACATGAGGAAATGGATTTTTTTGAGTGAGGCAACCCCGCCATTAACCACACTTCTGCTCAGCAACACTCTCCTCTCCTGGGGCAATCCTGCTTTTAGAATCACTCTGTTATTTCTCATTTTAGCGCAGAGCAGTGGTAATTGATGTCGATGCTCTATTAAACAGATGGGCGATGAGCCAGAAGCATCTTAGTTAAAAGGCAGTTTGATTCTATCAGGTTTGTTGAAACACTTTGCTCTCTGATTTAATTTTATTCTACTGGGATTTGATGGATAATGGCTCCTGATTCTCTGTTGTTGTTCATGTGGGTATACTCTAGAAAATAGGTAAGACTTTTCTCCTGCCCTTTATCCCTTCTAGATTATGAGTGTGAGATGCAGACACAAACACCATCCCTTGAAAGGGCTTTCTCTTGTGAATTCCCCGCTGCCAGCCGGCAGATGGGGTGGCAGCCTTGATGGCAGGCGACGAGAGAGAAGGGGAAAAAAATCACGATCGAAATGGTGCAAAAGCTTGATCTGAAGCTGTGAATCCAAACTTCTGAGTTTCTGGGGGTTTTCTCTGAAATAAAATCTGAGTATTTAACCTCTTCCTTTCTGGTCGGATACCTGAATAGAGAATGATATAAATGGTATGCCAAAAAAATAAAAAATAAAAAAATCCAGACTGAAAATAGAAGCTAAAGAGGGATTAGAACATATTTTTCTTAGAATAGTTGTTGAAGTAACAGTCGCAGTCACTGTGTCTGAAAGCATGGACTTCTTATACCTTCAGGATGGCTTATGTCAGTTGTGACTCAGGAGAAGTATATTCATTTCCAGAAGGCATTGGTTGCTTGGCATTTAAGGAGATGCCTGTTGTATTTGTTTCCTAGAGCTGCTTTAACAAAGCATCACCAACGAGGTGGCTTAAAACCACAGGAAGTTGTTGTCTCACAGTTTTAGAGACTAGAATTCTGGAATCGAGGTGTTGGCAGGGCATCTTCCAGCTTCTGGAGTTCCTTGGCTTGTAGGTGAATCAATCACTCCAATCTCTGTCTCCATGACCACATGGCTGTGTCCCTATGTATCTCTGTGTCTATGTCTTTCCTTTTATAAAGACACTGGTCATCCTGGAGTTGGGACCCACCCTACTCTAATAAGACCTCATCTTTACCCAATTACATTTGCAATGACACTATTTCAAAATAAGATCACATTCTGAGGCACTGGGCTGAGGACCTCAGCATACAATTTTTGGAGGCACAATTTAACCCGTAATAAGAGAGGATACAGAATTCAAGGTTTCCCCAACTTCTATGCCCAGAGAACCTTTTGAAGAGAATACCGTGGAACTCTTCCGTTCCTGTGGACCATATTTGTAGAATGATGTCCTGAGCCCTCTGGAATGCTCGCTCATGGAGTTCTCCAGTTGACCTTGAAAATTTACCCTCAACAAAGCCTCCACGTCTTTCAGGTTCCAACCCCACTATTGTTCCATTTCAAGTTCTCCGAGATCCTCAGAACTTGTCTCCCCGTGAGGAACTGCTCCTGCATTTTGAGTGAGCCTGCACAGGGGGCCTGACCCTGACAAGCCCAGGCATTTCTCTCTCACATTGCAATTCTGCCCCTCTCTAAGTGCATGCCTGCCATCTTGTGGCTGGATCTGCTGTCCCCTGGCAGAATTTTTTTTTTTTTTTTTTTTAAGTGAAATGGAAGCATTTTGCCTCTGTCTAGATAGCTGCTGTCTCAAAGTCCAAACCATCTGAGGCAGTCGTTCCATCCGCTCTCTGCCCTCCTGGGCCAACCTGGTCACGCTCTGTTTTTTACACTGGTCTTCAAAAGACTAGACCAGGTGCTGTTTGGCCTGTTTTGTCTCTACTACTTTCACAGGTGTCTCTGACCCCACTGATGACTCTAGAACATCTCACTTCCTGGGTCCTTTGTCCTACTTCTCTGTTCCTTTGTAAGTCTTTTTTGTCTGGTCTTTGTTAATTAACCCAACCTGTGAATATCAATCAGTGAGATGAATGGCTTTCAAACTTCTTTGATCAACATCAGTTTGCCTTTAATCTTGAACCAACACGCCATATATAAAAATATTTTTTTCTTTTTAAACTTTTTTTATGCTTTATTAATTTTTTAAAGAAAATTTATTATTAGTTTCAATTATACAGTACATTGGTTATACATTTATATAGTTATAAAACAATCCCCCTAATGCTTCCTCTCCTCTGGCCCTCCACCTGGCCACTACATTAATGCTGACTGCATTCCCTATGCCGTGCTCCTCATCTCCGTGACCATCTATCAACTACTAATTTGTACTTCTTTAACCCTTTACCTCTTTCTCTCAGGCCCCCCAAATTCCCTCCCCTCTGGCCATCACCAGATTGTCCTATACAGTTGTGAGTCTTGTTTTTGATTAGTTTGTTCTTTTTGTTCCTTAGATATCGCATATAAGTGAAATCATATGGTATTTATCTTTCTCTGTCTGATATTTCACTCAACATAATAAGCTCTAAGTCCATCCATGTCATTGGTAATGGTAGGATTTTTTTTTAATGGCTGAGTAATATTCCATTGTATATATGAACCATAACTTCTTTATCCAATCCTCTGCTGATAGGCATTTAGGTTGCTTCCATATCTTGGCTATTGTAAATTGTACTGCCATGAATATTGGGGTGCATAGATCTTTATGAATTGTTGATTTGATTTTCTTTGGATAAATACCCAGAAGTGCAATTGCTGGATCAAAAGGTGTACAAATTTTTAATTTTTTAAGAAACCTCCAGACTGTTTTCCATAATGGCTGTTCATACTCCAGTTCATTCTCACCAACAATGTATGAGGGTTCCCTTTTCTCTGCATCCTCGCCAACACTTCCTGTTTTTTGATTTATTGATGATAGCCATTCTGACAGGTGTGAGGTGAATCTCTTTTTGGTTTTAATTTGCATTTCTCTGATGATTACTGATCTTGAGCATCTTTTCATATGGCTATTAGCCATCTGTATTTCCTCTTTAGAGAATATTCCGTTCAGGTCTTCTGCTCATTTTTTAATTGGTTTATTTGGTTTTTTGTTGTTGAGTTGTATAAGTTCTTTACATATTTTGGATATTAACCTTTTATCAGATGTATCATAAATGAATATCTTCTCCCATTCAGTCAGTTGTCTTTTTGTTTTGTTGATGGTTTCCTTTGCTGTACAAAAACCTTTTTAGTTTGATGTAGTCCAATCCGAAAAGAAATTCTTGTTGGTAATATCAGAGTTACTGCCTATGTTTTCTTCTAGAAGTTTTATGGTTTCGGGCCTTACATTTAAGTCTTTAATCCATTTTGAGTCTATTCTTGTAAATGGTGTAAGAAGGTGGGTGGACCAGCTTCTTCTTCTTCTTTTTTTTTTTTTTTTGCATGTATCTGTCCAATTTTCCCAGCACCATTTAATGATGAGACTGTCTTTACCCTACTGTATATTCTTGCCTCCTTTGTGATATATTAAGTGAGTGTACAGGCGTGGATTTATTTCTGGGCTCTCTATTCTGTTTCATTGATTGATGTATCTGTTTTTATGCCAGTACCATGCTGTTTTGATTACTGCAGCCTTATAGTATAGTTTGAAATCAGGTAGTGTGATACTTTGTTCTTTCTCCAACTTTGTTCTTCTTTCTCAAGATTGCCATGGCTATTCGATTTTTTTATGGCTCCATATAAATTTTAGGATTATTCGTTCTAGCTCTCTGAAAAATGACATTGGTATTTTGATAGGGATTACATTGAATTTCTAGATTACTTTGGGTAGTACGGCCATTTTAATGATGTTGATTCTTCCTACCCATGAGCACGGTGTATGCTTCCATTTATTTGTATCTTCTCCAATTTCTTTTTTCAGTGACTTATAATTTCCTGAGAACAGATCTTTTACCTCCTTGGTTAATTTGATTCCCAGGTATTTTATTGTTTTCAATGCAAATGGGATTGTTTTCTTAATTTCTCTTTCCAAAAGTTCATCATTGGTATATAAAAATGCCACTGACTTCTGAATATTAATTTTGTATCCTGCTACTTTACTGAATTCGTTGACCAGTTCTAGCAGTTTTTGGTGGAATCTTTAGGGTTCTTTCTATATAGTATCATAAACATATTTTTAACTCCATTAAGTATCATGTAACAATATTTACTCTTACAGAATTCCATACACTCAATTTTCTGTCCTATTTTATTTTATTCACGTCTAGCCCAGGCTATTTTATTTTAAAATGTTCTTCACAACTGTTGAATTGGTTTTACCACCTGTGACGGCCTGCTGAAATGTGAAAAGGTTAAAGGATAATTAAAACCTGAAACTGAACAAGGGAAGTCTATACCTTAGGTCTAGTTTCTGGAACCGCTAACTGCATTCTGTTAATCATGAAACTTGTAACAATGAGCTCACACGCTAACTGCCAATTTTAGCTTGTGTAACCCTGCTTGCTTGCATGGCATGAAAAATAATCAATTATATATAAGCTGAAAATTACTGTTTGGCCATCGCCCATGGGAATACTGGCTATTGCTCATGGGAACATAGGCCATCACCCAAAGGAACATAACATTCTAACAACAAGCTTTCTGCTTTTATACTCCCCGCTTGCACACCCCGACCTATAGGTTGACAGGTAGTGAATAAAAGAAAAATAGACCTTTGTGTTTAAGATAGAATGAAGAACGGGATTTAGGGCTTAAAAACCTTGTATCTTGGCATTTCGGGGCTGCTCCTTTGTACGGGACAGCCGCCGGCTAATAAACAGCCTTCGAGAGCATACTTGGTTTGGTCTATTCTATACAGGCCACAACACACCCATTAATGGGCTGCAGCTCCCATTTTGAGAACAGTGACCTAGATTAAGGCAAAAACCTCTCGAACGGTCTCCCTACTTCTATTCTCATTTCTTTGCCATCTATTTTCCACCCAGCAGCAAGAATAATCTTTTCAAAACCTATATTAAGTCAAGTCTCTTGAGTACGTAAAGCCCTCCAGGGTCTTTTCATTCACGTACGATAAAACCCACACTCCTTATCAGGGCCTATATGCTCCAACATGGAAGCTTTGTTTCTTCTCACACCCGGACTAGATCTCTCCTCCCCAGCTGGACCTGGACACTCCTCTCCAGCTCAGTGGCCTTCTTTCTGTTTTACAAACATCTGCTAATCCCAACCTTTGGCTGTTTTGATGCTTTTTGTCTCAGTATCTTGGCCTCAGTATCTGAGGCCTTCCCTGACCACTCAACCCCTGTCTTGTCACTGCTTATGAATTTTCCCTGTTTCGTGTTCCTTCTGGTACCTTCTAAAGTTATGGTTGGTTTGCTTTCTTGTTTGGTCTCTGGCTCTCCCATTAGGATATAAGCCCTCAGGAGGGAGACTGCCATAGACACCGAGAAGAAGATTTCCACGCGGGCCTTTGTTAGGGACTTCTGGGGGCCAACACTGTGGAAGGGCAGAGGGAGACACGGGACCATGATGCCATCACAGCAAATGCCTCGGCCTACCCTACAGAGAGTTCTGAAGATGGAATGACCCCTCGGAACTGTCCAGATTCGGGCTAGAGGCCCAGACCTTTGGACTTCTGCTCAATAGATAATTGGATATGAGTCACCCCAGCAAGGGGGCACAATGGTGGGCAAGACCCCCTGGGGGTGACAGCTAGACTGAGTGCTGGCATCACCCTCAGGATTCCCAAAGGGGAACTTATCACATCATCCATGACTGGCGTCATGAGCCTTTTCGCTACCACAGCCCATCACGGAGGACAGGACCCAGTCCTGGTGCTCAATCGTTGTCCCTGTTCGGGTGGCTGCTGTTCTCTGATCCTCTTCCTCCAGTTCAGCTCCCCACTCAGGTTCCCATTATGAGCCTCAGAGTCTCTTTGATCTGATTACTTGTTCTTTCCTGGAGGCCAGCGTCTTCTCTTGACCACGATCCCATTCTCTCCTGCCCAGAACTTTTGAAATCAGGAACAGTGGTTCCTGCCACCTTCTTTGGGCCACATTTTAGGATTTCTTGCCCAGCACTCAAAGCGAATGGTCTTTCCCCATTCGAAACAACAAAGGGCCCTCAACAACCCAGGTCTTTGTGTTACCAGCAAGTGTCATCATCGATCTCAGGGCAAAAGGAACCCAGAACGTGCTGGGAAAAAGCAAAAATGGCTGATTTGAGATTTGCTTCCACTGACATGTCATTGCCCATATTATTGAACCATACTATGTTATAATAACAATAATAATAATATGATGATGATGATGATGATGATGACAATGACAGAGCTCTATGTTCACAGATGGATTACTCATGCTGGGCAAGTCGTTTCTGACACTTGCAAGACCACATGAAAGGAGTGAGAAAGAGGCGAGAAGTGACTAAATCTTTGCTTTATGGAAACATCACCGTTGTCTTGGCACTGTAGTCTAGTTTTTTGAGGTGGGGGGTAGTGTGTGGAGGGTAAAGATGTAAAAGAACTAAGAGAAATGGGCCTTCCTCTTAAGGAGCCTGTACTCTAATCAAGGAGATCTCTTTCTTCCTTTTCTAAATAATAATAATAGCTGTCTTTCATAGGGCCTACTCTATGCACTGTACATATATTAACTCAGCAAATCCTCACAACAACCAACCCTAGGGGAAGTGGACCATTATTGTCCCCAATTTTTCAGAGTAAGAATCTGAGGTGCAAGTTTTAAGTAACTTGCTTTTATAAGTGAGATTGATATTTTTTGTTTGCTGTCTTTGTTGAGCTTTGTTAATAGGATTATACTACTTTTGCTCAATAAATTGAGCAGTTTTTCATAGTTATATATACCCCGATACTTTTTATTTAGCTTAGGTAATATTGTTCTTTGAAAGTTTGAAAAGTTTCTCATCTCTGAGCTAGGATATATATATAAAGTTATTTGATAATGTGTTAATTTTTTTGCTGATTTCTGGGGTCTGTTTTGGAATTTTGATTGTTTTTTCTCCAGAATATTGCCTGTTTTATCAAGATTTTAAAAATGTATCCACATTAGATTATTACATAAAGCTTGATGTAATTTAAAATGTCCCTTTGTAATTGTTTTAGATATGATCTAAATTCTAATTCTGTAAAATGGTTTTTTCTCATTTACTTTTGCTAGTGTACATTTTTTTCTCTAAAGAATCAGATCTACTATTTATTTAATAAAATGAACTTACTTTTAAAAGAAACACTTAACAATTAAAAGGTAAAAATTTAAAGGTTATCGTGATGCTAATTAGGAAAAAAATCAAGTTTCAGAAAAATTAGGCAACTTACGTTGTATAATTTTTTTTTTTTTTTTTTTTTTTTTTTTGAGAATCAGACCCCATGGATTCTGGGCAACCAATTTTAGAGTCAGAATTTTTAGTTTCTCAAACTGAACTATATCGTTAGTAGTGCTGAAAAGAATAGCATGACACAACAATGTTTATAGCAGCATTATTTACAGTAGCCCAAAGGTGGAGGCAACTCAAGTGCCCATCGACAGAATAAAAGATAAAGAAAATGTGATATGTACATACAATGGAATATTATTCAGCCTTACAAAAGAAGGAAACTCTGACACAGGCTATTACATAGATGAACCCTGAAGACATTATGCTAAGTTAAGTAAACCAGACACAAAAGGAGAAGGTGGGTCAAGGTGGAGGCCAGAGCGATTTGATGTGAGAAGGACTTGACCAACTG
Organism: Pteropus medius; assembly: GCF_902729225.1. NCBI lineage: Eukaryota > Metazoa > Chordata > Mammalia > Chiroptera > Pteropodidae > Pteropus > Pteropus medius. The sequence continues at coordinate 1,838,045 of NW_024353790.1, read as the reverse complement.
TTGCTTGTTATAGTAGTTAGCATTATCTAATTAAATTTTAAGAAAAATTAAAATATGTAACCTTTGAACCGCTGACCTTTCCAGAGTCCACCGTTGGATCTAGACACATAAAAAAGGGTTCTAGTCTTCAATATTTGTATTGAGCAATCTCAAAGTCCCAGCTGAACGCGTTAGTTGTTGATGAGCCCTCACCTGAAACAGAGGACTGATGAGAGACTAGTTGGTTGAGTGAACACTTTGTCTTCAAGGAGAGAGAGAAATGAATGCAATTTCTCTTGCCCTCCTCACTTTACAATTAGAAAGACCAAAAACCTGGAGACACTGTCAAACACTGATGAGTTAACTTTTCCTCATACGAAATAGGCTGAAGTATCTTCACTTCCATTTTACCAGGTGTTATGGGTTGAAATGTGTCCCCAGAAAGATACGTTCGTGTTTACCTGGACTCTGTGAATGTGGCCTTATTTGGAGACAGGGCCTTTGCAGATGTAATCAAGTTAGGGTGAGGTTAGTAAGGTGGGTCCTAATCTAAAATAACTGGTGTTCTCCTAAGGGGAGGAGAAGAAACATTCACGCACGTGTGTGCACTCGCGCGCGCACACACACACACACACACACATGCACGCACGCATGCGGAGAATGATGTGAACATACGGGGAGAATAATCTTCAGAGGCAGAGACTGGAGTGATGTGTCTGCGAGCCAAGGAGCGTCAAGGATTTGCTGGCAACCACCAGGAGCTAAGAGAAAGGCCTGGAACAGATTCTCCCCTTGAGTCTTCAGACGGAGCGTGGCCCAGCCAACACCTTGATTTTGGACTTCTTGCCTCCAGAACTCAGAGACCATTTAAAGCCCTCCAGTTTGTGGCACTTTGTTTCAGCAGCCCTAGGAAACTAATACACCAGGCATCACCTTAAAGACCAAGTGACCAATACCTTTATCAAGAGCCACCTTGTATTGTCGACATTATGCCTCATCGTTTATTCTCAGAGGAGAAATAAGATTGAGAAACAATCACTAGTTCTGATGATAATTTTTTCATTAATTTGTAGAAAAGCAAAAATAAAATCCTGTAGGAAACAAATATAGTATTGGTAAATGCTATGTAATATAGCTCTGGAACGTGCCATTTTTCTATTAAAAAATATTTGTGACTAATCTCACCACAGAGTTTTTGTCCCCTTGTCTAGAATGAATGTCACTTTGTGGCTCAGCTCTTTCATATAAAAACATTTTTTTTCAAAAGATAACATAATTCAGTGGTTAGAGAACTCCGGTCATTTTTCTTTTGTGGACCCCAATCCATGACCTGGCAGTACTGTTTGTATATTGCTTGGTGAGGAAAAGAAACACTTGGGAAATTTCCAGTCTCAGAAGTGACATTTTGATGGGGCAAGGACGGTCTCACTTGATGAATCACATTCTGGAACAATCCCCAGCTTTATGAGTCACATATTTTCTTTCGAGTTGTTTTTTTTTTTTCCCCAAGAGTTCTTTCTAGTACAGAGTCTCTCCCCGCAGGGAACCCCATTGCTGGCCCCACTTAAATGCTCACTAGGTTAAATAAAAAGAAAAGGCTGCGAAATCCAAACTCTCTCCCCAGGGAAAGTAAGGAGTGAAACAAAATGTGGACTGGAATACGTGATTTGCTTGGAAAAGGAGGGATGTAATTTTTGATTTCGACTCCGTAACCCCCATGTCTAGACTGTCTAACTTCCGCCACCTCCAAATTTTATGCAAAATCAGGTGTCAAAAAAAGCTGTGGCAAGGAAGGCCAGACAAAGAACCATTGTAGCAGTCGGATGAGAGCTAACAGAGGTCTCATCTGGGGAGAAAGTCGTGGGTGAGCAAATATCTCTTTGAGATCCTGCTTTCAATTCTTCTGTGTATATAACCAGAAATGGGATTGCTGGGGCAGTAAAGTTTCTTATAAAGTGCCTCATCTTGTGGATTACATGGGGTAACATAGATAAAGGGTCGACACAGTGCTGGCACATGGCAACATAAATGTCTGCACCATACAGCCTCTGGGTAATTAGATACATATGTAATAAATATATATAATAAAACTCTTGATGGCGTTGATATTATTAGTGAGTGTGAATTTTGTGTGAGGATGATTAGGTTTAAAAACATTTTTGAATCTTGTTTTCCCCTCAACTTCACACTTAAACTAAGATTATGGTATAGACACAGGCACATCCTATTTCAAGCTTAAACACTTGCTAAATGAGCATTTAATAGAAATGCGTGATAACGGTTTGCTTGTGTGAATCATCACAACTGTGTTATCTCACTCAGCACTCAAGGAGTCTCTTTCCTAGAAAGTCCTCTTTCACATCATTTGACTTCTGCTGCACACACAGACACAGGATATTAGGAAAGCAGGAAGGAAATGGGGACAGGGCTAATCAGATTAAACATCAACGTTGAAAGTTAAAAATCATATGTGTGTCTTGGGAAAACGGGCTTTCTAGAATGATGCTATTCACAATGTGGTCTGCCGACTGGCCAGCCCATCCACCCTGATTGTCAGTGACGAAATGAGATACAGAGCATGTGCTAGAATGTAAATTCAGGTAAATCGACTACATCATCACTACACATATCGTTTAGGTCAGCTGACTTTTTCTTTTTTTTTCTTTTTTGTAACATCTTGAGGACGGAAATAGTACATTGATTACATTCTGGTACAGCTCCTTGAGTTGCACTGGCCCAGAAGACAATGAGTTTGTTGAGACTCAGTTAAAACTTTATGTCCTCTGTGGGGTCTTGTCCTGTGTCAGACTGAATGAGGGACCCTGTGTGCACGTCTATCATAGTATTCATCATACTGTATTGTATTATATTTGTAATCGTCTTTAAAACATCACAAAGTCTTTTTCAATTATAAAAATGACACATGCTAAGCCATAAAAAAGAATAAAATTCTGATATGTAATAAAACATGGATGAACCTTGAAGATATTACGCTAAGTGAAATAAGCCATTAACAAAACGACAGTCACAAGAATGTGAAGTACAGCATAGGGAATACAGTTAATAATGTTGTAATAATTATGCATGGTGTCAGATGGGTACTGGAGTTAACAAGGTGATCACTTCATAAGTTATATAAATGTCTAACCACTGCACTACACCTGAAATTAATATAATATTGAGTGTCAACTGTAATTGAAAAAAGTTAAAATAATTTAAAAAACCAAAAGAACAAATATTGAATGATTGATTCCACTAATACGATGTGTCTAGAGTAGTCAGAATCATACAGACAAGAAGTAGATTAGAGGTTAGCCAGGCAGGGGGAAGGGAAAGTAGAAAAGTATTGCTTAATGCTTACAGAGTTTCTGTTTTAGAGGATGACTCGGTTCTGGAAATAGTGGTGATGAGTGTACAACACTGTGAATGTATTTGATGCAGCGAGGAGGCTGAAGATGCTCTTCTGCGAAGGCGGCCTGTACTGTGCGTGTCACCTCCGACAGGACATTTTGCTGGACTCCAGCAAGAAGGGGCCCACATTCAGGCCCAGACGCCTCTCCTTCGCTACTGGAACACACTGAGGGTGACCAGGGAAAGGACAAGAGAGAGAATTCTAACTGTCCCCACTGTGAAATGGAAGAGGTGGTATTGTCTCGATAGCAACATTAGTTTTCTACCAGCAGTGGGAATGAAATGACGAAAACAGCCAATGAATCTGAAATGAGTAACAAAGAAATTATAATGATAAATAGTATAAAAGTATCTCCTACCATCCTCCACGGCATCTACCCGTTCCACCTTCTAACTTCAGATTGTGTTGGGCCGACGACCCCAGACCCCAGGATGCTTTAGAACTACTAAGTAGAGGGGTGTATTTGGGCCAATATTCAGCCATATGGCATCTCTCTGTCCCCACATCACAAGTTCTGTTTCAGAAGTAAAACTGATGTGAAACCATGATATTATCAAGAGCTTTTTGGTAATGCTTGGTGCTGACTATAAAGGATTTTACTCTCTTGCCTTTATTAGGAGTGGGAGGCCTGGCCGTGGAGATAATGTTGGTCTGTGAAGAACCGTGAAGACCCACTCGGTTAGGCTCAGGCGAGTGTTGCAGGAATTCACATGGAGCAGAAGGAGATGGTCTCATAGAAATCTAAGAACAAGAGTCCTGGGAAGGCTCTGCTTCACTGAGACCAGCACGGCCAGGTGCTTTGGGATAGAGGCCGGCTCGGGTACCATAGCTTAGGGGCTGAGCATCTCCCCTTTGGGCATCACCAGTAACTGCTTCGGCTCCTGTCATGGTTTTCTCCTCTCGCCCTTTACCTGATCATAACTTCGAAGTTCTTTTCCTCTGTGCTGTACAGATTTTTAAATCCCGTTTTTGTATTCCTTCTAAGCTAAGCATGAGCCATGGGAAATTATGATTTAGTCAGCTCAGGCTTCTATAACAAAAATACCACCGATTGGGTGGCTTTAAAAAAACATTTATTTCTCACAGCTCTGGAGGTTGGGAGGTTTAACATCAAGGCACTGGTAGATTTGGTGTCTGGTGAAAGCCTGATTTCTGGTTCACAGGCAGCTGCGTTGGGCTACGTTCTCACAGGGCTGGGAGAGAACTAGCTAGCTTTCAGGTGTCTCTTTTAAGAGCATTAATCCCATTCGTGAGGGCTCCGTTGTTGTGTTTTAATTACCTCCTAAAACCTCCATCTCCAAATACCATCACATTGGAATCCGGCTTTCAACATATAAATTTTGGTGGGGACACAAACATTTGGTCCATAGCATCCCATCTTCCACTCCCCAGTTTGGTTCCAGTGGGTTTTAGGCTAAGAGTCTCAGCTGGCTATGAAGTAAACGACATAGGCCTTTTTAGGCTAATACACGAGAGTTATTTCTGGCCCGCTTACATAACACCTGGCTTATTATTTCATCTCCGTGTGCTTCATTTTCTTCATTTGTAAAATGGGGGTAATAATGGGTTGTTTTGAGGCATATATGAGTTAATATGTATCAAGTGCTAAGAAGAGAAGCTGGTACCACATGGTAAGCACTTGGTAAGTGTCAGCTATTACTGACCTGCCACTTCCACTCCACGTTCCACTTAGGGTAAAGAGAACGATTTATTTACACGTCGTACAGACACCCATATCATGTAGTGCTTACTCATCTCTTGGCATCATCTGGCTTCCTGCATCCCCTGCTTCCTTCCCCATTCCAGTTCCCCACAGGTGCCGGTTCTGTCAAAGCACAGACCTTGCCCACACTTTCCGTTTTGCCTGGAAGGTTTTTTCCTCCTCTCCCTACTTCATTAACTCCTATTCATCGTTCCAACCTCAGCTCCTTCTTCTGGGAAAGCTCTGATCTCACCAACTAGGCCAAACCATGCTCTGTTCCACTCCCTACCAGTTTTATGGAAGTTGAAATGTGCCGTTAATTTGTCAGACTGCTAGGGCATGTGTTGTCTGCCGCCCACCATTTTATTTTTAGCACCTAATGCAATGCCTTTCACAATGATGATAAGAAATATATGTTGATGAATGAGTGAATGAATGAATGAGGGGTCACTTTTCTTTCTCTGTCTTGAGCCAAACCATACAAAATAAGAGTCACCTCTTTTCCCACAGTAAGTAGCCAGATATGATGAAAAGCATCCATTTAGCACAATTGTCCTGATATTTCTTATCCTTTTTGATGGTTTCAGAATTCTCCTAAAGACTTGTTTTGCTAGGCATATGGCCTGAAATCCAGGAGATTCAAGCAACACCTCGATTAGCCAACGAGCTACTCCATCCCGTGCGCCATCGCCAATTATGCCCACATTTCTTCCAGGTTTAATCTCGTTCCTGGCACTGACATGAGTTGGATTCTGTGATGACAGGAATAGAGGATCACTCTGATACTTTGAGGGTAAGGAGTCACGTGGGTGGAAATTGAGCCAGACCTGGGACCTGCCAGAGACGGAGGTCTTTGCAGCCAGTGGCTGTTCACTCTGTCCTTCCGTATGGTCTGTATCATGTTGCTTCTTTTCAGCTCTTGCCTCTCTTGTTACTAAGTGGCTTATTTATTCTGTACTTTTAGTGGAAAGACACGATGAGCTGGCCACACGGTCTGGTTGCCTTGGGTCAGGTATAAGGTTGGATCAAATGGAACCAGACGTGGCACCTCTGATGTTCTTTCGAGGAATTGTAGGGGTACTTCCTATAGAAGACACTGTCATTGTGGTGGCATTGTCCGCCATGCCTACAGCTCATTGGAGTCCAGTTTTTTCGTAATAAACTTTGCCTACGATCTTACACAACTCTCTGAAGTTAGAACTGGTACATCACACGTTAAAAAAATAGTTGTCTATCGTAAAAAGGAATATTAAAATATATAATAAAATAAAACAGAAAACAGAAAAAGGGCTTATTAAAATAAATAACATTTATTTAATTTTTGAATAGGCAATAATATATTCATAATAGTTAACATTTTTTAAATCATAGAATAGTAAAAATTCTGTCTCCCACCCTTGTCCCATATCTATCCAATTACCATATCCCCTCCAAAACTAGTAACCACTGTTGTTTTTAAACTTTTTTACTTAAAAATAAATACAGATCCACAAGAAATTGCAAAACCGACAGAACTCCCAATGTAACCACTGTTTTAAATTTATGCCATGGTGTTTCAGGCAATGTTCTAAATATATAATCAGATACAAATATAGAATATTTTCTACTCTGTTTTGCTCAAAATGGTGTCATATCATGCACAATTTGGTACCTTACTGCCATGGACTAGATGTTTCGGTTTCCCCAAATTAATATGTTGAAGCCCAAACCCCCACTGTGATGGTGTTTGGAGGTGGGCCTTTGGGAGCTGATTAGGTCATGTGGGTGGAGCCCTTGTGAGTGAGACTGGTGCCCTTAGAAGAAGACACAGGAGAGAGACGATCTTTTCCCCTGCCATGTGACACAATGAGAAGGCATCTATCTGCGAATCAGGAGGAACAAAACCAGCCTGCATCTTAATCTTGGACTTCCCAGCCTCCAGAACTACAATAAATAAATTTCTGTTATTCACGCCATCTAGTCAATGGTATTTCTGTTAAAGCAGCCCAAACTAAGACATTTTAAAAATAGCTCTATTTAAGTTATTACATAATTAATCGAGCTGTCATTTTAATTTCTTTTTGAATCACTTTTCGTGGATCAAAATTTTTCTCCAATGCAAAACATAATTTCTTCACTCTATGTAAAGTTGGCTCAGGCTTCATTTTTTAAAAACACTAAAACCTCAGTGCAGTGTTTCACAAACATGCTGTTTTAAAAAGCCGATTATCAGGCCTCTTTCCTGGAAATTCTCTTGCAATAGTTATGAATTGGTGTCTGGAAATCTATTCTTTTGTAAACAAGTTCTCCAGGTGATTCCTAGCTTGGGCAAGTTGAAGACACATTGTTACTCTCAGAGAAACTATACTATCCCACTGCTACAAGATCTAGTACATCAAAGTACTTACTCAGATCCTGGCAATTATTGTCTAAGAAAATACTGATTAAATACACAATTTTGACAAGTGAACGCACCTGTGCGCTACCAAACTCACAACACACCCCGAATGCACACGGCTATGATCTTTGCTCCCTGGCAAAGTCCTCACAGAGTCAGAGTTTACTTTGTTCCCTCCCCGACGTGCCTCTCTCTCCCTGCACTCCACATTCTGGCATTACCCATTTCAGTTCCGTTTGTTTAAATACCGGTGAGTGGGAAGTGTGTACGCGGTTCAGGGTCCTTCTCTTGACCATGTTTTCCCTGATTCCAGTCTTGGTAGCAATTGTCTGCATTTTGATCGTATGGATCTTTAAAAATGTTGCTAGAGGCATCAAGAGAAGAAAAGAGGAGCCCAGAGCCCAGGCGGAGGCTCGACCCTGTGTGCGTGACAACTTAAAGGACAGCACTGGCCTCCACCAAGTGGAAGAAGGTAAAGACACGGGCAATGCTGTCTGGTTTCCAACATTTGCATTTTTACGATGCATGAGAGCTGACGGCAGGGCTTATGGAGGGGAAGAAACAGATGCTGGTCAGTTTCCTCATCAACGCCTACTGTACAGACAAATTAGTATGTGACAGGGACAGATCATTTCTCTCGGGTGGTCAGCTTGTAAACTGCCGGCACCAACTCCCCTTCATTCTTGGATACTCAATAAAAAGCTGTTGAAACTGAGTGTCCAAATCAAAAGACAAAGCAATAAACAGACAACAATTAGAGAGTAACAGAGAGGAACTAGGCGGAACTGATTATAAAGTGTTTCAAGTAGGCTTGGGGCTGTGGTGGGGCAGTTAGGAAAACCAGGCTTGGTGAATTGATAGGACATGAATAGCAAGGGTTAGGAGATATCTCAGGGATGAGGAGCAGAAAGAGCATAGGTACAGGGACCAAACCCCTGGGAAAGACGCTGTGAAGGTGAAGTCTTGAGCTGCTCAGGAAAAGGAGTAAAATGAAATGGGGTAGAGAAGGAGGGCCAGGTCATGGCTGACCTGAGAGAGAAGAAGTGAGGAGGGAGGTGGGCAGGAAGGAAGAGGTTCTTGAAGAACCTTGGGTAATCTGAGTTTGAGGTTTATCTGATGTGGGTTTGTGAGATGGATTCGATTTGGAAGAGGCTCAGTGATTCTCAGCTGGGCTAGTGATGCCCCTGCCTGCCAACAGAGGCCATCGGGAGGTGTGTGCATGTGTCAGTGTGTATATGTGTGTGCATGTGTGTGCATGTGTGTGCTCATGTGTGTCCTGAGTTGTCCTAATCTCAGGATCTGGGGTGGGGCATACCTAGCTGGCTATCAGTGCTGGGAGCCAGTGATGCTGAGTGTCCCACAGAGGGTTCAAGCCCGGGCAGCCTCTTAGCAGGGCTACATCTTACTCTGACACGGTGAAGGAAATTCTACTTGAATGCCAGTTACTCCCAGTTGAGAAGCACTGCCCTTGACCAAAGGGATGTCCATTAGGAAGGTGGGTAATGGTTTGTTCTGGTAAAGATGGCCTGGGTGGTGGAGGTGGTGGGGATGCAGAGGAAGGAGTGAATCGGGGTGAAGTTAAAGGAAGAACAAGAGGATTTGGTAATAAACTGGATATGGGGAGAAGAGGAGGGTGAGATTTGGGGGCTGGACAAGTCAGAAGGACATTATCATAGATAGGTGAGGGAAGAGGGTCCAGTTTAAAGGGGAAGATGAGGGTAGTCTAGGATGTGTGAGATTTGAGAAGACAGTGATGTGTTGAAGCAGACAAGGAGAGAAGGGATCCAGACTGCAGTTACTGATTGGAGAGTCACCAGCATAGGGGTGGGACTTGGAACTTGGAAAACCAATGCATTCGCTCAAGGGATATTGCTAGAAGAAGACTGAGGATAGAACTTGGGGGCGGGGTGCACCTGCAGACAAGAAGATAAGGAAAAAGGAGTCGGGACCCAGACAGTCTGGTTCCAGAGTCCAGGCATATAGCCAGTTTGCTAGGCTGCTTTCCAACTGGAGAATGGCTTGGAACAGAGGATGCAGGAGACGGCCAGCAGTTAAAAATTACCTAAGAACTGAAAGGCGGTGTGTATTGAGGAAAGGCCACTAGATTTGAAGGCCCAAGAGTTTGGGGGATACAAGAGGGATTGATAAGGTTGGTGGGGAGTCAGAGACTTGGGGTTGGGCCTGGAGGTTGGAGACACAGAGCAGAGCTATATGGCCCCGTTTTGGTTCTATGCCTGATTATTCACTTTCCCAAATCCTCTACCTTTTCATTCTCTAGTCCTCGCTCAGAGGAATGAATCTGACACATAGTGGACCCCTCAGCAGCTATGGACAAATCTGGCCTGAATGTGGAGTTCACGGTCTCTTGTTGAAATTTTTGTTGTTTATATAAGCAATACCTACTGAGGTCACACAGGTGGTAGAGAAAATCAACGTTTAAACTCAGTCTCCTCTGCTACCCAGTCCCAGATCCTAACCACTGGATGGGTAGACACGGCCTCAAAGAGGACCCACCGCTTGTTCTGAGCGGGGTATAACTGGAGAAGGCAAGGCATTCCAGTACTGAAGAAACATGGAGATAGTTTTGATGACAGCAAATAGATACCAGATCCACACGACTTTGAAAATTAACAGTAAGAGACAAATCAGTAAAACAAGAATTGTAGGTCTTTCTTGGGTGAGTTAAGGGAAATATGGGCACCAGTCCAACCTTCTCCAGCTCTGATTTACAAAGAATTCCTATTTCACGTTCGTAGATGAGGGAATCAGCATGTGTGTGGGCAGGTGGGTGGGGTATTAGTAGGGGCCGAGTGAGGCCCTGCTTATTTGATGTCAGACACAGACACCCTTCAGGGACCAGTCATGCACCGTGTCCTGTTAGTGCTTTCGGTTCCCTGTTTTTCTGTAGCAGAGGTCTAAGGAGGAGAAGTTACAGATATTTATCTCAAAGTAAAAACTTGAGATTGCTCCCCTCATATGAACCAAACATCCTGCGCAAAAATTCTCTAGTCAGGCACAGGTTCTTGGAAGCTCGTGGAAACGAAAATAGGAGAAAAAGATCTAAGGAACCCGTCTCATAAGACACGTCCATTTTAACGGTGGTGGGGGTATTTCTTCGCTGAGCTTCGCTGAGCTTTGCAACTAAAATTTTGATTATCCCAGGTTGTCCAGTCACTGCTAAGTAAGGCCTGTGTTAAAATTTTTATCTAGTGTGGGTAACTCCTGAGAATAAAAATGTTCCCACAGCCTTGGGAACTAACAGATTTTTATGTACCCATGGTAACAAGTGGCTATCAGAACAAGTTTCGAACCTGCTCAATGGATCAATGACAACTCATTTCAGTAAAAGCTTAGCAAGTCAATCAGTGGCAGCCTCTTTCTTCTGAAAACCAGCCATTTGTGGATGGTCTCACTCCACTACCAGCCTCTCTGAACGCCAATCAATCGACAATCTCAACTAAGTAACACTGTTCCTACAGAGGAAGTCAGCCTTCTTACACACCTGGAGGTCCACCAATCCCTGAACTCCGTGCTTCCCAACCAAGTAATGTGCTGGAGCTGCCCTAGGAGATAGCCAGAACCAATTGTTAAATATTCAGGAAATTTGTGGGACACTTTTTCAATCGTCAGTAGCTTGAAGTCAGGCGATGACGGAGTGTTTACGCCATGGAGACAAGTGCTATAAGCCAGGGCTGTTCTCTTCCCCTCAGAGAGCTGATTTACCGGTACACCATTGACAAAAATAAGGTCAGCAGCATTCTACTCTGCTCACAGAGGTGGAGCTTGACCAGCATAGCTCTCCTTTGATATAGGAAGCAATACATTCAGCTTCATATCTGCCTTTTATCATTTACCTTTGACACGCATGCACCCTTGAAAACTTTTATGTGGCTAATTTAAAAGGTTTGTTGACCAAGGATCCTGTAGACCTTAGGTTTTAGGATAATGGACAGGTAAATTCAGATGAGGGAAGATTAAGAAAGAGAGAGGACTTGGATGGAGTCTTTGAGCTTTTGACTTTCTGGTTGGTGCATCCGCCGCAGCGGCTGCCAGTGAAGCGGTCACTCTAGACTGCAGCTTGGGAGGAGAATGACTGAGAGGCCACGTGGGAAGCAGAGCGATGGCCGGGGAAGTTGGGAAAGAGGTGTTCTCGGGGCAGGTGTTGAGTCCTGAATTTGATCCCATCGCCACCTTCGGAATCTGTCTCCCGCAAGAGCCGTTGTCTCCCTCGGATTTCTTAAACATTGCTCCTCAAGCCTCCCAAAATATTGCAGGGAGGGGAATAAAAATGACACGACACCGATCAGCCTTGGAGTTTCATAGCTGGAAACTATTTGGCCCACTGGCAAAGATTTTGAAGTAGAACTGCAAGACACAAAAGCCGCTTATGCAGCCAAAAATACCTCTCGGTGAAACATTAAAGAAGAGACTGTGACCTAGAATTACTTGCCCATTAAACCTAATTATGGAGCAACGTGGTGTTCCTTGGCATGAAAGCAAGGAAAATAGACGAGTTGCGCTTGGTGTCAATAGCAACCCCCACGTGTGGCAGCACAGGATGCATATTAAGAAGCAGACCACAATAGCGGGCATTTGTTGAGCAATACGTGGACGTCACGGCTTGAATAAATCCCCCAGAGTGATTTGGCTGGTCTAGAATGGAACAAGGACTGCTACACAGAGTTTATAGAGGCTGTTCTCCTTCCTCTTGGCAAGGGCCACATTCCTTGGGGGCAGTCAGGAGGTCAAGGGGATAGAAGTGGTGCCTTCAGTATTGTGTTTGTATTGGTTCACTGCCCTGAGGGTCCTTCAGTGCTTTCTCTCCAAGCAAGGCTTGGCCTGTCTCTTTTCCCAGGCAGGAGGTAGACCTTTTGCACTGCTCAGAGAGCCCTGCAGGATGATCCAACTCAGCAGTGATTAGACCATTTGTCTGCCTTGCTCAGAAATAATGGCCTGGCTGATAAGGCTCAGGCAGCAGCTGCTTCATTCCTCTAGAGAAGGAGCGAGTGGCTGCCCTGGACTTTAGAAGTTGCAGAAATTGCCAAGTCATGCACCTGGCTGGCCTTTAGTTTAGACAAATGCTGGCTGAGTGGATCTTAAGAGTAGGTAACTTATGTTTCAAACAGTTAAGTAAGCATTTCATGCATTTGCTCATTTACCACTTACTGACTACAGAGGTTGTCAGACTTCATAGCAAATGGTGTAGGAAGTATGGTTGGTGTCGAAAGTCTTTTTTGACATATTTGATAATATTTGATTCGGTATCCGGTACTAGAAAGCTGATAGATGTTTATTGCCACCCCTCCATCATACCTACTTCCTTTCAACTTAGTAACTGGGACTTCTCCTTAAATGTGTATAGTCTGGGCCCAAACTGCCCCCAGTAGAAAAGCGTAAAAAGGAGTTTTTCACTGAGCGCTATGAGCAAATCACAGTACCTGCTGGTGTTGTAGTTGAGTTCTCAGTCCCTCTGAAGTTAGTTCCTCTTTCACGAGTGTTCTCTCCTGCCTTGCTTCTCTCCATCCTCAGATACCTGGGAGTGAAGAGTGGGGGAGAAAGTTAATCCTCTACTTGAATTCCGCCTGGAATTATTTTATCATTTGTAATTTAATATTATAATAGTTTTCTTCTTTTAGCCTAACTAATGCCTTTAGCCATAATTTCGCTTTTATCTGATATTGATATACTTATGAGATGCATGTATAATTTTTCTAGCTTTTTACTTTCAACCTTTCTATCTTCTTATGTGTTAGTTGCGTTAAAAACAAATAACAGGCACAAAACGAAGTCATTTATGCCAAGCCCCACATCACCAAACTTAATTACAATTTCAGGTCTCTCAGAAATGGAATCTTAAACCAGCCAGTCGGAAATCATCTGATCAGCACTAGTGAGGTCATCTGCCTAACAGGCCCCTGCCATTCTCTAAGGGAACGAGAACTTGAAATAATTAAGCTACTTCTTGGCTTAGTATAACTTTTTGGTCCCTGCTCCATTCTGTCTGTAAGAGTCTCTCATTTTGTACAATTCCTCGGAATAACTATGTTGTACATCTGAAACTCATACAATAGTGTCAACTATACTTTAATAAAAAAATATATTAAGATTTAAAAATTGAAATCATTAGCCTGTATGAGGAGCATTTAATCCACTTATATTCAATGCAATTATTCTTGTTGCTGCTAGGATTTCAATATTTCTTCTTGTTGTTCTTTCTAAGGTAATATTTTTTCTCTGGCTGCTTTTAATATTTTATATTTGTTTATAAAAGGTGTGGATTTCTTTTTCTTATACTGCTTGAAATTGGGCCTCTTGAATATGTAGAGATGGTATTTTTGATCAGTTCTGGGAAAATTTCAGATACTGTCGCTTCAAATATTGCCTCTGTCACACCTTCTTTCTTCACTCCTGTCATTACTATCATCAGATGTATGTTAGCCATTCTCATTCTACTCTATTTTTTCTTGCTTTTATGTTTTCCATCTTTGGTCTCTTGCTCCATTCTAGATATTTTCTTCTGAGTTACCTTCCAGTTCATAGCTCTTTCTTTAGGTATGTCTAACCTGCTACTAAACCTACCCATTACATTTTTAATGCTATTATTTTATTTTTCCATTCAAAAAGTTCTGTTTTTTTTCATATTTCCCATGTCACTTTTTATCTTTTTCTATACCCTACATATTTATATAAATTCGTCCTCTTTTTTCTCTATATCTAGTGATCATAGTTATTTCATCTTTTGAGGCCGCTAATTCCAACATTTGGAAACTTTGGACATTTGACTCTATTTTTAAAAATTGATTCTGCTGTTTCTTGCTCAGGCTGTTTTGTGTCTTTGTATACCTGACTATATTTTGCGGGTCGCTGGTAATCATATTTAAGATTTTTAGTATATTGGCAATTGCTTCTGCTGGGCAATAGGAATATTTTCAGGTAGGACGACCATAATTAAGTTTGAGGCAGGAACCACCAAAATAGTATAACTCTTTAGGGCCTGATTCATTTATGATTCGTATGGGCCTGGGCTTTGATTCCTATCCTTCTTGATTCCTGAAAAATATAAAAATGAAAATTTAAATGTGTAGAAATTAGCAAATACAATCAGGAAAAATGCAGCTTCTGTGTTTATTTACCTCTGCAGGTTTATATTTTCCCTTTAATTTTGGCTTAAGAATTTCTTACTATGTTGTCAGCAACACAATGATTTTAAAAAGACTTAAAAATTTTTTTTAAAGTGATCTTAATGGTTTTAAGCTGATGAGAGAGTGTTTCAAATAAGCTAGTTTACCATGAACAAAAATTTGCATTCCTCATTTTGTGTAGGTAAATTTTTTTCTTAATTTATAATCAGTCTGGAGTTTGAAGGATTGTCAAGATCAGAGGTCAAGATTCCGTAGATCTATTCTCATTTTTTGTTGATGTTTTTGAGCTCATTACAAACATTTTTGAGAACTTTATCTCCTTTTCCCCAGTGGCTACCTCACCTCATGGCCAAGAGAGACCATTTATTTATTTATTTACTTACTTAATTCTTCTTCTTCTTTTTTTATAGCAAACAGAAGTGATTTTATTAAGTAAAGGCAGAGTAAAGTACACTTGGAAGAAAATCCAAGTGGGCACTTCAGTAGAGATGGGGGCCCAAGAGAGACTATTTAGTTTGCCACTTTTTTTGTTCTTATTTGCAGATGCTGATGCATGGCAAGAGTCAGAGATAAGCGTTGAACATGTCCCGTTCTCCCACACTCGGTATCCTGAGAAGGAAATGATTAAGAGATCCAAGGAATTTTATGAACTTCTCAATAAAAGACGGTCTGTGAGATTTATAAGTAATGAGCAGGTCCCCATGGAAGTAATTCGTAATGTCATCAGAACAGCAGGTCTGTAATTGCAAATTAGGCTTTTGAGAATATTAACTGCTGTGATAATATTGGAGCAATGTTGAAATTCAAACACAGCGAATGAAGCCCAGAATGATAAGCTTACCTATAAAGTCTTACCCAGGTGTTGACTGACTTCTAGAAACATAACGATTCCACTTTCTACAAAGTTTTGACTATTATAAACTTCTTGGGAGCAGATGTGACAACGGCTTAAAATTTCTGAAATTACTCAACATTATGAACTTTTATTAAAAACAAAAATTACTGAGAACTCTTATACACTAAAAGAGAAATATCTTCTTCTTAAAATATTCTTAAAAAATTAAGAGAACTTAAATACTCTTAAAAAATTACTGAGAACTCTTATACACTAAAAGAGAAACATCCTCTTCTTAAAATATTCTCTCTCTCTCGTTCTCACTTCATTTACACATTTCTCTTTTTGGAACCAAATTTCTTATATTATATAACATAATACTCTCATACTATATTCTAATGAACTACCAGATTTACTCATGTGAATTTGCAAAGTAAACAAAATTGAAGAAAACCCATTTTCAGTGTAAATTAATATCTCCACAGAGGAAAAAATGAGAATTATGAAAAGGGGGCAGGAAATATAAGAGAAAGCCCCTATTTGAGAATCTCTTGCTTAGGGTCTTATTCTTGTATAAATCACATTTAAGTTCATTTACAGAAATTAGTGCTTGACCATTGTAAATCCATTGCCCAAATTAAAATGAAGCAATAATAAAACATTTTATTTCAGTTAAGAATACAAATGTATTACTGTCTAACTAATTGAAGTTATTAAATTTCTTCTGTGTATATATCTGTATCTATATATGTATATGTGTACATATGACATTCAGACAAATTTAGAATAATTGAAAACATTAGAGAACAATTTATTTCTTATGTGAATGACACAAATATTTAGTGGACAAACAACAAAGGTACAAAGTGAACTGGAATCACTCTGATCAGGAATGTATGGGCTTTACGTTTAGCTTTTGACTTGCTAAAGCATTTCACAATTCATTCAGTCCTCTCTATCATGACTAGTGGTGAGAGCAAACAAGAACCCCATGAAGGCTGGCCAGCCTGACCCTCCTCATGTAGAGTTTAAGCCATTAAATTACTCACTAGGAAGAAAAAAATGGTTGCTTCTGAAATATTCCACCAGAGGGTCATTGTGGTCTATTCCTAGGAACAATGGCCCATCTCTAGGACAGAGGGATGACATCCGGATCAGAAGCTAGCCCAGGCCCTGGCTGGAATCTTAAAGCTAATTTAAGCTTCTTGGGCACTGTGATGCACTGTGAGGGTTTGCCCAGGACACTGGGGCTGGTCGAAGTGTAGACTGGTGTTCCTGAAGTCTGTGTGAGTTTGAAGACACTCTGTTGTGTGTACTGAGTGCCTGGAGCAAAGACCAGAAACCCCACAATGCCACGCTTCAGAGCTTGATATCGCTGCTAAACAGTTTATAGTTTAGTTGCCTTTCGAAGAGTGTTTCTAAAACTATTTTACCATTTCCAATCAACTTGATGACTTTATCCTTTTTCAAAAACATTGAAACAAATGACATTTTTGAGAAGCTGGGCTGTTAGAACTTGCCCTCCGAATTCTCTCGGAGGTCGTGGTACAGTTCCTTAAGGACATTTTATCCCATATAATGAGAGAATAGCGATAAATTCCCACAGCTGTAGAACTGCTGACCTTGATCTCAGGCCATCGGTGTAGAGACTGCTAAAGTGACGGGGAATGAAATGGAGTTGGCGGCGACAGCCAGCATCTACCACCAAGCTTTTCGTTTGCCAGAAGATCTAACTGTATTTTGAGCAAGTATTATATTTATTCTTAAATAACAGTCTCACATTTTCCTGCAGTTTTAATTTCTGATTTTAATTTAATGGTAACAGGAACAGCCCCAAGTGGGGCACACACAGAGCCCTGGACCTTTGTGGTTGTGAAGGACCCAGACATGAAGCATAGGATTCGGGAGATCATTGAGGAGGAGGAGGAAATAAACTATTCGAAAAGGATGGGACGGCAATGGGTTACAGACCTGAAGAAACTGAGGTACAAAAGTTGTAGAATTTAGGGATGTCTAGTTTGGCTTCTTAGAATGAAATAACTATGACTTTAGTTTTCTGGTTTTGTTTTTTTAAAAGTTTGATTCTACCTCTAGAAGCAATTATGGAAGTTAACGCAGGACTAGCCACTGTATTGCCTTGAGCGCATGTATCGTGGAATGGTTGGGAATGCTGGCTAGGATCAGGTCTGTGTTCAAATCTTAGCTCTGGTTTTTCAATTGCAAGACCTTGGGCATTTATTCGCTCTTTCTAAGCATACTAGTCTGAGTTCTCCAGAGAAACAGAATGAATGGAGAGAGAGACCGACAGAGAGACAGAGAGAAAGATTTATTATAAATAATTGAATCATGCGATTAAGGAGGCTGAGACGTTCCAAGATCTGCAGGGGGCAAGCTGGAGCCCCAGGAGAGCCGATGGCATAATTTCAGTCCAACACCGAATGCCTGAGAAGCAGGACAGTCAATGGTGTGAGTTATAATTCTACTTTGAGTCCGAAGGCAGAAGACTCATGTCCCAGCTTAAAGGCAGGCATGGAGGGAAAATTCTCCCTTACTCTACCTTTTTGTTTCTATTCACTGCGATACAAACCTAAAAAAAGAGTGACAGTCTTGGGCTAACGTGGGACTTCTCCTCAAGTAGCTAGGGCTGGGGTGATGTGAAGTGAACCTCTTGGCTCTGCTCTTGTCTTATTTATTTGGCCCCAGAGAGCAATTTTTTCCTAAGATTTAAAAATCTTATCTTTTAAAAATTTTTTAAATGAAATGTATTAGGGTAACATTGATTAATAACATTACATAAATTTCAGGTGTACGACTTTATGACATCTGCATACTCTATTGTGTGCTCACTGCCCAAAGTCTAGTTTCCTTCCATCACCGTTTATCTGATGCCCTTTATACTCTTCATCCTCCTCATCAAAATTGACGTTTTATGGAGTTGTAACTAATTACCATGTTCTGGAACAAGTGCAGGATATTAATAACAGATATAAACATTTTATTGCATATTCATCAAAAACAAATGGGATGGGTAAAAGTCAAGTCGAGTTTCTACTCTTAGAGAGATCCTGTGCTCTAGGTGTGCCCAGTGCCCACAAAATGCCATCAGTTTTCCCAACGAAGGCAAAATTAGTTGCCCTCTCATCTGCATGCTCACCTTCCATGCATCTCAGACAGCCACGACCCCATAATATGTTAATCATTTGTTTAGTTTGTTCTCATTTGATAGGCCATATTTTAGAGATCTTTGTTGTATATCAAGGCATTCTTGAGAATCCAATTAAAGTTTTAGGCTTTCTCCACAAACAGTATGTACACACACACACACATATACATAAAAACTCTAGCGATTCAGGAAGCTCTCTCTCGTTTAAGAAAATTTTACGTTATATCATCTAGCATTGTGTTGATACATAGTAGGTAAATGAATAAATGCTTGGTAAATTGAATTGCAAATGAACATATGTCCTGACATCCTGTTTGAGTCAGTTATGAAACCTATCGCTGTCATTAAAGGCTTGGTATACAAGCTAGACCCAACCTACATGTCAAACCTATTTTCCTGCTATCTGGAGGGAGTCCTTCATCCCAGGCAGAAGATGCTACTTGCCCTTTTCTTAATAGGCCTGTGAGTTGCTGTCTTTATTAGCTCTACTATAATGTCATAATAAATTCTTGCAAGATAGAACAAACCCAAAATATTGGATATCAATGTATGCTTAGGCAAAATAAATAAGTCCAAAAATTGTTAAAAATTATAACTTACCCTTAAACTAGGTAAATTGCTTAATCTTCATCTGTATTTAAAAAATTTAATTATGCATTGTAAAATAATATTAGTAGTAAAAATACTAGCTAACATACATGGCACTATGTACTAGATACTATTCTAAGTACTTTATCTATTTTGATTGATTTCACCCTTACAATAACTGTTTGAAGTGAGTGTACAATACCATATGTACGTTTACCCATGAGGAAACTGAACTGTGAGAAGTTAAGTAGCTTTCCCAACATAGCACGGCTAGTTGACTCAAGAATTTATCTTCTAAACCATTGACATGCTCCCTCTTTAGGAGAAAAGAATTGACAGCTGTTGAATGTACTTAAGCATGTTGCAGTGTGGTAAAGAAACTTTGAAAATGCAACCTGTAAAAGTTAATAGTGGAAGAAGAATCATAGGAAAACACACACGTGAGTTTAGCATGTTTTAAAACAGTGAACCGTAATAAGGCTAGAAATGAAATGAATGATGTTTTGCTACTTAATGACAATATATCCTAAGAGAAAATTACAATATATAGCATTACATAAGCATCTTTTTTTTTTTTTTGTATATCTGTGTTAGAATGACGCTTTTGCTGAAAGGTATGGGATAGATAATAGAATAGAGAAAGATATGCTCTTAGCTGGAAAGCAAAAATTTAAACTCAACATTTATAACTCACATGAATTATTTCCCACTCACGCAAAAGTTCCTTTCTTCTTCTCCGAGACTGAGCAAATGGTGTTACTATCCGCCTACATGTAATTGAGGTTAAACTTCACCATTATCTTTTTCTTTTCTTTTGCACACTCCTAGACCAGATCTGTCAGCTTCAGCCTCCACAATTCCCTCAAGTTCTCCTGGGCTATTGCCATCGTTTCCTGTCTGGTCCCCGCTCGGGCTGGTCCCTTGCCTGCACCAATCTGCCCCTTCCTGAAATGGATCTGATCATGGGATGCTTCTCAGAAGCTCGTGATCATTCTCCATCACTTATCAAATGAAGTCCAGGCACCTGCAAAACCTGTATGTAACCTGCCAATCCACTGTGCCCTACTACATGCCGCATCCTCCAGCCTATCAGGCTTCTGGAAACTTCTCGCTCTGCCAAGCCCTCTCTATCCTGGCTCTGCCTTTACTCATCTCACTAGGAAGCCCACCCCAGGGCCTCTTCCTCCCCTTGGTCTTCAGTAGCCTGCTTCAAGGAAAACATTGGAAATCTTCTTCTAATCCTCTATTCAAAATTAACATTCTGTTTTGGGGGCTCCTGGTGCATTTGGCTTATGTTCCTTTAATAGCTCTTACTGAGTTTTATTTTGCTAAATGAGATTTACTCCATCTTTGCATTTTTCAGAATTTCCGGTGCCTTGCCATACTAGGCCCTTATCAATACCTGTTTATTGAACTTGGATAGAAAAAGATGAATATGACATGAACAAAAATGCTGCCCCTTTTTAATTTAAACATAAAAGACAAGTGAATATGTTTTATTTTTAACACAAATAAGCTAAGATAGTAAAAAGAGAGCAAAAATTCTTAAAAGCAAATATTCTCCAGAATATCTTTTTCTCCCCTTCAGAACCAATTGGATTAAAGAGTACTTGGACACAGCTCCTGTTTTGATTCTCATTTTCAAGCAAGTCTACGGTTTTGCTGCAAATAACCAAAAAAAGGTCCATTACTACAATGAGATCAGTGTTTCCATTGCTTGTGGCATCCTCCTAGCTGCCTTGCAGGTATGTTACCCTCCTACCTGGCCCAAGAGAGAGAGATGTGATTCTTGGGGGCCAAATGATGGCCGTATTGGCAAATTTCAAATGAGTTCCTAGTTCAGGGACATTTGGAAATTGTTTATCTGAAGTTGAATTCCTAAGGAAGGTAACTCTGATGTGAAAACTGACTCTGAAAACCTGGATGGGTGAGTATGATGGTTTAACAAGCTGGAATTCTTCCTGGAAATTCACTTGTAACACCATTTCAGGGTCTGAGAGATGGCTGTTGTGTTTGCCATGATCTGTAACGGCACGAAGTTCAAGGGTGTTGGTAGACACACATGAAGAGCTTCAGAGCCTGAACGTTTCAGAGACTGGCTCCCTAACTGTGTTTACACTGTCTGAGCTGACAGGATGATTAAAACCCTATAAGAAGGACTATCCTAGAGTATCTTTCCTGAGAGTTGAGTTTATATTGTTTTGTGTTAGAAAGATGTGCTTAAAGAAATTCCAACTACACAGTAGCTAGAGCAATGCTAAGCGCGAAACAGAGCAGACTGACATATGCCTTTCCCGTGATTCAGTTCCTTCTCTTGGCAAATGTTTTCTGAGCTCTTTCTACGTGACAAGTCCTGGGAGGCACCAGAAATAGTTGCCTCATGAAGTGTACATGCTGCGGGGGACAGGGTGGAGAGAGACAGTAAACATGTAACACAAATAAAGCAAACAAGACTATAAGAGCAGGTGATCACACTGTCCAGGGACAATTTATTCCAAAACACTATGTGGTTCTTCACTATCTCAAAGAAAAGTTTTTATGCTGAAAACACCTTGCAAAATATTACATGAAAGAGGAATAGATTATTTGAAAACGTCCTAAAAGAGCTGGCATCTTACTTTTTTTTTTTTTTCCTAATTCTGTATATGATAAATAACACCACCACTGTGCCACCTCAGACCACAAGGCACTTCCATCCATCTTGGTTGGGCCCCAGGAGAAGTGGGTGAGTCCTGGAAAGAGCTCAATTCACAGTGGCTTCTGTGCCTTCAAACCAGAGACCTGTTTTTTCACCATAGTGTTGAGTTTGCTGCCCTCTAGCTTTCTGTAAGGCATAATTCTGAGTGTAGGTCATGGTTTGTGAGGGAGGAAAGAGAAATCTTCCTGAAGTTTCCATCTGGACAGATTGCGTAGTGACTTGAGTCACGCGGGACTCTCAAAGGCAGTTCTTGAACTTCTTTCTGCTCAGGCTTGGGGGTGATGATCTGAATGGAAAAGCAGCGGGGGATGGAGAGGGCCCGCAGGGGAAGTGTCCTGAAGGTACACATGATGTTCATTATCTGGAGGGGCTTGGAGAGAGGTTAATGGAATATTTCTTTTACCTTCAACATACCCCCTGGCCACTGGGTCCTCTGTCACTGGACATAGGCACTTTCAGCTGGGATGATGCTCTGCCCGCAAGGCTGGATATAAAATCATAGGAATTGCCTGTTGTTTATTGTCATTCCAGTGGTATAGTTAGATTCTCCAAATTTCTTTCCATGAAACGACAATTCCTCTTTCTTAAGCAATAATGAAATAGGGGACTGGTATTTTTCTTCTTTGAGACGCTTCCCATTGTTTGATTAAAAGAAAGTGGTGTCTGAGAAGGCTGAGGAGAGCAAGTAAGACTCAAGACACTTGTGCCCGAGCTGGCAGCCACTCTGCTGCCCAACTTCAGGGAAACGAAGGAAGAAGCTGGTTTAATAGACACTAGATTGTCCCCCCAGGCTTGGAACAGAGCTGTGACTTTGCCTGCTGACTTTAAAAAGTATTCCTTTCCTCTCCTGTTTTAGAATGCAGGACTGGTGACCGTCACTACCACTCCTCTCAACTGCGGCCCCCGTCTGAGAATGTTCCTGAGCCGCCCCACAAATGAAAAGCTGCTGATGCTGCTCCCCGTGGGGTACCCCAGCAAACAGGCCACGGTGCCTGACCTAAAACGGAAACCTCTGGATCAGATCATGGTGACTGTGTAGGCAGGAGACCAGCAGGGAGGTGATGGCCCGGCTCCCCTCTCCTGTCCTTGCTGAGTCTATGAGACACTCTTTCTCTGGCCACTAGGACTTTCCAGCACTCTACTCCACAGGAATGGCCACTCCATGGGTCAGGAAACCTTTCTACACTCTCCAGCACTTCGAGTTTGAAATCCTTGCTTCTAGTAGACAGGTGCGATGAGGTGACTATGTAAAGTAAGAGATCAACAGGTACGTGCTCATCCACTTTGGAAATACATTAGAATTTGACTAAGAACTTTATGGATATTCTGCCGGATTTGAGTAAGTTAACATCGAAATAATTAAAACATCACACTCACAGAACAGAACAGTGCACACTTGAGTAGATGGGTTAGACCGGTAGCCATTGGAACATATACATGGTTAGCTGGAGCCAGTTCATGTCAGCTCATGGAGGCTGATTGTTAAATATTTAAGAATATTGTGAGCCAGTTATCAAATTGCTCATGGTGGGATATTTACACCACTGCAATCGGTAGACACTGCATCATGTTTTCTTTTTCTTAAAGAGAACTGTTTTTCCCCCCGCAACTCTAACCACGTCTCCCTTCTTTTCTACTCTACCCCATGAAACACACTTATGCCTTCTCTCCAGACGGCAGTCGAGCTGTTCAGAGCTGATGGGGTCACAGGTGCTAGGTTGGGAATGCCAGACCTAGTCTTTTAACTGCCACGTTCTGTCTTCCCTTCCAAAGGGGCTGTACATACAGGCACACTCATAGCTTGAAGCTTGAATAAATGTTCACCAAGCAACTCTACTCATCTCTTTATTCCTTTCCACTGGCTTTTTCTCTCATTTTTTTCTTTTCTTTTTCACTCAGTTCTTTTCAGAAAATCTCTCCTGCCTCCTTTCATTCCATTTCATTCCAATGCAAGAAAAGCTCTTAGTATCATTGATAAGAGTCAGAGCAGGTGACAAATCTGTATCAGAAAAAAGGAAGAGCTTTTTCCCCCTCA
Source organism: Pteropus medius (assembly GCF_902729225.1). Classification (NCBI taxonomy): domain Eukaryota; kingdom Metazoa; phylum Chordata; class Mammalia; order Chiroptera; family Pteropodidae; genus Pteropus; species Pteropus medius. The sequence goes on along the minus strand of NW_024353790.1, from coordinate 1,814,114 downwards.
AAATATAATTAGATATTACAAGAAGCTGTGTTCTCAACCTTCAAAGTCCTTTGAAGTACCCAGAAGTCTCTTTTAGAATCTCCAAAGTCTTCTACCTGTATCTTAATTTTTCTCTAAACATGTTTTTTCCCAAGTCTACGCATTTTAATAAATACAGACTTTCTTACATTTTATTTCTATTCTTTTTGTAAAAAAATTTATTAGTTGTTTATTATCTGGTGGGGAGGGGCAGGTCCTGGAGAGAGGTTAATTCATTAGTACTGTGATAAGTATTTGTCCTGTACTCTCTATTGTAAGTGAGCACTGCTTTAATTACACATGGCTTTCTTAGACTTATGTGGGCTGGCATGGGAACATAATCACTGTACTTCATATTGTTTTTAACGGGAAAAAGATACTCTCAGTTCCAAATATCAGAACAATAAACATACTTTGGCATCACAGTGCAAAGAGTTGAAGTTATAAACTTTCTTCTATTTCTTATGTTTAGAGACTATTTGAGTGCAAAGAGCTTTTTTGCTAGTTTTAGTCCACCCTGCTGAGGGTGCCTGAGAACTTTGCCTCTTGGGATGTGGGGTGGAGAGGGAACTGGCCAGTGGTGGAGGTCCCAGTACAGTCATTCAAATACAGAGCCACTTGAGAGGAAAGAGAAAGTCTAGACTGCACATGAGTTAGCGTGCCTAAAGCAAAAGATTACAAAGGCCTAGCACCACATCCGGAAACACAGCTTCAGTTTCTCATGGATGCTGAACAAAGGTGCAAAGGCACAGATTTGGGACATGATACAGCCAGCTTTCTCTTTGGGGGATGGAATTAATACTGACTCAGTCTAGACAGCACAGCATAGACAGACTTGGATTCAAATTTCTCAGAGGGAGGGGAAACGTCATCCTTCTGTGCTTGGAAGGAGAGGATGCCCAGATGTGGGTAGGCATTAGAAGTCTCTTTCTCAAGAACAAATAACTTTGAACTTGAGGAATAAATTGGAAATAACAAAAAAAGAGGGGAGAGGAAGGAAGGTTGAAGAAATTGGTAAAATTGGAATAAGGTGGTAAAAGGCATGAAGATTCTCCTCTGAAAGGTTAACATTAAGGTTGGTTGATATTTGATATAGCTTTTGAATATGCTATCAATTTGGGATTATGAAATACATACATACATACATACATACATAAATACATTATATATATGTATGTGTGTGTATATATATGTGTGTGTATATGTATATTTGTATGTGTATATGTATGTGTGTGTGTATGTGTATGTGTGTATATATATATATATATATATATATATATATATATAAATAAATAAAGCAACCAAAATTCCCTTCTTTCTAAATGATCCTGTTTTTGCCCACAAAATGAAAACTTCTACTGAAGGTAAGCCCTCATTTTCTCTTCTTATTTACTCAACCCTATGAAAGAAAGAGAGACTTCTCTGATGAGTAAAATTGGGGAAAAATGTTTATTGCATATGTTCAAACCTCAACAAAGTACACTCCATTTTAAACCATATAAACAAATTAAGGATGATTATTCACCTTAGAAAGATGACCCACCAATGGACATCTCTAAATATTAGGTTTTCAAAGACTATTTAAACTGACACATTTTTAAAAAAAATTGTAAACATCTTTAAGGAATATCTATAAATTAAAGAAAAACATAGTTATCAATGAATATCTTGCCTGAAAGGCTTGAGAAATACAATTTATTAACTAGGTATCAGCAGAGTACTCCGCTATAACTTGGAATCAGAGCAATTGTAATGTTTCGATCCACACATATCAACAAACGATGAAAAATCTAAAACAAATGTTGCTCCAGCTCTGCTGCTGTGGCGCCCCCTCTCCCCCACACAAAAAGGCTGGGCATTCAAAAAGGAGGCATTTATCTCCCTCTTAGAGGTTAACAAAGAGAATGGGAGGTGGGGTGGTAAGGTGACTCTCCACGCTGGAGTGTAGGGAATGGGCTACTGCATCTGAGGTTGAGACCAGATCAGTGCCCACTTCGGGTGACCTCAGCTGCCTTACAGGATGTCCAGGGGCAGGCAAAGCTCAAGGGAAAAAAGCACCTGGAGCAGAAGTCTTACAGAGTTAAATACGGTAGTTCTGATGAAATGCGAGATGCTATAATCCCATTTGGAAATTCTTAAAAAGTCACAAGGAAGGGGAATGGTTTGTGTTATTATCACGACTTTAGAGTCCTGGCGTAGAGCCAGTTGTTCAGGATTAACCTCGACAGCCTTAAAATTCCCTAAGAACAACATGAAAATATGCTAGCAATGTCTGCAGAAGGCCAAGTAAGCACAGAAGCTAATGAAGTAATAAAGGAAGTTAGCTAACTTGGGTGGAGGTCGAGTTGTTGACTTCCTTCTATTCTAATAATTAAAAATAAAGAGGTAACTGGAAGGAAGGTTCTAAAATCAAAGTCCTCTGAAGTGTGTCCCTTATTGTGACAATGCCACAGAAAAGGTCATGATGCTCACTTCCCTTCTGACTTCTCCTATCCAACCTCAGCTTAACCAAAGTGTCCACCATATTGTCACTGTGAGTTTCTGACCTGGTAACATTGACTTCCTTGAGGTAGAAAATCTGTTCCCTTGTTGAGTAAGTGACTTTCCAAGTCTAGGAATGTTTAGAATTGAATAAGGAGATGATGAAATAAATCAAACCCAGAATATTGGTACTTTCATATTAAGCTTAGAAATAATCTTGTGTATGTTTCTTATTTAAATGATTCAAGTGTTTTAAAGAACTTAAAATTCCAATTTAAAGTATAAAATTGATTTTAGGCTTTTGATTTTAAGTTGAAAAGTGTAGGAAAATTTGACATAGCTCATTAATAGTATTAGGATAGATTCATTATATTTATAAGTTTAATTTATTAGGTTTAATGGAGATATTGAAATATATGAGAAAATTTTAGCTTAATTGGTAGTAAGCATGCCAGGTCAATTACTTGAAGTGCTAAAACAGAAAATCAACTGTGATTAAGTCTGTACAGCACTTTAAAATATTTAAAAGATTTTAATAAGTAATGCTTGTAAATGAGACTGATGGTTTAAAGGAGTTTAGCTTATTCAACTTGAGTTAATTAAACATTAATCAGTCCTTTTCCCCAAAAGTGATTAGTTTTATTTTATTTAAATTTACTACATTTGTAAATACAGTAATAAAACACATGTATCAGGTTAGAATGCTTTGGGGGGAAAGCAACAAACAAATAATAATAAAAAAAAAACCGGCTGTAGTAGTCTAAATAAGTAAGGCGTTATTTTCCCTCATAATGACAAGTTTGAATGCATGTCCATTGGTTCAATGAAATCTGTCAAAATCTCAGTGGTTCTCTTGGCCTTTCTTTGTGACCACAGAATGCTGCTATAACTTCATCCATCACAACCAAGCACACAGTGCTTGAAATGTAATAAATATTGGTAAAAGATAGAATTTATCCAAAAAAATTACATACATCATAAAATTTTGAACACGAGATCAGAATGGGACCTGGGTTTCTGTGCCATTCATGAGTACTCCAGGTGATTCTGCTGACCAGGCAAGTCGGGTAAACCTAAAGAGCATTCTCTGGTGAGCTCATCCATCTCAGGGCTTTAAGTACCTGTCATCCAGTAGGGCCTCACAGGTCTCTATCTCTAGACGTGACCTTTCTCTTAAACTACTTTAAACTGCAAAATCTTACACCCAACTGCTTTTTATGCACCTCCACCTAGATATCTCTTAGGCATCTCAACCTTCACATGCTCACGTTAGTACTTACGCATCTTTGCCTTCCCTTGCCTGGGCCCTCAGTTGGCCCTGCTGTAAGTATAGCCCCCAACCTAGGAAGCACCTTAGGTTTCTATCAGTCTCTTATTCCCTATCTCCAAATCCATCAGCAAGTCTTACTGACTCCATCTCTGAACACGCCCTCCGGGAAGGGAGCACAGAGAACCAATGTGAAGAAGCAGCTTGTGCTGCCTGCTGCCGTGAATAACAACATCTTGTGCTCTGACCCAGATGCCTTGTGTCTTCTGCCAGCACTATAAACTGTCGGGCCACATTGCTAGCTTGTAAGTAGGGAACAACTTCAGACCCTTCTCTCTACCCAAAATGCTCCTCCCCAGATTTTGTTGTGGCTGGCTTCTTCACGTCACTCACATTTTCAGCTCAACTGTTACCTCTCTGAGAAGTTTCCTCTGACGACCCAATCCAAATATTTCCACGTCAGTCACTCTTGATCACATCATAGCACCTATCATTACTTAATAAGTTAAAAAAAAATTGTTAAGACATTTAAAATATATACATGCAATCTAAAAAATATTATAATAAATAACCATGTATTCACAACTTAGGTTAAGATACAGAACAAATACTATCAGTAAAGTTGTTAACCCATGTCCCCCTCCCCAATTCCATCCTCTTTCCTCTCTCCACAGAGGAAAATGCTAACCTGAATTCAGTGTTATTCATTCCCATGGCTTAAAAAAAATAGTGCTGCCACTCGATAAAATATAGTATTACTTTACATACTTTAATTTTACACAGATGATAGGGCGTTGTACATATTTTTCTGCAACGTGCCTCTTTAAGCCAATGCTATGTTCGTGAGACAGTCTATGTTGATATGTGTGGCTCCAGTTCATTCATTTTCATTGCTCAATACTGCTGTGGGAACACAGCACACAGTATTCATTCTGTGAGTTGGCATTCAAATTCTTTTATGTTTATTTTTTCTCCTTGTGTAAATGTTTAAGAATTTCTCCAGAGTATATACTTAAGCATTGAGTTACTGGATCAAAAGGCATTCACATTTCAATTTTTCTAGATATTACTAAATCGTTCTCTTAAGGTACCCACTCCCTGCTGATTTTTAAAATTCATTTACTGAGTATCTCTTGTGATCAGACTGTACATTTTAAAATGTCTTTTTAGTCATGTTCATCTCTATATCCCCGTTGCCAAGAACAGTGGTTGCTACGTGAATGTTTGTTGAATGGCTGAAGAAATGGGTGCCCGGAGGGGTGCAGTGATTTGTCCAGGGTTACAAACTGTCTTAGTGGCAATGTTGAAACTCGAGTCCAAGGTATTGATTCCCTGGTGTGGGCCAGACACAGTCTCCCCATAGAGTTGGGAGTATAGTTCCTGGAGACTCTTCAGAAGGTGAAGATCTGTCCTAAGAGCATAGGAACAGAGCTGCTGGGGCAGCAGGGGCTGTGGTGGCAGAGTGGAGGGGACAGGTGGGGACAGGCCACTGTGCTGACAGAGATAATGCTGACTCAGCAGAGGCTCCCTGTGGGGACCCTGAGATCTCATCAGTCTTTAAAGGGCAAAGAAGAAACACCAAGAGACCTTCTCTCGACACTCCCCACGATAGCCTGGAGAGACTGCTTTGAGATGGAGAGCTGGGGAGGACAGCTCAGACGGATGCACAGCCTTGCTTCCGTTCAAACTGTTAGTTTGAGGCCTTTAAGTTTGTGTTTATTCTGGCCTTTCTTTCTAGTCGATTTGCATTTGGTTTTCATCCCACACTGTCTTGGATCCAGCCTGGAATGTATAAATCACTTAGCAAGCAAGAAAACAGCAGGGCCACCAAAGAATGGAACATAAAACTCCCAAAGTGGGTTCGAGGGAGGGCAATTGGAATAAGAGGAGGTGGGGGAGGAATGGGCAGGGGGCAGAGAGGAGATGAGGATGTGAGTCACAGATGCGGTAATAGTGTCTCCTAGTCCCCGAGGACCAGACTCAGATGCCTGGAGACCTGGAGTGAGAGAGGAAGAGAGAGAGAGAGAAAAAGAGAGAGAAAGTTGGAGGGAGGAGGGTCTGGACTGAGCATGTGTATAGAGAGTATGTGACAGATAACAAACTCAAGAATCCAGCACTGGGGTGTCTGACCGTCACTGGGGATCAGCTTCCCTCTGTTGGGTTCCACTTAGTCAAAATGGACCATTTTCTGTGCTCCCAAATCCCCGTGGCTGCCTTCCCTGCTCGGACCCAGACACCTTTCCATAGACTTTTCCTGACTTTATCGTCTCATCTTATAAGGCCCAGCTTTCTGTCACTTTGTTGAAGAAGTGTCCTCAATTTCTCCAATCAGACTTTTATAGGGAAAGACCAAGGCTGGGCTTGTCTCTCTCCTGAGCATCCACAGCATCTTCTTTTATGGCACTTGCCATTCTCTTCCTCAGATCAAGCCCTCTACTAGACTCTCAGCTCTTAGAGGGCAAGGACCAAGTCTAGCTCAGTTCGGTGTCCCCACCTAGCACCCAGTTCGGTGTCCCCACCTAGCACCCAGCATGGCAGGCCCTCGGTAGGTGTTGGCTGATAAGATTCACTTTGCAGAGACTCCCTGTAATTTGGTGCCATCACTGGATGGTTGGGAGACTTCACTAAAATTTGTCTGCATTTTTGGTGGAAGATCTTGAGAAAAAGAAAGAAGAAGAATCGAAGTCTCTCAGATTTAGTAGCTAGATAAACTAGCTACAGCAAAACCCACATAATTATGGGCAGAGTGGAGTTATACATTTGGAAGGGGGGTGGGACAGGATGGCAGGAAACTAAGTGTAACCACTTCACTCTTTGGCACTCTGAGTTTCTAATTTATCTTCTAGTCACAAACTGGGAGCATTGGGTTAACTAAACACTATGTTTCTGTATTTTTTGGACTGAAAAAAGGAATTGAGGGGCTATTTCTAAGTCTAGTCTCTGCTCTTGGAAGGGATGGATGCCACCCATGTTGCTTCCTTCTAAGAAAGATATTACAGGATGTATTATTGACAGGTCCAGCCAAGTCAACAGATGCCATCCATACTAGGTATTGCCATAAAGAGCACTGGAAAGTGAAAGGCGACAGTTGATGAGCCATTCCTGTGTCCTCCCCGGTCCTGGGGGCAGCGGTGGGAGGTGTGGAAGAGGCTTACCCGAGGAACAACCTGGAGGAAGCTTGGAACATGAATGGCCTACCAGGTAGGTGCTGGTTTCACAGGGCAATGTGGCCACAGCCAAGGACATGGCCTGAGATAGAGAAGACCTTGCCCTTCCTCCTCCCCTCCAAATTCCCACCCATGCTTCCCATTGGCTGAACCTGCCTTCCATTCTCCCTCCCTGCTCCCCTCTTCCTTTCTTCCCTATTTTTGTTTTAAGATAAAAAAAAAAAAAATTTTAAACGGGAAAATTTACTTGAGTTTTTCAGATGTATCTAGAAGAGAAAAACCACATATTTAAAATTTAAAACCTGTGGTGCCCTTGACAGCCCTAGAGCCGAGAGGGACTGTCACTTCTCCCTTTTTGACTTCGAGGCGCCCATGTAAACCGCAGATGAATGTCCCTGTCTCACTCAAGAGGCGGTGGGGCCTGGTGGGCAAGGGCGTGGGCGCTGAGGCCAGGCCACCTCCGAGCAAGTTCCAGCTCCGCTCGCTAACCGTGCGCTGCTGGGCAAGCGTCAGCCGCTCCAGGGAGCGTTCTCCCTGGCGGAAAGCCGAAAATGATCACAGCGGTCCCAGCTCATAGGATTATCGTAGGGATTATGGAGTTAACACACCTAGCGCCTGTCAAACAGCACGAGAAGATTCCAAAGTGGGCCCGTGCCCCTCAATGCCTTCTGACAAAGCTCCTGCTCCTGTAGAAATATTTGGACTTGGAGATCAGATATCAGTTTTCAGCTTTTAATCAGAAACACACTATTTCCATCAGACCACTGGGAGTTGAGTGCTGTCTTGGCATCCTGCCAAATGTTATCCAGTTAGGACCCAATTAAACCAGCAGCAGGAAGAAGGAAAGACAAAATAAGCCCCTCTTTTGTCTCACGATGGCATTTCAAAGGCTGCCAAGCTCGGCTGGGGCCCCAGCACACATCAGGGTTAATGTGCTGGGCCTGCACAGTTAGGGTTTTGGTACTGGCTTGTGGCGGGGCCACTCCGTGCAGGCCACAGGGCCCAAGTCGCCTGCGGGGGCAGGGAAGCGTTAGCTCTGTCTCCCTCACTGTCTGGTTGGCAGGTTGAGTCTGTTCAACCAAAGCCTGTGAATTGGTGTCTCCAATCAGCTGTGACCCCCACCCTCCTCAGTTTCTGTATGGTCTTTCCTCTTTACCTTTTAAAAATACAGTATTAATTTCTGAAAGAATAATAATTGGGCTAGTGATCCTAGAAGGCTATATGGCTTTAGACTGGACAAAATAACCACTTGAAACAAAAAAAGGATCATATCAAACATGAGACACCCCAAGTATCAATGATTCAGTTTGTAAAATTAAAATGGAGTCTAATTAAAAATAGCCTAAAACATTTTTTTTTAAATACAGACTCTTGTGTACCTAGAAACTAATGGACTTCTGATTTTTCAATTAAGTATTTAAATGTAATTAAATTAACATTTCTATGATGCCCTTAATTAAGGTCTAAGGAAATGAAGTGATTTAACTTACGCCAGTTTTCATCCATGCATGAGGTTTTTTTTCCATGTTGAAAGGAAAACTCAGAGTTTCCTAGCTTAGAGGCAGAAACTAAACCAGAGCCAGTGTGAACTCTGATAGTGACCTGTAAAGGGGAAATCGTGGGGGAGAAGCTGCAGAGAAAATAAAGCAGGTAGATGTCTACTAATTAAAACTAATATGGGACGTGAAAATCAAAGCTAAGAGTTGGTAGTTTTAATTCCTTATGACTTCATATCCTAACACTGGTTTTCCTGGCCAAGTCCATACTCGATGCAATACGAGCATTTGTTTAATACATAAATCTCTTTGACTTATTTTTTTTTACTATGTCTTCTTTCGCTGAGACTGAAGGCAGTTGACACTATTGAAACTTATTTTTAAGAAACAGGAGAGTTAAGGACAATAAGGAAGGCAACTTCTAATAAGGTATTTTCCTTCTCCCAGCATTCTTGGGTCCAAATAGACAGAATTTAAGATGATCGCATTACATTGTTATCTCAACATAAGATTTCTTGAAAAGAGTGTGAGTATGGAAAGGCTTTTTTCCTAAAGAATACTTCAGTACTTGCTCTACATCACTTAACACTGCTGTCTCAGTCAATTTTAATATGACATGCAGCGTATTGGTTGTGGAAGAAGCTATAGATCACAGCCATTGAGATAAATGGCTCGCTTCAAAATGATGATGAACTATATTGATGTATTAAAACAACTCCAAGCCTTACATACAAATAGATGTGATTTAAAATGTCATTTTCCTTTTCATAAGCCATATTTCTATGATCGATCATAAAAAGTAAAGTGGAAAATGTGCCAGCCAATTACCAGAAGATCTGTTCTTATCAAAGCCAGGGTTAAAAAGGAGACATTCTTCTATACGGTAAAGTGTGTCTGTGTTCACCATTTCTTATTTGGAATTATTAATTTATAAAATGAAGCCTATGGTGAGGATTCTTTATCATAACTATTAATTATGAAGAGACAAAAACACAGAGACAAAAATGGTTGAGCCAACATGGGCCAGCCAGGATCCTCAGGTTATAGAAAACCAACCATCCAAAGAATGATGCCGTCAGCTACTTTGAGAGGCCAGGAGTCTTCTAAACCCAGAGTCAGAAGACAACCTCTGTGTTCTTCCTCTTTGCGTGAGTAAAAACAGCCACGCCCATTCCTACTATTCATTGTAAGAATCAAATGAGGTCATTTATATTTTGAAGCTATAAAGCACCATGGGTATATTTGATGTCATAGTCACAGTGGGGACAGAAGTATTGGAGATTCGAAGCAAATTGTTCTTATTCCTAAAAAAATAACCTAAAGTATCTCACTATGAAATGGAGTCAGTTTATCATTGGTCTCTAATGTGAGGGACGGCAAATGAAATAAACAGCCACTCTAAAGTGGAACGAAAATAATTCCATAATCTCTGACAATCAAAAGATAGCTTTTTTGAATGATCTATAGCCTTACAAAATTACTGGCTTCTTTGGGGAAAATGTAAGCAATTACACAAAATACATCTGAAACACTCAACAATTACAATTATACTATATTAAAACAGAGTACTTTTCAAAAATCAATTTGCAATCTCCAAGAGGCTTAACCATGGGATATAAATTTTTAAGTGAATTTTCTCTAAATAAAAATTATTGGATTAAAAAATTGGAAGGTAGACTTTTCATCCAATAAGTATGGAAATAGAAAAAAAATGTAATGTCTTTACGATGGCTCATGTGTCTTGGTTTTGATTTTCGAGGCACTATTTTCAGCAGCAAGTAGATAATTTTTTAATATATTCTCTAAAGCTAAAAATGAGAAGGGTGTAGAGTTTATGTCAAATATAGAAATAACTCATTTGACAGATGTTTGGATTTATATAAATCTCAGTCCTCTGGTTCATAAGCTCCAAATTGGAAGTAATTTTTTCCCCCAAAGGCCTTAGATATAGCTGTCACAAAACCCATCCTAAAGATCCTACACAATTCTCCACAATAAAGGTCTTCAGACTTTTATTCAGTCTTTTATTTTGTAAAAGGGTCTAAAAAGCATAATTATTTAATTTCCCAAGATATAATGAATTAAATAAGAACTTACTTAGAATGTGAAAGGAGGCAACAAAAACAGAGCCAATATCATTAAAGATATGTCCGTCTCTTAGGCAGGCAACAGACAGAAAGAAGTAAGCCTAGATGCACTTACTGATAGCAATCTGGGGACACTTAATTATCGAGAGCACTCGCAGTTTTAATAGTGTAAGGTATCACTGTGTGAGAGCATGTAAACTTCTAGAGAAATATTAAAACATTGGAAGACAAAGGAAGAAACATTAAAATAATTTTTTCCCCTGTGGAAAATTTGGAGCATATATGAAAAATATGAAAAAAAAATCTACCTGATCTTGTAACTTACTGTTAACCATTTATTTTATTTCCTCCTAATTGCCAACATGTGCAGTAAATTTGCAGAACACTAAGATTTTTTATTAGTTCGTTTCCCAATGTCATGGCCTACCTCTTTCCATAGAAGCTTATTATTGGAGTGACTGAATCCATAGATTCAAAGGAATTATGGATATTCTCTCTCTCGTGCTGTGAAGTGAATTAGTCTTCTAGAAGAACCTATGAAGAATATTGTAACCATTCCGAAGTGATTTTTTATTACATTTTTACAACATGTATTAAATTTGTTGTGATAAAAACATAAAATCTGCTGACCCATCTCCTTCCGTTATGTCAAAAAGAATGGTGGCCTCCCCAGTTCCGCATGCATCAGAATGTTCACACATCTGTGGATTTGCTTTTTGAAATATTCATTTGGTAACTCAAAAAATGCAGGCAAGTATAAAGAACATAAAAGCGCACATGAATCGAGCATTTCCAATGAGTGGATATTTACATTTTGTAATTTCGCAGCCTTTTTTTTTTTTTTTAAGGAAAAGAAAAAAGCATCAGAAATGAATGTGTAAAATCTTACTAGTTCTTACTTGGTCTCAATTCAGTCTCCACATTTTCCCAGGCACACACTCCTTTGCGAAAGAAAGGTATCTCAATCACCAGCAGAAATCTGTGTATCTTAGGTTTGCTGTAAGAATAGGATGAGATAATATACATAAAATGCTTAACAAAGATTCTAGCACATATAAAGGACTAAAAAAAAAAATAAACTATTAGTACAAGAACTTAGAAGATAAAGGAACATGGTTCAGGAAGTGAACTATTAGCTATTCAAAAGATATCAATAAACAGGTTTTTTTTTTTCTTTGACCATGATAACATAGCTAAACAGAGAGATTTTAGCAAGAGACAGATGTCTCATGTGTTTGGCAAGTGGTCCTATAACAAAGCTCTAAGCTGGCATTTGAAAGGGAGATTCAGTTCGATTCAATTCAACAAACAGTTATTGAGTGACTAGTACTTGCAAAAACAATGAAAGTCCAATCTAATAGAGAGACAGACAAATGAACAGGTATTTTAATTGTATAATAGTGCTGCATATGAGAACAGATGCTATTCTGGAGAGGAGGCTTTCAGTATGATTTATAATGATAAATTGGTCGAAGACCAATAAAAATGCCTTTTTAATTTGTGATTGGCATAACGCTGAGAAGTAGTGAAGTAGAAACAGAGTCCAAAAGATTCTAATGAGCTGGAATTATAGATTAAAATTTAAAAGAGGAGATTTAATAGGGATAAATATAAAGTTCCACAAGCTTTAAAAACCAACTGCCCCAGAACAGTAGGGTAACAGCAGAACATTCAGAAAAGTCTTAGGGACTTTAGCTGATTGGTGCAAACTCAATTTGAGCTAATATATTACATAGTTGCAAAAAGTCCTGCACTTATAGACTATACTATTAGAGGACGTACAGTGTCACAGCCAAATTATGCTCTCCTTGTATTTCCCACTGCCTGGAGCACATTTTGCTCACATTTGAATGATACAGGTTACCCTGGTAACAGAATACATATGTAACAAGTGGTATAATTATTCTCTCTGGTTAGATAAAGTCATATACATATGACCTTAATATATAGAGGTCTTTTCTATGCCCAAACCTAACCCATTTGTTTTTTAGTCTATATTTACATTAATATCTGCTCTTAAAAATCAGTGACCCTTTCACATCCACTAAGACAGCAATAATAATAATAATAATAATAATATCAGTTTATTAACATAAACTGATAATTTTTTAAACAGAAAATAACAAGTGTTAGCAAGTTTGTAGAGAAATTAGAACTCTCATACATTGCTGATAGGAACGTAAATGGTATAGCCACTGTGCAAAACAGCTTGACAGTTCTTTAAAGAGTTACGCAGAATTACCATGTGACCCATCAATTTCACTCCTAAATATATACCCAAGAGCACTGAAAACATATGTTTATGCAAAAACTTGTATGTTAAAGTTCATAGAAGGATTATTAATAGCCAAACATAAAACCAATCCAAGTGTCCATTACCTACTGAACATATAAATAAAGTGTGATATAGCCATACAATGAAATATCATTCAGCCAAAAAAAGGAATAAAGTACTGTAATGCTACAAGATGGATGAGCTTTGAAAACATGCTAAGTGAAAGAAGCCAGACGCTAAAGGCCACATACTATATGATACCATTTATATGAAAAACCTAGAATAGGCAAATCCATTGAGATAAAAACTAAACTGTTGGTTGCCAAAGGCTGGAGTCGAAGAGGGAATCGGGGATGGCTGCCATGGGTATGGGGTTCCTTTGGGGGGTAATAAAAATGTCCTAAAATTAGTTTGAAGTGAATGACCTTACAACCACTGAACTATATAACTTTAAAATGATGAATTTTATGTTATGTGAATTGTATCTCAATAAAAAATACCAATAAAAATGTCAACTACTTGGAATATTCCAGTTTCAAAAGTAGAATATGGTTTAAAAATTCTGATACGGTTCAATTTTCCGACTTCTCCAAAGCATCCGGAGGCATCAGCCCCAACCCTGCTCCCTTCTCGACTCAGCTGTTTTCCCATTCTGAACAACCACGTGTTTTTACAATGAAACATGCAGTCATTTCAAAGCCACTTTTGAAATAAACTATGAAGATTGTTTTCTAAGTTTTCTTCCCTGAGTTTCTTCTGACTCTATCACTGTGGTTAGCCCTGAGCCCACCAGTTGAGAGTGTAGGTGGCTGAGCAGAGGAAGTCACAGAAGTGGGGAAATTTGAGGCTGCGGACAACCTCAGGTGGATACCGATGGCGTTCAGAACACAGGACAGGGATTAGGAGATTCCGGGTAAAGTAGGAGAGAGCCAGGAGTTGGTGGGGCAAGGCTTCGCATTTAGAGCTAAAATTAGCAAAGACCATCATAATTTTAGAGCAAGAAATTTTGGGAGGTCAGCGTTGTTTTTTCGTGAAGAACATCAGCCTTTGGTTATCTGAAGGATGGCTGTTGAGTTTGGGGATTCTTCTTCTGTATCTTTATTAGTTGTTACTAAAACTGTCGCTACCTCCTTAGCACCTTATAAACAGAAAGAGGGAGAAGTCTGTGACTCCTCTCTTCAGCAGTTAAACTTCTGGAGGGCCGTGACTGAGTCCGCAGAGTCGCTTGGTGTCTGGTGTACAGCCGTGAGACACCTGTCGGCACCGAGCAGATGCTTTTAGTTGATGAAATCAGTGGTGCGAAATCAGGGATTCCTCTGAAGTTCGTGAGTTTTCACTCCATGACTGGCTTAAGTAATTTGGAAATAGCTACATGCGGATGCCATGGAAATGCTCTTTCCACCCCTTTTATTATATAGTTGATGAGAAATGCAAAGCGCCCTTCTGAACTGAATCCAATTCCAACTGGAGGCAGTTACGGTGGCACCACTAGATGGCACAGTCACGCTAGATGTGCTCAAACTTCAGCAGCGACGAGGACAATGAATCTTACTAGATTACTTCATCAGATACTTTAAGGAGCTGTAGTTTACTTCTCCTCCGCCCTTCCACCCCCCGGAATTTTCCTACGTGTTAGTAATTCATGTCTTCCAGATCATGTAAATACAGATGTGCTGGAGTTGGTTATCCAAGTCAACTCCTCGGTGACAAAAGCCGGGTTGTAAAAATGATCACTTCCCTTTGTTTTCAGTTCAAGTATTTTGACTGTTCCTTTGCCACACATTCCTTTATTTTTCACACAGTTACATCAGTGACCTGGGTCTCTTCTCTTTTGTAAACATACTGATGGAGCGGAAAACTATCTTTAATGTACTGGAAATGCTTTGACAGTACATTAATTTCCCAACCCTCTTAAAGATGTCACTCATTTTATTTTACACAGTGTAGGGAGCTCCAGCGTTTGGAAAGATGTTAGAGAAATGTCCAAGACACAAAGTAAACGATTGCTTTCTTTAAACAGGTTTATTTGTCCTTGTCTTTTTTGGGGAGAGGGGAAAGAGTAAAGGAAATGTTTTATTCACAGTCAGAGGCTGAACCAGCAAGACCAGGCATGTTAGTGAGACTGTGTCCTGGGATCACTTGAGATACGTCATCTCCCAATCTAAGCCCGGGCCCGGCCTCCACCCCATCTAGAGCCAGACACACGGAGGCCCCAGAGGAAAAGATTGGTAGGCACCCTTTGGAGCAAGTCCAGAGCCAACAAAGGGAAATAATGGAAGAGACTTAGGGACAAGAAGAGAGAAATGAGATTTGTTTAGCTTGAGTCAGTGACATAAGTGTGGCCTGCACAAGGCTCCTAGAGGGGAAATGCAAAGCCAGAACAACCTGCAGCCTTGAAACCCTGCTGGGGACTGGGAATTCCATCTCCTGGCTGGGTTCCCGCTGCTAGCCCCCAAAATTCTTGCATTTGAGCTCTCTCAAGAAACCCGAAGAAGAAGTCTTGCTGAGGGAGCGGCGGCCCCTGGAGTGAGTGGTGTTAAGGAAAGGGCAGCAGATTCAACCCTCGAAGGCAGAAGGTTAACGGGGTAAAAGTAGACACTTTCTTCAATTTCCTTCTGGTGCTCAGTTTCCACAGGGAAAGGACAAAAATTATTAATAGAGTCTAAATCACAGAACAAGGGCGTGATCTAAAAAAAAATTTTTTTTTTTTTTTTTAATAGAACAAGGTTGAGAAACAGCCCTCAATTGTGTGGACAGGATTTCATGAACTATTTATAAGATGACCCTTAATTCGGGAAGTATATAGTTAAAGTTGTTTTGTTTTGTTTTTTACTGGCCTAGTCCTTGTTATAGAAAAAGAACTTTGTGGTACTTTGACATTTATTAAAAGGTAGAGTTCTGTCTATGGCCATGCCACCTTGAACAAGCCTGATCCCATCTGATCTCAGAAGCTAAGCAGGGTCAGGCTTGATTAGTACTTGGATGGGAGACCGCCTAGGAAGACCAGGTGCTGCAGGCGTAAAAAATTAAAAAAAAAAAATTGTAAGCTGACAAGGTCCTTGCAATCTGCGAGGTCAACCAAGGGTTGCCTCGCCTGAAAAAAAAAAAAGAAAAAGACAAGAAAAAAAGATATTAAAAAAAGGTAGAGTTATTTTAATTTTCGAATACATTGTGATCAATTTTTATGTAGTATTGCATTCCTTATAACTTCAATTTACTTTTTATTTTAAAACGCCACCTTTCTGTCTGTTCTTTTGATCCAAATGTCACCTAAGTTGTGACATTATATATTTGCACCTTAAAACCATGTTCTGGGTCTTTGGTGCTCTTATTACTTAAAAAACGATAGATCCTATTATAAAACACCAATGTTAAAGTAGACATGAATTCAGTTTTATAATAATTAAATTGAATTCTGGGATGGCTAAGAGTTACATATGATTTATAGTTGGCGTTAGTCATAACAAGTCATGCTGGCTGCAGTAACGAAAACCTGAATATTTCGGTGGCTTAACACGATAAAAGTTTATTTTTTATTCTCATCACAGTTTGATGTGGATCTCTCAGGAGGCAAAGAGGGAGCTCTGTTCCACACATTAATTCAGGGATCCAGGCTCTTTACAACTGATGGCTCCGCCCTCTTCTGGTGCCTTAGTCTCCTCTACCGATGCTCGACAGATGAGTAAATCACACTCCACTTAACTGTCTCAGTCTGGAGGTGACAGACGCCACTTCTGCTTACATCCCATGTTGAGAAGGAGTCCAAGGAACCCATGTCAGGAAGAAAAGAACCTAGATATTGGCGTATAATAGTCTGGTATTTACCACTCATATACACCAGCAATATAGAGTTCAAGAAGATACAAAACTATTTGTTTCGGGGTAAGAAATGTCGTGTTCCACTCCTCAATGTACTCTTCCAACGGACCCAGCCCTCTCATGCCATGCCCAGTCGGCCATAAGCGAAATCTGACCTTGAGAAAAAGCTCCCTTTATCTAGCACTGGTCTAGACTAAAATATCTTGGTGAAGGTTTGACTAAGGGAGTTTTCTATAAAACAGCAGAGTTGTTTTGAGTTGATTTAATCTAGTTCTTAAGAATACAAGCTTTAAGTCGTGTGTTAATGTGCCAGCCTACAGGATGGCCCACAGCGATTCCTGCCTTCTGATATTCACACCCTTCCTTGTACAGCCTCCTCCCACATTGAATGAAGCTGCCTTGGGTAACAACATATATTCGAAAATGACAGAGTGTGACTTCTGAGTAGAGCTCATAAAAGTCATCGTAGCTTCTATCTTGCTGTCTCTTCGGGGAAGCCAGCTGTCATGTTGCAAGGACATTTTAAAAAGTCGCAGGGCCAGGTAGCTACCGGGTGAGGAGACGGGCTCCTGTGGTGATGGGTTAAACAAAATTCTTTTCAAAGAAGAAAGATCTTAAGCAATATGATGGATTCAGAAGCTCATGAAGAGGCCGCCAGTCCTAACATCTTCAAAACAAGAGCTATCACCTTATATTACAAATGTTAGTGAAATAAAGCATTAAGGAAAAAAAAAAAAAAAAAGAAAAGAAGCCCTATGGACAGACCTACATGAGGAGGAAATGAGGCCTTCGGCCAACAGCCAGCACCAGCTTTGGCATCAACCAGCTCGTTAGGTCTTCAGATGACTTGCCTCTTGACTTCAGCCTCTTGAGAGACCCCCAAAGAGAACCAACCACTCAGCTGAGCTACCACCAAATTCCTCATCCACAGCAACTGTGAAATCATCATTGGTTGTTGTTATTTTAAGCCATTAAATTTAGGAGCAATTTGTTCTTGAGCAGTAGCTACCTAATACAGTATATATACACAACCTATTTTCCTGATCTGAGATGTGGTATGACAGCAGACAAAAGGCAGAAGAAAGGACCCCTTGATTCTACCTCATCAGTTAGAAACGTATTTAATTTAAATAGATTCCCCCTCTGCTTTTCAAATGTTCATTCATTAATGTTTATTAATATATAAATACCATTAACTAGATTGCTTTTTTTTCCAAGAAGTTGTCATTTAGATAACCAGACTATCATTCATTTAAATCTTCACGAAAGCCTTATGCCGGAGATGATTGCCATATTTACAGATGAAAAAAACGAATTCTTGGAGAGTCTAAACAGCCTGATTATATTATAAATGACAGAGTCAGAATTCAAAATCTTGTTGATACAGTTGTAGAAGCTGGATAGTTCATCCTTCGTGGCGCTTGAGGCTCCCCGAAGTCAGCCATACTTCTCAATCAAGCGTCAAGACCCCAAGAGGAGGGGCGGGGGTAGTTTTGGAGCATGGTACATGCTGGGTGGCGAGGGACTCGGTTTCAGCTTCAAGTCAGTTCAGTGCAGTTCAGTAACTGTGTACTACACACCAGCCTGGTAAGGAGCCCCCTGTGGTCCTACTGGCCTGTGGATTCTTGATGGTAACAATAGCAATGCTAACGATAGACTGGCACTCCCTGTATGTCAGATACTGTCCTAATTCATTCCCATTTTTACACATTTCATCCTCACAGCAATCCATGGTAGGAATTGTTATTAGCAATTGATTGATTGATGAAGCATCGAGGCAAAGAGAGAGAAAGTAATCCTGCCAAGGTCCCCAGCTGTAAGTGCTAGAGCTGGCACTCTAACCCGGAGAGGCTGACTGGAATCTGTGCATCCAACCTGTGCCAGGTACGCTTCTAGGCTGTCTAACTGACAAAGTTAGGCTTGTCCTGTAGCTGCTGGTCTAGGAACCCTCTGCTATGGCCCGAACTAGGTCTCTCCAAAATTCGTATGCGGATGTCCTAACTCCCCGTCCTCAGCATGTATTTGGAGACAGGGTCTTTAAAGAGGTGACTACAATAAAATGAGGCCACTGAAGTGGACTCTAATCTAATTTGACTGGTGTTCTCATAAGAAGAGACATTCTGGATACATAAGAGACACTAGGGGGACGTGTGCACAGGGGAAAGATCACGTGAGGACACAAGAAGGAGGCCATCTGCAAGCCAAAGGGAGAGGCCTCAAAAGCAGCAAAACCTGCTAACGCCTTGGTTTGGACTTCCAGCCTCCAGCTCTGCGAGGAAATAAATCTGTCATTGAAAACACCTGGTCTGTGGCATTTTGCTGCGGCAGCCCCAGCTGACTGGAATACCCTCCCCGCTCCTCTTCCCATCCCCCATTCCTGCCACTGCCCAGTGCTTCCCAGCTCACCTGCACTGATGCCTGGTGGTTTGTCTCCTGCTTATGCCCACATGACGCCTGTGCTGTCTGTGACCCCAACCCTTGAGGGGTCTTTGCTCCCTGCTAGAGCTATCTGGGTTCTGGATTGCTGTGGTCCCCAACCTCACTGTTATGGACTGAATGTTTGTGTTCTCCCAACTTCATGTGTTGAAATCCTACCCCCATGTGATGGTATTAAAAGATGGGGACTTTGGGACATAATTAGGTTTAGATGAGGTCATGAGGGTGGAGTCTTCATGAATGAGGTTAATGCTCTTATAAGACTCATGAGAGACCCTACATCCCCTCTCTGCTCTCCGTCATGTGAGGATACTATGAGAAGTTGGCAGGCTGCAACCTGGAAGAGAGGTCTCACCAGAACCTGACCATGCTGGCTTCGTCATCTCCATCTTCCAGCCTCCAGGCCAAGAGAAATAAATTTCTGTTCTGTGAGCCACCCAGTCTAGGGTACTTTGTTATAGCAGCTCGAACTGACTAAGACACTCTCCAGCTTTGATGCGGCTCAAATCAGCCTTCAGATTCAGGCAGGCAGTCTGTGCTCAAACGTGGCAGTGTGATTCTAAGCTACAATGTGCAAGAAAACCACCAGGGGTGCCTGCTTAAAATGCGGATCCCCAGGCCCACTGGCCATCCTGAGCCCGTAGGCTTGGGGTGAGTCCGGTGATTGTGAGGCCGCAGACTCCCTTGGCCCCTAGAGGAGCCCTGTGTCAGGGAAATGCCCAAGCCTTTGCACACCCCACTCTCCTTCCCAGAGTGCTCGCATGTTCCAAGACAGCTCACGGTTTCCATGGTTACCGCTTCCTTCTCTCCAGAGCAGGTAACCGTCTGGTCCACGATGTGGCCCATATACCCCTTTCTCACGTATAGTGGTCTATTTTCCTCTAGGGCCCAGGAAAATCAGGGGTGATGTCTTAGACCGGTCTCCATGAATGCCCAACCCCACTCAGTGGCTGAGCAAAGCCTGGGCCCTCCCATGGGACTTAACTTGTTAGTAGGAATTCAGACACAGAAGCAAGCCGATCATTTCAAGATGGAAAGCTGAAAAGGCATACCACTGGAGCCCATGGAGCTCAGCTGAAGGGCCTTCAGGGAAGAAGGCCATGTCTGACACGGCTGTGAAGAGCTAGTCCTAGTCTAGGTCAGTGACTGAGGACTACGTCCATGGGCCAAATCCAGGCAGCACCTGTTTTTATACAACCCATGGGCTAAGAATAGTTTTTACATTTTTAAATGGTTGAAAAATAATCAGGAGAAGAATAATAGTTCACAACACGTGGAGTTGATATGAAGGTCCAACTCTGTTCATAAGTCAAGTTTATTGGAACACGGCCGTGCTCATTTGTTTACATATTGTCTGCAGCCACTTCCGTGACTTGAGTAGCTGCGACAGAGACTGTGTGGCCTGCAAAGCCGCAAATATTTACTATCTGGCCATAGATAGCGAAAGTATGCCAATCGTTAGTGCAGGTAGAAAGGGCGCTTCGGGCAGACGCATGAGGTAAGAAGACACGTAGTGTGTCGGAGATCTGCCCGCTAACAACGTGTATCAGAGCAAGGAGGGGGAGGGAGAGGCGCGGGGTGAGGTCATGATCACATCACCGGGATCATCGTGGGTCTCGCTTGGACGCTGCCCTGTGCATAATGGGAAATACAGCAATAAAAACCCAACATGCAGGCCTAGGTGGGGAGAGGTGGCCGGGCGGCCATTGGACAGTTCGAGGGGCTGGAGGCCCAAAGGTGGAAGAACAGTACAGAAAACATGGAAAAGGAGCCCAGGATGGAGGAAAACCTGCTTCTTAGTCAACTTTGCAGAGGTGGAGTCCCCACCCGGGTGGCACCATCGGGCCACCACTGCTCTTTCAGATGTTTGGTGTGTCTATATAAAGGTCATAGTTTTGTTATTTATTTTCCAAGTTTATAATGAGTATCTCCAGTGGGGAGTCACCCTTCTTCTGCATTTTCTCAGATCAGGGACTTGAAGATATGATAAAGTAGGCATTTCGCAATTAGTAGAGTCCCATATAAATGTCAGCTGTTATTGATTGACTGAGCTAAAATTAGGGCCAGGTCACCGTGGGACAGTTTAGATGGTTAAAGGTTATCTTTTCTTCAATACTTATCACTATTTGCAGCTTAACCTCAAGGTGCTTATTCTCAATTCACGTCGTGTCGCTCCTCACGTGACTTTCAGCATGTGGTCGTGCCCATGAGTTACCAGCTTGGCGAACAGGCTAGTTACCTCTTGCTAGTCTATCTGTTCAGGGAGAACTAATTGGACCATCTTCCACTTGATTGACTCTAGATAATTATACTCAATTTATTTTGGGGGGGGCAGTTTAAAGACCCATGACTAATCCAGTTCCTATCTGATAATTAATCATTCAGATGTTCTTCCAGTAAAGAGGTGAAGGACAAGAACTGTGGGAGGAAGAAGCACTTCAGAGACTCTTTTTAACCTCAAATACACCCAAGGAGCATTGAGTCTCGGGCTCTAAAACAAGCAAATGGTTAGGAAGCCATGTGAAATGCTTTCTCAGCGCTATTTTGCCTTCATTTACGTTTTTGGGGAGGAATGAAGTCAGAATTATTTTTAAATGAGAAAGATGATAAAAACCAACGCATTAAAGGTACGAATGAAATATTCATGAACGCCATTCCACATCCTTAGTGGGCAGTCTTCCGTGAGGAGGTGGGATGTCTCCCTCTCATCCTGGGAGGAACGTTCATTTTGGTTGGAGCCACCCCGCGGGTGCCAGTCTCTGGTCCCACCTCCGCATCCCACGTCTCAATACAAGCGTCTTTTGAGCCTCGGCACTGCCTACGCTGTTCATATTTCTTCACTTTTTGGATTTCCTTTTTAAATCATTGCCACAAATGCAAAGTTAAGTAGGCTGAACTGGCTATTTCCCCCAAAGGAGCAAATTCTCACCGTCTTACTTCTGGGGAGTGGACATGTGGCAAAAGAGCAGGCTGGGGGCAGTGAAGGTAAACCTAAGGGTGTGTTTTTTCAATTTCGTTTTTCAATTAAAATTGACTTTAAATAGTACATTAGTTTCAGGGGTAGAACAGAGCGATTAGACATAAGGGTAGTACACATCTGACACCTCACATAGTTACGACAATGTTATTGATTATATTCTTTATGTTGTACTTTATATCCCATGACTATTTTAACAACTGGCAACTTGTACTTCTTAATTCCTTGCACCTTTTTCACTCATCACCCCAACCTCCTCCCTTCTGGCCACGATCAATCTGTTCTCTGTATCTCTAAGTTCGTTTCTGTCTTGTCTTTTGGATTCCACATATAACTGAAATCATATGGTATTTGTCTTTCTCTGTCTGACTTATGTTACTTAGCATAATTAGGTCTATCCATGTTGTTGCAAATGTTAAGACTCATTTTTATGGCTGAGCAATATTCCGTTGTATACATGTACCACATCTTTTTATGTATTTGTCTGTCAGTGGAAACTGAGGTTGCTTCCATAGCTTGGTTATTGTGAATAATACTGCAACGAATATAGGGATGTATCTGTCTTCTCAAATTAGTGTTTGGAATTTTTTTCAGATAAATACCCAGAAGCTGGGCATATGGTAATTCTATTTTAATTTTTTGAGGCATCTTCATACTGTTTTCCATAGCAGCTGCACAGATTTGCAATCCCGCCAACCATGTACCAGGGCTGCTAAGGATGTGTTTTGAATTGACTAGGGAATATATTGTTTCCAGTGGCCATGAAAGTCAGTGATATCAGACCAACTCTCATGACCCTCCCTGCCCACAATTAAAAAGGGTGAGTAGTAGTTCTTAAGAGCTCAGTCTGCTGTGGAAGAGGGTTCCAGTTCCCAAAGCAGGTGACAAGAGTACACCTGAATTACCAAACCATTAGACAGAGAACAGAAGCTCCTAAAGTACTATTTAAAACCTCTTTCTTCTTATAATGGCCTGAAAGCAGGACCTGCCACATGAGTTGTGGGGCCTAGCACAAACTGAAAAACGCAAGGCCTTCTGTTCAAAAATTAAGAATTTTGAGACTCGAGAGCAGACCATTAAGTCAGAAGCAAGCCCTCCGGTGTGCGGGCCCTGGGCAACCACACAAGTATAAAGCAGCTTTTAAAATGTGTCTGATTTACTCAAAGAGAGTTAATTCACCCACTAAGAATTTGTCTTGTAGAGCAAGATTAAACTGTCCTGAAATAATTTTTCTTTAAGCTTAAAAGGAATAAATTTGCCTATGACATAGATATCAAATTGGTCCAGCCTCTTGTCAGTGAAGATGTTCATGTTGGGGAAAGCGTTGTTGAGTCTGCTTGAGTACTGCACACGTGTCTGCAAATGTCCCCCTGTTGGTAGGATTTAACACACTTTGGAATTGTGTTATGTTTGGATTTAAAAAATCCAAAATATACTTATATATTTACAAATTCCTTTTCTCTTGTTGCTTTCTCCTTTAATAGAAATTTATTTACTACCATCTGCTATTACCTCAAAAGTTTGGTCTATTTAGGTGTTTTATTCGAAAACTGTCTCATTTAAGTTATTTGACAAGTCAGGATGAGGAGCAGTGAGGGTAACTTTTAGCCACAATGGATTAGTAGGTGACGCAAATATTTCAAGTTTTTAAAGTTGGCATGGGCGTGGGATCAAACTGAAGGAGGAAGCGGCAGCCTAGGAGGAAGTGGTGGACGGATCTGCAGAGGAGTCATTTTGCAAAGTTAGAAAGCATCTAGGAGTGCTGCTTCTGGAGGCAGTAGAGGCAGGAGCAAGAGGGTCCAGGGCAGCTAAGCAGAGAAGAGGCTGAGATTCTAGGTGAACAGCCAGGATGGTCGTCCCCTGCATCCTCACACCGACTTCCACCCATAGGCCAGGTAAGTGAATAGTGTGAGTGGTACAGCGTGAGGCAGGAGCAGCACTCAGGATGGAGAGAAAGTATAGACCTAAGGCCCGCAAGAGGACAAGCCAAATCCCACATTTAAGGTGGGCCTCTGCTCAAGCTGGGCCTGCTCCCATTTCATTGGCCAAAGTAATTCACACAGCCACGCCCAAAGTCTGCCGCTGGTAGAGCAGGTCCTCCGATGACATCATTTCATTCAACGTCCTTTGGGTATAATGCTGAGGAAAAACAAATTGATTCCCAGCTGAGGCTACCATCTGTCCTGCCCACGTCTGTGTGGGTTTTCTCTAGGAGCTTCGATTTCCTCCCACATCCCCAAAATGTGCACGTTAGTTTCGTTGGTGTGTCTAAATTGTCCCAGTCTGAGTGAGTGTGGGTGTGTGTGACGTGCCCTGTAATGGAAGGGTGTCCTGTCCACACTTCATTCTCACCTTGCACCCTGAGCTGTCAGACAGGCTCCGGCCACCATCCAGGACCTTGAACCAGACAGAATACGTGGGTTGGAAAAGAATGATCTTACTTGTTTTTATTCATCTTTCTTAAATGTATGTATAGCTCACATTTATTTCAACGTTTAACATTAGAAGTTTTAGGGTCTTTATTTCGAAGTTTGGTGATGTTTTTGTGACCAGAAATATGCCATAGGAACTTAACTCTGTTTATATCAATTAGCCTTGATAAAACTGATTTGTTATACGTTGTTTCACTTAACGCTGCAGTTTCCAAAAATCTATGGACTATGTTAGGTGAGGACTGACTGCACACGGCAAGGATGTAAAGAATCTAGAATAATCCATATCGGCAACAGTGCAGCCAGGACTGTGCCCACCTCCTTAAGGGAGAGTTTCCCACCAGAGTCCCTGCTCCCCTCCCCAACTCGGTTCTGCAAACTTGGACATGAGTGTGGCTAACATAAGTCCATCAGTGGGAGAAAGCAGAGGAAGGCCTCAGGCCATGGTGGACGTCTCTGGGGGTGAAGAGAAGGAGGCTGCGTGGTGAAGCAGGCCGGGGCAGTCTGACGGGTTCTGATCTCCGGTCACAGTCCCTTCAGTTGCATTTTTATCCCTGAATATCAAATAGACCTGTCCTACTGCTCCGACATGAAGGGCGACTCCAGCACCTCCTTCCTGGCATGGTGACCTCTGGGCGTGGGCACCAGAGGCAGAAGCAGGCCCAGCCTGTGGGTCATCGTTGAGCGGGGACCATGTCGAGTGAGGGCGTCTGGTAACAAAATGGAGCTTCCCGAAGTCTGGAGTGTGAGGTGCTCATTTTCCATCCATCCTCTGGGTCAGTGAAGGTGGGACTGGCTTTGGCCTGGCTGCTGGAGCCAGAATGGAGATGGGCCAAGGTGAGAAAGGTTTTGCCCATCAAAGCCAAGGCAGCAGGTGGATTCTAAGGGAAAGTTTGGCAATAGAGAAGGTGCAAGTGGGTTGAAGAGATGGAGCCTGGGAATGTCTGGGAGTCAAGGTCATTGGGAAGCTCAGTCCTTCAGAGCTTCTGTGCCAGGCTCAGGGGTGAAGAGGCCAATTATTCCATTCCACCAATGAGGATTGTAGGGCTTGTTAAGAATCAATGAAGGAGCAAGTTTTGTAATGCTGTTAGGATTATACGACCCATTCATTTGCATTATTTTTTGAATTAAATGACCAGTTGGTGCCATGATCCCTTAATCAATGATATTTGGAAAGAAGAGCATTTACCATATGAATTGAGAATTAGGATCTAGGGTTCTAAAATCTTTTCCAATGAGCAAAACACCAATTTTGTGTGTGTGTGTGTGCGCACGTGTGTGTGTGTGTGTGTGTGCATGGTGCCTTTAAGTATTTGCATTAAGCTGTGCAGAGTTAGCAGGAATTCCTGCCGGTGACCTTGCGGACCATCTCGCAGGAAGAGGCTGCAGCTATAACAATGACAAGAAGAACTGCACTGCTCCAGCTTTGCCCTGCTGGCTCGCGGGGGCGGGGCTGGCCCGCCCCGGTTCCTGCCCACTGCCCACCGGCAGTAGAGCTGCTCAGGGGAGATAAGCCAGAGTGAACCAAGAGGTTATTATTCTACCCAGGTCCACCCAGTAGATAGCTATTAATATATGCATGACGTCATGCACCCTTATTTTTCACCTGCACGCCCTTCAGAGCAGTGAAGTGCAAAGGCTCATTTGCATCCTGGATTTTTTTTTTTTCCACCGTAAAAATGTAAAAAAAGAAGCAGGTGGTAATTGTATATGTATATTAAATATGTTCTTTGGAATATATGGTATAGTTCACAGTTTTAAAATGTTTAAAGAGAGAAGATGAAAGTCAAGGAATTTTTATCTGAGATCTCTCCGGCCGCTTTCTCCCTTTCCCTCTCTCACCTGCCCAGCCAGGTGCTGCATACCTTCCGTGGAGGGCGGAGCCCTCTGCTGACCCGGCTGGGTGGGCTCCGAGCTTCTTGCTGGGGCTTCAGGTTTTCACTGTGGAATGGGGGTGTGGGGTGGGGGGGGGCGGGGGGACTGGCTGGATGATTTCTGAGGGTGCCCTCCTCCCCAGCTCTAGACTTCTATGGTTCTATACTTTTGGCCCCTTTTCCATATGGGCATTCATTTTTTGGGGAGGGGGCTAAGTTTTCAATTTATTACTAAATAACGCTTAGGTTTATTCTAACAAGACCAAAGGCTTAAAAGTGAGAAAATTACTTTTTCTTTAATTCCTGGTGTTCATAAAAAGAAGTGCAGGAAAGGTGGGTTTGGATGATCCTCGGTGGTTTTCTGGTGGTGAATACCGTCAGGTGTCCAAGAGCTTTGTCCCTCTAAACCTGCTCATCTTGCTAAGGATTACAGCCTTATCTACAGGAGAGACAGCCCTTCCAAAACCCCTAATTCATCAGGAAGCATTCACAGGGTCCGGAGTCTCACCCCTTCTTGTTAGCTACACCCCTAGAGGCTTCACTCACCGCCCCCAGCCCCAGGCACTCCTCCCTGTCCTGAAGCACAGTGCACAAGCAGAAGAGGATAAAATCTATAGACTAACTTTAGGTTTAGGCATTGTACCAAACTCAAATTTCTACCCCAAAATGAATTTAGAAAATGAAGTCTTTCATGTCACTTAAAAGTATGTCATTTCAATTTAAAAGAATTCAATTCTATTTTACCTTAGGCCCTGTGACAGACAATATGAAATGGTTCAAAGTTAAACCCTGCAGCCAAGAAGGGTGATGGACAAATAGCTTTATTCAGGAGGGAGCCACAGCGTTCAGATTTCTGTCTAAGGAGGGGTTTATTGTTTAGTTTGGACCCAACCTGGCAAATATCCACCACAAAGAGAGGGGTTTGAGTGCCTTATTCTGTGCTGCAGTGCAGACAGAAAAAGGGGAAGCCACTTCCCCAAAACAGCTGCTCACATTAGAGGAGACACTTAAAGGATTGTCCCCTAGTAAGAGACACCATCTCCTAGAGATAGCTTCTGCTGGCTTTGTTGCAGACATTCTTTATCATCCATTCTCTTCTCACCCTATACCAGTCAGATTTCCACCTACACCTCTCCGTAGACACCACCTTTGACAATGTCTTGGACCATTTTCATTTAACCATGTCCAATGGACAATTCTCAATCTACATTTACTTGACCTCTTAAGCAGCATTGGGCCAAAGGATCACTTCTCTTTCTTGAACACTTGACTTTCAGGTTACCACGTTTACATTATTCTCCTTCCATCTCCCTGGTCTCTCTTTCTCAGTCTTTGTCAAGTGCTCCAGGACTCAGTTCTCAGTCCTCAGGCTTCCCGAAGCAATTCAGCCATTGCCATGGGTTTAAATGTCATTATACATCGATGGTTCCCAAACTTATACCTCCGGTCTTGACCTCTCTCTTGACCTTGGATAACTGCCAACTTGACTTCACTTCTTGGATCTCAAATTGAACATAGCAAAAACAGAACTGTTAATCCCTTCCCTCATATCCACCTTTACTCCAGGCTTCTCTGTGTCCCCAGTAGCACAGGTATTACTTTTGAAAGGCAGTAAAAGAGATGTGAAAAACTTTTATGGATCTTTACATGTAGATGTCCTAGAATTTGTTTTATTGCCAGTAAAAGAGTCAAAATGTCATCTAGCCCAGAGAAAGGACTCATTTTTAATTTTAGGAAATCCTAAAACATAGACACTAAATTAGTATGTATGGAATGAATGAATGAGAAGTAAGGGACTTAAACAGCCACCATAGGGCTTCAGGGGCTTCTTATTCTGATTATACATTTACCAAAATGTTGGTTTTCAGAGATTTAAGAACTTTTCTCTCTGGCTGGCTAGACTTCTCACAAGCTTTTTGTCTGTGGATACTTCTTTGCCTGAACTCTTCGCCCTGAGCACACGTCAACAATTAGACTGTAAAACTGATATTGAATAGCAGCCTAAATTAAAAATGATTGGTAGACTTCCAGCATATGCCAGCTCTTTATATATCAATTAAAAACACTTAAAAATCAATCCCTTGGTTTTGTTGCTTTTCACATACTTTGAAAATGACCTCTGAGGAACGTCTGGAAAAAGACTGAGGATAGCACAAGGTCAGTTTTCCCCTCCTCATAAACTCTTTTGAAGAAGGAGAGGTCATATGTTGAAAGAGAATTTATGTCATCTCCAAATAAACTTAAGAAATAAAATGAACAATATTGATGCAAGACAGATATTCTTTTTTTTGCTTTTAAATTCTCCCATTACTTGCAGCCTTGATATCACTTCCCTTTGGGAGATAACCCTTTTAATTAACCCCCAAACAAGTCTTAATATTAAAAATACCAGTGATGACTGAATGGGAAATGGGGCAGAGAAATCAATAATGAAGGAGTGATATTAAGTCATTGAGGCATGAAATCATTTATTTGCCTCTAAATAAAACTTTCGTTAAATGCTAGAGAGCTGCGGGTTCTTTTCTGACATTCAAGAAAGGGCTAGTGAGCCGCGAGTTAGGCTATGTTGACAATACCTGGAGGAGGAAGTCAACTCTTCTTCACCTGGGCGGACCTGAGACTAACAAGAGGCCGGCAGGACCGGATGTGATGAGGAAGAGCCAAGGACAAAGCAGAGGCAGAGATTTTCTCAAGGCCACTGCACTCAGGCGACCTCTCTAATCTCTACTTTTATACTTACGTGCATAGTATCTGCATAGAATAGTCTAGGACCAAATCATCATTTATTTCAGAAAATGTCACACAGACAGGAATTGACTCAATACATTAAGTTCTTGCATTATTTAACTATTTGTACTTAATCTAAAGATAAATACATTGCATATGATTCCTCTGCTCCTATTCCTGAAAAATCCATACTGAGCCCAGGAAATGATCCACGTATGTACTTCCTGAACTTAGTGACAGAGAAACATTGAAAGGAAGGACGGTGGAAGAGGAAAATGGGTAGATGGCTTTGGCGAGTGTCACATAGACTGACTAGGTCCAGCTGAATTGTGAAGCTTTCGTTTTTGAGAACAGCTTGCAAAGCTTTCTCACATGATTCTATTTTAGAGATTCCCACCACAGGATGTCTCAGCCACAGGATACTGCAGTCCGGTCGATACCTTCTGCTCGCACTCTCTAGTGCATTACCTCATTCCAGTCATGAGACGTTCGAGCAAGGCCGTTTCTATCTTCACTTCATGCATCGGGGAGAAGCTCTAAGGTTATATTGGTTTGTCTTGCTTCTGAGTTTTATCTCAACACTTGGAATTGTATCAAAGTAGCATCTCAGGGGTCACTGGGATGAAAAGAAGAAAAATGAAAGATGAGATGTGGCTTTGGGGCGGGACAGGAAGAAAAAATTACTAAGGCATAGTGGGGCCTTTCTCTCCCACTCCACCCTGAGTGGGGAAGTCTTAGGGGAGAGGGACAAGGAAGAGGGATCTTATTTCCAGGAAGGAAAGCTCTAGCAATTCCTACACGAATACGACATATCTCAGCATGGTGTCAGAGAAAAAGTGTGAATTGGGTTGTTACAACTGGCTGTCTTACTTTAAGCGTGCCACTTCATCTCTCTAGGCCTCAATGTCCTTGGAGATAAACTGAATGGACGTCCATGGCAGACACTGCTGGTTGCCTACCTAATAACCATGCTCCTTCCCCCTTATCTATAGAAAACCAGTTTTGTTCCAGGGACCACATGCTCAGGGAAGGTGGGCCCTGCCCTCAGCCCAAGAGCATGAATCTGATTAGTCTGAGTCAAGCGTAAGAATTCTCCCCTTTCTATTATTTGGTTTAGGGGTAGGCAGGTGTTGAATTGTTTCCGCACATAAAAGATATGTTAGAGTCTTAACACCTTTACCTCAGAAAGTAACCTTATTGGCAATAGGGCCTTTCTCATGGTAATCAAGTTAAAATGAGGTCATGAGGGTGGGTTCTAATCCACTATGATCAGTGTCCTTATAAAAAGGGGAAATCTGGACACAGAGACCAACATGCATAGTGGGGAAACAATATGGAGAGACACAGAGAGAAGATGGCCGTAGACAGGCCAGAGAGAGAGGCCTGGAACAGGTTCACCCTCTGAGCTCTCAGAAGAAACCAACCCCATTGATACCTTGATTTCAGATGTGAGCCTCCAGGACTGCGAGATGATACCTTTCTCTTCCTTAAGCCACTCGGTTTTGGCACTTTGTTGCTGCAGCCCTAGGACATTGACACAGCATATTCTGGTCCATGTGCTCAATGAAAAAGTTTTCTTCCTAATAATGAAAAAAGAAGACTGTGAGAAAAAGTCCCCGTCCTTTCTCACTGCCTTGCACATGATGTGTGAAGCCAGGTGACTCCCAGGACAAAGGCTTCTCAAAAGCAGAGTACAGAGAAAGAGCCTGGGGCCTGTGGGACACTGAGGAAACACTAAACTAACCTGGAACCATCTAGTTCTGAGTTAGTGTTTTATGATATAATTACACATCTTTAGGAAATAAGCCCATCTTAGATACTGGGAAATAGTTATTTAAGTTCCAACACAATGTGATTCTAATTGTTTATCTTTATATGCCCCAAAGCTGATCTTTGTCTTGCCCTTAGTGAGTGATGACCAAAAAGGAAAAAGAACTTATTGGTTTTAGGAGTATGTTTCCTGCAGATGGAGCTCATTGTTTATTTTGATGTGATGTAGAGAAAAAAGGTAATGAAGTCGGAGTGGCATGTAATCCATTCCTGGAGAAGAGTGATGACTACCAAGCGCGATGAGTGAAGAGAAGCTGGAGAGTGAGAAAGGGAAACTGAGTCTGACCTAGCTCGATGAAAATAGGGCAAGTGGTGATGCTGGAACAGGCAGGCTGTGGCCACCAACATATAGGACTTCACAGTCCCATTTTCATATGGTTCTGGCTACATAGACTGGGGAAACTGGTGGCCAATTAAAGGAAATTTAGGATTGGACTCATTACATATGGTGGATTATTCTGATGCTGTTCCCTGAAGGACACCGTTTAGCACTGCAATTTCTCTTGCCACAATTCAGTACTATGAGTGGACACCCTCCTCTGTGATGAGCTATGAGTAGCACTGGGAAAACATTCCTTTTTTCTAAAGATGTCTCCCGACTATCCAGGTTCCTGAAATTCACCCTTACCAAGTATTTTCTTTGACTGTTATTAAAGAAAATTATTCAACTTCTGCTTCTGGTAAGATGGTAAACTATATTATTTGGCCCAATCTTTCTGCTGACAACTAAAAATTCTGTATAAAAAATTTAAATAAAGAAATATCATTAAAGTATGGAGAAGATAAGAAGGAATGATAAGGCCAAAATCTAAGTGAAAGCTGAAACCTGAGGAGGTAAGGAGTAGCACTAAATTGCCTTTGCTCTGACAGCATAAGTGAACTTAAGCTTCTGACTTGCCATCCTCCTGGGGCATAGAGGACGGAGGAGATTCATCTGTGTTGCTGCATGTATCAGTCCTTCATTCCTTTTCATTGCTGAGTAGTATTCCAAAGTATGGATGTGCCACAGATTGATTATATATCTACCACGTCGTTTCTAGTTTTTGGTGATTACAAATCAAACCACCATAGACAATCCCATACAGGTGCTTGTGTGAACCCGAGTTTTCATTTTACTTGGATAAATATGTAGGGGTGGGATTACTGGGTTATATGGAATGTGTGTTTAACTTTATAAGAAATGGCTACAAGGCTGTACCATCTTGTACCAACAATGTACAATAGTTTCAGTTGCTCTGCATGCTCACCAGCACTTAACAGTGTCAGCTCTGTTTTGGTTCGGTTGATTTTTTGCCATTCTAATGTAGTGGTATCTTATTATAGTTTATATTTGCATATCCTTAATGACTGATGATGTAGAGCATCATTTTGTATACCTATTTGCTATCTGCATATCTTCTTTGATGAAGTGTCCACTTAAAGATTCTGCCAATTTTTAATTGAGATATTTGCTTAATATTGAGTTTTGAGAGTTCTTTATATACTCTGGATATGGGTCCTTTATCAAATCTGTGATTTTGGAAATATTTTCCCCATCTGTGGCTTGTCGAATTTTCATTTTTTTTTAAACAGTGTCTTTTTAAAGATCAGACAGAACCTTTTAATTTTGATGACGTTCAATTTATCAATTTATTTGACATGCTATTTTTGTACTAGACGGAGTCCTTTCTGAACCAGTTTGATGTTTCAGTGACTGGCAGCTCCCAGGCTTTTATGTGGTTTCTGTCCTCCCTTTCCACTTATAGCACTTTCTCAAATGATGAAAAGTAAGTCATTTAATAAATCATACTGAGAAACTCAGAATCTATTGTATGTATAGCATCTCCATCTATCAAAGTCTTGACAAAGACTTGGGATGAGTGAAACGAGAAGCAGCAAAACCACAGTAGCTCCTTTACAAAGAATAAGTCATCTTTTTCTATTACGTTTACTGCTTCACCCATTCTCATGTCAATAGTGCGCAGTAATAAAAACGAACTAGCATGCCCCACATAGGGGACAAAAGTGAATTGTAATCTAAATTAAGGAGAGTTTAGAAATGGTGGGCAGCCAACAATGTCACTCACAAAGAGAAAATAACTCTGTAATGTTGATCTTTGAAGATTTGCTTTATCACCTCAACCTCCCCGTGTAGCAAGGAGGACATGGGTTTTTAAAGGCATGAAAATGGATGCAGAAGAAAACTACTAGGCAACTAGTCAGAAACTACTTATCTGAATATCTGCTCATTTTTTTTTTTGATTTTCTACTTTTCAAATTTAACCATTATTTTTTGAAGGGTAACAACTTAATAATAAAAGATTTTGCTTATTTAATGATTTTACCACCTAGGATTATATCATAACTCCTACTAAATCATAAAGCAATTTTAAAATAATAAAAATCCCTAATAATTCATGTAGAGCTATTGATTTGTTTTCTAATGATCTACGATCATTGAAATATGGTCTTGATTTTTTCAAATATATAAGGTAAAATTCTTGTTATCATTTTAAAAGATCATCACAGTATTATGGTTAAATATATCAAAAGCTTGGGGCTATCTTTTATCTTCTTTTCAAATCTACTAGTAACCTATTATGTGCCAAAATAACACTGTATCTAGAACCTAATAAAAATTTCTTTTTGATTTAGAGTCCAGGGAAATATAGATTAATGCAAAATAGGTATGCAGCAAGCAGGGTTTCTTTCATTCGTCATTCAAGAAAGCATAGACAGAACTCAGATACTATTCTAGTTGCTGGAGATGGATTAAGAAATAATAACTGATGTTTTGCCTACGACCTGCAGCTTGTGATCCAGTGCAGATACAAGCATTAACCGATAATCTCACAAGTATAATTATAAAATGTGGTAAGTACTATGAATGATAGTTAAATCATGACATGAGAGCTCTCAAAGAAGTAGGGAAGGTTTTCCTAAGAAAATAATGTTTGGGTTGAAATCTGACTAAAAGTAAAGATTAAGAGGGAAATGGTGATTGAGCAAGTCAACATTCTGGCAGAAGTGGCATGTTCAAAGAAGGCTCGAGAGACTAGGGCAAAGAAAGTGTAGGAGAGAATAAGGTAAAGGTGAGGCCAGGCGGGGCATTTTAGGTCATTCAAAAGATTTTGCTTTAAGAAAGATTGAAAGCCATGTTTCAAGCCTAGAAGGGGATGTTAGTGGGTGGGTGTGATGAGATTTTTCACTTTCACTAGAGTGTGAAGAAGGATAAAAGTAAACTAATAAATACTGGTTACGAGGCCTTTGAAATAACTCCAGTGAGCAGAGATGGTGGTTTGATTGAAGTGGTGGCTATGGAGAGGAAGAGGTGTAGAGAGATTTGCGGGACACGTGTAGGTGGATAGGAATTGGGGGTTGACAGACAGGGAGGCCTTAGGCTTTCAGCTTGTAAAACTAAATGAGAGAGAGTGTTCATCAGTCAGGTAAGAAATCCTAAAAGGGAAACAAGCTGGTGCAGAAATCATGAGGTCATCGTGAGGGCAGTTTTAGTCATGTTGGGTTTGAAGTCACCCTAAGGGAGATCTTGAATAAGCAGTCGGGCCCTTAGGTCTGCAGTTAGAAGAGGGGTTTGGACTGGATACACAAATTTGGGAGACCCTGGGTATTATCGTTGAAAACAGAGGCAAGCATGGAGTCATCCAGGGCACACATGCAAGGTGAGGACCTAGGCAGCACCTTGAGGGACTCTGGATGTTGACGGCTAGTGAGAGGGGGATAAGCCTGCAAAGCAAGAGGGTCTGCCAGTTCATGGAAAATGGTCAAGCGAGTTGTGGCAGCGTTCAGCCCACTGTACTGAATGTTGCTGAGAAGTCAAAAGCCTGAAAAATGTGCTTTGGACTCAGTGATCTGGAGGTTACTGTGGCTTTAAAAGAATAATGAGAGAAACAAATGGAAAGATAGAATGGATTGGGTGGTGAGCAGGAGGTGAGAAAATGGGACAGGAAGTGAACACAGCTCTTGAGAAGTCTGGCTCTGAACGAGGGAAAAAAGGTAGTATTGGCTGAAGACAAGGTAAAAATTATTGATAAATCATAAATAATAGGTGAACATATTGAAAAGATATTATAGCTAACACTAAATATCTGCAATATAATATGTAAAATAATTCAAATTTATGCATTAAAATACATCTAATTGTGCTTCTAGTTTTACAGGTTTTTCAACCATTTTTAAAGAAGCAGAACCCTTTTATTAACTAAAGTACCACTTATAATCCCAATCCATAGAACAGATAAAAGCAGAGGTGGTCCTTAAGACACCTGCATGAAACACTAGGCTGCCCTCAGTACGAACCAATGTTCTTTGCAAAAGCGTGGAAAGGCGGCACACCTGTTATTAAACATGATGACTCACTTCTGAAATATATTTATTTGGGGCGACTTGCAAAGATAAATAAAATACAGAAGAATAAAGGAGAGGAAGAAATCAGAGCCAAGTCGGCCATCAGAAGAGCGTACTCAAATCTGCAGAAGCTGTTGCTGTGCAGCTGCTAAACAGGCGAGAATTTTGTCTCTAAGCTTCCCAGTAGACAAAGCAAAAAGATACGACAGATTACTCACAAGAATCATAGCGTCCTTACGGTACAGGGCCCAGTGTTCAGGAAAGTAGCTTTTCATGATACTGAAGCCCGAGAAAGATGTCTCCTGTGAATTCTCAGACAGGAGAAACCAGGATGTAATGGGCAACATCTGCCACAATATCTTCTTCGATAGATATAGTGACAAATTTTGTGTACCTCTTTTTTATGTTCCTCAAAAGGCCAATGGAATCACATCAGAGTGCTGTCTAATAAAAGCAATTTTTGTGGGGTTAAGGGTGTGTGGTTGAGAGAGCAAAGCAAGACCTGAATACCCCAAACACAGTCCTTTAATGATGTTGCAAATTTCCTCATTTCTCCCCTTAACACACGTGCATACCTTCTCTAGAAAAAAAAAGCAAACTCATTTCTTTATTACTTTTCATTCTTGAAAAGGAACGTACACTTAGTACAAAAATGCAAATAATTTTGCAATATAGAACACAAAAAGTGTAATTTCCAGTAATCCCATCCCTCAAAGGTAACCACTGATTTCAGTTTATAGTCTCCTGAGATTTTTGCATACATGCACAGCACTAATTTATGTTCATGTTTACAAAATGGTATCATACAGTATCTAATGTATAGAACCTCACTTTTTAATGTCTATGGATTAGCTCATCGTATGAATGTAAAATAATCAATCCCCTATTGATGGGTATTTGGGTGTTTCCATTTTTCTCACTATTAAAAATAAAGCTTGCATGAGTTTTTTGTAGGCTTAATTTTACAAAGTTCTTTTCAGGCTTCTCAGGATTCTGTACCCGAACCTCCTCCCGCTAGCAGGACCTGATGTTAGCTCATTTGTTTACTCTCTTTACCTTCAAAGTTATCTTGTTCTTCATTTAAAGGCCTGGTCCTCTCTCTCTGATGACTCATAGGTTAGAAGAAAACAACTCCCTGCTCAATGTCACTAAGTACTAAAACCCTTGGAATTTTCTCTCCCAGTTTAGTATATTTCACTGCAGCAGTATCCTTCTAGAAATAATACTTCACCCACAGACATAAACTCGCCAAAAGTTTACAGTCAGGTGTCTTAGGCCAGACATAGTAGGACCTGCTGCCTAGAACCTGAACCAGTTTTGCAAGTGTCCACAAACCCTCAGCAGGCATATGTGGGAGGCTGCACATATGCACCGGGGTGAACGGTGTAGACTCTGGAACTCAGCTGCCTGGGTGTGAATCCCGGCTCTTCCACTAGCTGCATGTGACCTTGGGTGACTTAGTTAACCTCTCTCTGCCTCGGTTTCCCCTTCTCTAAATCTAGATAGTTAGAGTCTAATGAAGACTAGTTGCATTAATAACTATAAAGCACTTAGAACAGTGTTGGCACATGGTGGACTGTTGAAGTATTTGAAAGATAAATAAAATCTACTCTCAACCTGCTGTACATTGATACAGACACTTAAGAGCCCTTTCTAACCTCATGCTGGTATTAAACTGGGCCTAGCTGAGAATTGACAGCAACCAAGGCCTATTTTTCCTTTTTTCTTTCTTTTGAATTATTTCTTTATTGCTCTTGTTCTTTTTTCCCCCATTTCTTTATTTCTTAAATTTCAAAAAGTTAGACATTTACACAATTCATGAGGTGATCCCCTGATTACTCTAGCACCCATCTGAAACTACACACAGCCATTACAATAATATTGGCTATATACCCTCTGCTATTCTCTAAATCCCTGTGACTGTTTTGTTACTGCTAATCTGTACTTCTACGGTCAATCAGCTCACTGGTTGGTAAATCAGTTCTTCATCCATTTACACACTTACTGCTTCACTCAGTTTTATTTTGGTCAAATGCAGCCTCATCAAGTGCACTTTTTTTATTCTATTACTATGGAAGTTATTATTTCTTTGAACCCATAACAGATTAGAAATAGTTACTCTCAATAAGTTTTTACTAGATCAAATACTTTGGATACTAGAGAACATGGACATTATCAAATTATACTTTATTAAATTTAATAATTTTTTTAAATATGAGTTTTTTTAAATTCTCAATTTTGTTCCAAAACAGATTTGAAGTGGCTTGACAAATATCACTTAAGGAAAGAAAATACTTCATCAGTGTACCTCTAAAGACAGAGAAATTTTTCAAAGCAGATACTAACCCCGCAATGAGTTTTACTAGGCTTTTTTCCAAATTGGCCTACTAAATCAATGTTATGATTTTTTGGTGAAGAAAGGCTCAACAATAACCAGCTTTATTCACTTACAAAAGCATATTGTAGAAACATCCTTTTGAGTACTTACAAACAAGGATCTGTTTATACTCTGTGTAGTCTCCCACAGAGGCCAGTACCAACCAGGTGCTTCAGGAGACTAAAACACCAAAAAAAATGTTCATGAATATACACATTTAGCTCACAAATTTTTTTCTGAGAATTTCTTCTAGGCTATAGTGGCTGCCTACTATGTTACCTGAAATACGAAGCAGTTTCACACACGTAACTAGCTCGAGTTACAGAATTTCTGTTCAGCAATTGCCGTTATAGATATAAAATTATGACTTTTAGAAATCGCTCTCCAACCTTGTTATGTAGAATACCCTGGACGAAAGCTTAGTGCTGCTTCTTTTTTACGGTCTGTTATATGGCAATACCTCATTAGAATCTAAACTAATCTAACTTTGTATTAACACTAAATAACGTGTTTACTTATCTACATGATGTGACAAGAAAAGACACTTCTATTTCCTTCTTTAGGAGAAAACATCAACTTTTTCCTTAGTCAGGGCTTTCAATGCATGAACAAACACGGGATGCTCAATTTTGTGGGAGTTGTCATTTAGATAGCTAAATTAGCTCGTTGGTTAAAAAAATTGAGTCAGAGAGTCAAGTTACTGTCTTGAGCCCAATTAGAAAAAATTTCTGAAAGTGTTTGTTCTACAAGAGTCTCTGAAAAGGTATTTTTTGCACAATAAAAGGCAGGGGCTGTAACTTTTTTATTTCTGTACTTCCTATCACAACCAAGACCAGAATACGTGCTCAGTAACTTTTGAATTACATTGACTGTTAAGAATTGTTGCTAAACACAACAAAAAAAAAGATGAACATTTTGTTTTGGATGCTTGGCATAAAGGCAAGAACATGAACTTTGAAGTCCAGCATGCCCTGTTGAAAATACAGAAATCCCTCAGAGATATTGTGGGTTCGGTTTCAGACCGCCCTGAATAAAGCAAGTATTGCAGTGAAGTGAGTCGCATTTTTTTTGCTGGTGAAGGGTTTTGCCTTCACTTTGTAAAACATGTAACATCTGTGAAGTACAAGAAAGTGAAGCACAATAAGATGGTGTCTGTCTGTCTGTATGTCTGTCCTGCTCGTTTGCCATAAGGCCAGGCAGCTTAAGAATCAGGCCATCTCCCGTCTTCTCATTGATAAAAGGAAACTAAAAAGACCTTTATCTTTGGGCCGCTGGGAAGAATGGTGATCACGGATGTCGGGTACGCAGTACAGTGAAGACCAGGCTGTGATTCTGAGGATTAAGAGGATAAGATCTTGGCCATAATCATTAGAAAATGAGTTGTTTGTTTTTTTTTTTCCCCGTAAGAATGCCAGTCAATTCCCCTCTCTCTTTCTTTGTTATTCATTCTGTTAGTTAATATTTATTTCTAAAAACTTGGTTCTGTTTCCTGCTTTAGGGTAAAATATTGAACCTAAGTGTCTCTTTCTGATGGTAGATGAGGGGTCTTAGAATACTTGCTCATTCTAAACACCAGGTAGAATTATTGAGGCCATGTTAATGTACTAAGTGTAAAAAACCAGATCAAATGTACGTTGGACCCAGCGATTCTAGAAGAGGTTTCGTTGTTTATTTTTTCAAAGGTCATGATATCAGTTTGTTTCCTTTAAATTGCCGGGCCTCTTTCCCCTAAAAGTAGAGTTCAGAAAACATTTACATGAGGGTCAGGCAGTATTTCAGCGAGCAGAGTAGACATGCCAGCTTGACACACACAGCTCAGCAGTGAGCTTTTGCTTTATGAGGGGGCACAAAAAGGTTTCAACCTGCTCAGGCAGAATAGGCAGCATCTCAGATGAGGGTGGGCCATGCAAACAGGTGCTACCCACACAAATCACAGGATACACTCAAGGATATGAAGTATGAAAAGAACTGCTCACCACTCACTGGCTTTATCAGTGACAGCCGTGTGTGCGCACACACAAGGCCCTTTGTGGGCCACCTATGGGGGCGTCTTTGAGTGGCCAAGGATCACAGCAGAGGAAATATGCACAAGCTTCTGCACTCGTAGGGCTGGGTTTGGAGGATGAGAGGTTCAGAGGCTGTCGTGAGGATCAGATGGAGAGAGAAATTAGGAAGATTTCATCACCTTTATTACTTTAGGAAGGCTCTGTCGAATGCGAATGAGGGATGTTTGCTCACATAGCTGAGCTCCTCATCGCTTGACACAAAGCTGAGCTGCACCTGTCATCGCAGAGCTAATGAAGTGGAACATCGGGTCCCCGTGTGGCTGCCCAGAATAGACAGAAGCAACACGCACCGTTTCACCTCTGGGGCCTGTTTCCCCAATTGAGGCAATTGAAATATGTTTTGCATAGTGAAATCTTAGTAACTTCTTAAGTTAAAGAAAAGAGATGTTTCTCTAGCTCAGGACCCACTATCGGTTTTAAGGGAATTTCCCATGATCCTCAATGGGCCTGCACGTTGACTTCCGGGACTTTCCTCCCTGATTTGTTAACTATCTCCTGGAAATGACTCTGCTGTGGGGGCCTGGTCATCTTCCTGCTGAAAGTGTGGTCTTCAGACCGTCAGCTTCAACATCGAGAAGCATCACTCCAGGTAACGGAGCTAGAGAAAATTCTGAAACCCCAAAGAATATTTCTTGGTTTTCATCCAGACGGACCCTTAAGAAAGGCTAGCCACCAAGTCACACACTTGCTTGGTACTGGAGTACCGAAGGACTCTCTTTCTGATCCCATGTTCCTTCCTTTAGGCCATGCTGTGTCCACACCTGTGACCTGCTGCTGAAACCGAGGCCACGGGTTACCAAGGGGGGGATGGAAAATAAAGTAGCCACCCAGCTTTTTGGATTGTCTCCCAATGATCATGATTCCTGGCAACTGAAAAGTGCTTCTAGGGACAGGACTTGTGGTGGGGCGGAAGAGGGAGGAGAGGAAAATGAGACGAATCCCGCTGACACGGTGGAAAAGGCTGCCTGAGAGGGACTGAATCAGCGGGAGTTCACCTTCCTTCCTGTCCTGCTCTCCAGGCCCCAGTGCCGGGGTCGACAGTTCAGGCATAAGAAATCAAGTTTCTTTGGAGCAATTCAGGCTGCCAAATCGACACTGACAGTCCAGGCCACCCCCTCCTCGACGCCCCGCCCTTGTATTTGAAGGTCATTTGCTCTGCGTCAAGCACATTTGACAATTGCTCAAAGGGAAATGAGGGAATTGTTGTGTATAAGTGAGTCAACTCGCCTTTAATTAACACGACTTGAAATGAACTTTTCGATGACAGTCAGATCAGTTTGTGTGGCTTTACCTGAATGTTATCATAAAACATGACACAGATCATGTACTCTCAGGTTGGGGGAAGAAATTAATTTGGACATAATATATAGTCCAGGTAATTTCAGCAAGATTGGAGGCAACATGCTAAGAACTCGTGTTCACATTTTAATTATCCACAGTGAGGAAGGAGAAATAATGAAATTAGTCCAAGGTGGTAGATAACCAGTCTCGAACTCTTCCTCACCTCTGTACCCCAGACCTTCGTATCCCCCTCTCTCTGGGGGTGGCTGGCCTTTGGGGAGATGTGTGAAAATAGACATCTAACACACGGCACTGTGAGGATTACGACGAGGCTTCAGGCGGGCTAGGGGCTGGAGAGGTGCCCTGCAGAGAACGATTAACCCGCACCATGGACAATGAGGAGTTGGCTACGCAGACACCTGGGTGAATGTTGGAAAATACATTCAGCTGATACAAAATTTACTGTTGCTATAGGCGAAGAGATGAGTCCAGGCTGGGGGTGGCGAATAAAGAATCATGCACACTATATGTTTAGACAAGATGGGATTGGAGCAGTGCCTTTTTCATTTAAAAGAAAAGTAGAATGTCCCCATTTCTCCCACTTAAGTTGGGCTGCATAGGAACTGGTGGTGTCGACTGCTCTGTTTGGAGGCATGAGGCAAAGTTAACCTCAGAAGCTCTTTCAAGACTTTTATGATCCCTGTTAAATAACTCCATAGTTGAAATGGTTGCTTTTGCCGAAGGACTTGCCATCCTCACTAGGTTCTCAAAAACTTTAGCTGCTTGGACATACATTTTTAGTTAAAGCTGTAGTAGGTAGGTAAGTATGGGCTCAGAAGAAGAAAAAGATCTTCCCAGCTGGTATCTTCCCATTCACCGCCACCCTGCTCCGTGAGGCGGCTCCTTCCCTCTGCATGGCTTCCTCAGAAGCAGATCCTGACTTTCAGGTTGAAACAGGTGAAGCAGTTTGTTGAAATGCTCTCAGGAGAAACCAGTAATAGAGTGGGGAAAGCAGAACAGGGAGGAGGAGGCAAACCAGGGGGTGATTTCAGAAGAAATCTCTTGGAGCATTGCCATAGTTTGATCCTACGGAACTCTGGAGAATCACTTACATCTGTCCTGCCTGAAGACACAGGAGCTGGACTCTCGCAGCCCTGCACTTATCAGCTACTGGTCAGGGACAGTCCAGAGGTTTGCAAGCTGCCAGGTATATTTCGGCTCTCTGCTGGTACACACTTGGGGGCTCCCATGCCCGAGGACAGGCTCTGAAGGATTGTAGGTGGAGGCCCTGGGAAGCAAAAGCACCCTGATATATGTAATAAGTTTATTATGGGATATACTGGACTATTATAAGTTATGGGGAAAAGAAAAAGCAGAGAAAGAGAGATTAGGGGTGCGGGATTTGGGGGAGGAGGGTGGGTTTCGGTATCAAATTGGGTGGTTAGGATGGAACTCATTGAGAAGATGAGATGTGAGCAAAGACTTGAGTGAGATGAAGGAATTAGCGAAGCAGATGTCTGGGGGAAGAATGGCCCAAGCTGTGGAATCTTCTAGAGCTCAGACCCCTTAGGCAGTAACATGCCTAGCAATAGAGTGACCCTCTCATCTGGCAGTTTCTCTCAGCAGCATTCCGGCCCGTGTAGCTGGCAAAGTGAAAGGGGCAAAGAGAAGCAGGAGACGAGGTCAGAGAGGTTGCAGGAGAGGGGGCCAGATCAAGCAGAACCTTGTAGAACAGTCAAAGTATTTTGCCTCAGGGTAAAGCACAGAGTCCTGGGCGGTGGGGTGAGGGGTAAGCAGAGGGCTGATGCAATCTCACATGTCTTACTTTCCCTTGCTCTCCATCTCCCTCCCTGCTTTATTTATCGTCACAGCACCTTACCCCTTCGTACAGTGGCTTGTATTTGCCCCCTTGCTTGTTTATTTTCTGATTCCCTGATTAGGGTCCAGGTTCCATATGGGCAGGGGCTTTCTAAGTAGTGCTCATTCCTCTACTCTCACTGCTGAGAGCGGTACCTGGTGCATAGTCAGCCCTTAATGAATACTGGTTAAAGTGAATGAATGGGCAAGCCCGTTCCGCCGTGTGAATCAGTAACCAGTGGGCTGGCAGCTCTTTTCTCTTAGCAATTGGAAGACAACAGACGACGAGGACACCCAGCACACTGGT
The DNA here is from genome assembly GCF_902729225.1 of Pteropus medius. Taxonomy (NCBI): domain Eukaryota; kingdom Metazoa; phylum Chordata; class Mammalia; order Chiroptera; family Pteropodidae; genus Pteropus; species Pteropus medius. Next base: position 1,770,996 of record NW_024353790.1, on the reverse strand, counting down.
TGACCCTCCATAAGTACCTGTCTTGATAGGTTGATTTTTTTATGAGCAGTGACTTGAAGGGAGAAATTGTCCTTCCCCAGGACAGTGCCCTTGGTAGCTGGATCCAAGCCATTCTCACTTATGGTTACAGCACAGATTCGTTCTCAAAGAAACATCAAATTCACACAAAAATGGTCAGAAACATTGTATCTGAAGGTCATGTTTGAAGATCCTAGCAGGCTACATACTCTTCCAAAAAATATAAGAAATTAAAAATCAAACGAAAGTTAAATGTTGAGCTGCATTATGTCAGTTGGTCTAAAACCCTAAAAGAATATTTCTTTTCTTGAAATAAACTGAAAATACATTTCTAGCCCCATTCCTTCAAAATCTAAATTGCCAAAGGACTAAATATTTGTCAAAGACATGGCATTTAAGCAATAAAAATGATCGAGGATATCTGCTCCGTCAAGGATACTTCGACGATGCTGTAGTGACGCACTTGCTTCCACAGGAAATACACCAAGGAAATCAGGAGAGGATTATATAGTCTTATTCCCAACAGTATCTGTACTTTAATAGTAAAATTCATCCACATTCAAATATCAATTTTATTCAAATATTAATCTAGCCTGTCTGGTTGCACTATTATTTTTATAATGCTGATTTTTCCAATTCTATAGTTAGTACATACATATAGTAAACATTTTCTTATTTGCTTCTTCCAAGCCCTTCCCCTTATTTTGGCCACAGCCCCAGGATGGAAGTATGAAGAAGGTACTTCTCAATTCTTTAGTATTGATGATGTTGTTCATAGAATTTCATCTGCTTTTTGGCACATAGCCATTTCTTATATTTAATATGCAGGAAATTTGCAAGCTCGTATTTGGTGGCGTGAGGGTGAAAATATAGTATTTTCACAAACAAAAGATACTGCAGGAATGTCAGGCCCGACATCACATTAAACCATAATCCCATGATAAATCCGTGTTACAAATATCAAAGAGCAATAATAAATTCTGTTTTTTTTTAATTAGGTAATAATTTATGAGTATAGATAATAAAAATAGCTCATACTTCCATCAGTTAGTGAATGCCAGGCACTGTTCTAAGTGCTTTATATGAACTCACTTGACCCACAACAACCCCGTGAGGTAGATATTATTATGATCTCCACTTGGTAGATGATAAAGCAGAGGCACGGAGAGGTTAAGTAACTCACTCCAGGTCATCCAGCTCGCGAGCCGCAGAGCCGGGGCTCAACTCGGAGATCTGGCTTGGGATCCTGTTCTCTTAACACTACCCATCATAAATCGAAGCGTCGGTTCACTGCGAGCCAGGCTTGCGAATGTGGCATTTTTCACGCTCTCACCGCGGGCTGCTGCACACGAATGACCCTTCTGCTCGGGGCTATCCAGCTCACTCAGGCCGTCAGGACGCTGCTCTGTGAACCTGCGGCGGCGAGTTTGCTCCCTCATTCGGGAAGCCATGAAAGTGAAGGGGAACGTGCTGTTCTGATTCTCTTGCACCATTCTGCATTTTCGTTTTGTTCGTCGTTGCATTTCCATCCCCCCATCCCCCCCGACCTCCCCGCCTTATCTCAGCTCTTCTGTTGTGATGAGCCCCAGGTTTTCCTCTATTTAAAAAACTCTGGATGGGAAGTTAGTAAACAGTTTACGTGACTGGACATATGTTACGGAAGTGGAAACAGCTGGTCCCGAGCAGCTGGCAGCCATGCGTTGTTTTTATGTGGGGGGGGTCATTGAAAAAGTCCTAAACGTGACCTGGAGTGGCCCCCCACCGGCTCCCGTGGCTCTTCCTTCCTCCTCTTCACCCTTCTCCTTCCCAGGCTCTTTCTTCCCATCTTCCCTCTACCCCGCCTTTCCTACTCACCCCCTCTCCCTTACCCTCCCCTCTCTCTTCTCTCTCCATACCATTTTCCTGCTTGTGATTTCATGCTGAAGAGCACAGAGCTTTCCTTCTCAAACTCCTCACCCTCCTCCTTTTTTGTGGGGGGCGGCTATAGCCTCTATTTTTGCCTCTAACCCCACAGGATACACAGGAGTGAGAGGGAATGCAGCGGGCTCTGTGGCCCAGGGAGTCTTTGGCCTGAGCAGCAGTGACCTCGACCTCAATCCACTCAAATGGGCAGCCCCTGATTGAGAGCCAGGTATGGGGGTGGGGGAGGGGAACTCAGGTAGGGGGAGCCCAGTGAGGAACCGCCTACAGGGAAGTGTCATAAAGCCCGGTGAAGCTCCTTGCAGGGCAGGGCACTCGGGGAGGTGACTGGGATTATGACAGCGTGGGCTCAAACTAAATGATTCTCTTTTCATTAATAACAGTGACAATATGGCCATAGCAGCAAACACTGACACAGCACTTACTATGTCTGTTCTAGGTACTATCCGAAGTGCTATATTAACTCTTTTCTTCCTAATAACAGCCCTTTGAAGTAGATATTATTATTATTAATTATTATGATGATGATTTTTTGTTTGTTTGTTTTACAAATGAGGAAACCGAGATGCAGAGAGGTTAAGTAATTTGCCCCAGGCCACACAGCCGATAAGTAACAGAGCTGGGACTCACTCCCAGGCAGTCGACTCCAGAGTGTCAGCTATAGAATTTTAAGATAGCCGATTCTTGTGCCTCATGTAACAATCATGGAAAAACAGCCAACCTGACAAACTGGCATGTTTGCTGCATCTGAGTGCTCGTGCGTAACATATGTGTGTAGTGGTGCCTAATGGGATTCTGATGTTCTCTCATTCTTCTGACAATTTCAGACGTGATCATGTGACTGGATGAAGAACCCTGTTAGTGAACAGACTTTGTCTATATGTGTGTATCCTCCGGATGGTCTGCTAGCCTTCGCTGAGAAAGAAAAGCAGGTTACTTATCCATTTAGACAATCATTTATTAATTGCCTACAGTGTGTCAGACACTGGGTAGGGATATAGAAAGAAAAGACGTATTCCAGTGAGAAAGACAGCAAGTACATGTGAAGTGTCATCACACGGTGTGATGAGAGCGATCAGAGAGATAAGTGCTACATGTAAGGTGCTATGAGAACCCCTTTCCCCCTCTTTGGCGGGCACAGCTGAGCCTGGAGTCAAGGTTGCTATCAAGGGTGTCTATCTTTCAGGAAGAGATGGTGTTTGCACCTCATCTCGGAGAATGAGCAGGCACTGAGTTCATGAACATGATATTTCATTTCTCCTCTCAGGATGGGGTGCCAGGGTGAGCTGCGGTCTAATCAATGGGAACACATTGATTGATCATGCTTCCTGGCTTGTCATTGGTATCATGGGTGAATTCATATATTAATTTTTCTCTTGTCTGACACAAACTCTCCCAGGTGGCAAGTGAGAAGTATATGAGATGGCATTGCACAATGCTTTTCAAGGGTGGTTAATGAAAAAATCCTAGTTCCTACCTGTTATGGGCTGGCTTGGTTCTCCCTCCCTCCCCCACCTCCCAACGCCCAGCATCTCAGAATGTTGACTACATTTCTGAGATAGAGCTTTTAAAGAGGTAATTAAGTTAAAATGAGGTCATTAGGGTGGGCCCTCATCCAATTTGACTGGTGTCCTTATAAAAAGAGGAGATTAGGACTCAGGCACACACAGAAGAAAGACCATGTGAAGACATAGGCCAAGGAGAGCAGCCTCAGAATGAAACCAGCCTAGCTGAACCCTTGATCTTGGACTTCGGCCTCCAGAACTATGAGAAAATATATTTCTGTTGCTAAACCTTCCCCCGCCCACCGCCCCCCACCCTCGTCCGTGGCATTGGTTATGGTAGCCCTCAGAAACCAATTCACGGCCTTACCTCGCCAGCCTGTGCTGAAGAAAAGTGTCCTTCATTAGATCAATGTCTATGGAGAAACTTGTGGTTGAAGCACCATGGTTGGTAAATGCGGGATTCACAGAGAAAAAAATCACAGTCCCTTGTTTTAAGTTGCTCTGTGGTCTCAGCGTCATATGGAGAAAGGACATCTTCCACCAGACCTGGCCTCTTGGCGTGACGCAGCCTCCGGAATGCTACACATGGACCTTCCTCTTAGCCCTACTCGGCCACAAGTTGGAACAAGAGGTTTCACAAATGCGTATGTCTAGCACATGTGTACCATCAAATTTGGGATTTAGTGGGTAGTAGGATTTCGAACCCTTTCATTTGTATAGGAGGTAGATTTGATGAGCTTTAATACCACATTTCATCAAAAAATATTTTCTTCCAGAGTGGGACTATAATTTATTTATGGAGAGCAGACGCAAGAACACTTAAAATCTGAGAGGTTTTCTAAAGCGGTGTTTCCAGGTAATCCTTGAGCAAATGGAGCAACTAAATTGACAGATTTTTTTTCTCACTTAAATAGTAAAAGAGAGAATTGTGCTATTTTTTTCTAACCCAGTATGATTTAGAAAGTGATTACAAGCCACTCTTCCCACTTATTTCTAGTAATAAAAAATTAGCAGATGGGAAAAGGCTGCTTATTAGCTAGAAATCTTATGTAATTACAGTGATAACATAATTTATCTTTCAAAGTAGGACATTTTTCAGAGTGACAGAAGATGCTATGAAAAATCATGCCAGGATAATGTCAGAATCCACGGTTTTTCTAAGCAAACATATAACATTGTACTAGGCGAACAAATATTTTCGCCCTACTTACAGATGTCACTGAGGAAACTTCCAGTGCATTATCTCATCGTTAAATCTTAAAAATCACAAGCATATTGCATATTTTTTCTTCAGACAAAGCTATTCGGATAAGCCCATGATACCATGTAGTTTCAGTGTTTGTCAAAGCTTTGCCAAGTGAAGAATTGCAATTTTGGGTACCCACATCTGAATGCCTCATGCAAGCTGCAATTCTGCTGACTAATGAAGCAGTGGAGTACCGTCGAAGTATTGGTAGTCTAGGACTTAGGAGTCCGAAATTCTAGATCCAGCTCTGCCACGACTGGCTGCGTGACTCCAGACAGTTTTCTTACCTGTACAATGTCAAGGTTGGACCATGTGATTTCTAATGCCACAGCTCTAGCATTCCAAGAGAGGCATAGTTTAGGGACAGGAGGAGGCTAGGTGCCTGTCCTGTAGCAGCATTTTTGTTAAAAATTGCATAAGATTGGAGAAATAGCAATCGTTCTTGTCAAAAAAGGAGAGAAGATGCTGATAGAGGGTGCTTGGGCTAAAGCAACTCTGAGGTGTTCATTCCACAATTCAGCTCTAAAGTTCTGCTATTTTTATCTGAACCTAGGATTTGGTAAGAAGAAGCATAATGACAAAAATAAAAGATGGACATTGACTACAAGATTGACATGAACATGAACTGTGAAATGTTGAAATTGTTAGAGAAAAGCGGAATATTAGGATAATTATTTAGAAAGGAAAACATGAAGAAGCATAAACGATCACATGAGTAACTCTCATAGCAATAGCTTTGTTTGCAATGACTTCTAGGCTGTAATTCTGTAGCTTGGTCTTCATTCTTAGATACCTACTACATAATCCACAGAAGCTTAGCTCAAAAGTTGGAAGTCACACTTTTCGCCAAAAAAAATTAAAGGTGCAATAATAACTAGTGATATCAGGAAATGGTTGTTTGTATATTTTTGGTAGGAGTATGAACTGTTTGAACCATTTTTTAAAAATAAACATTTAAACTAAGAAATATAGAAAGAACTTGTTCCAGTTGAGAAGACACCAAGTAAACGAGTAAACATAAAGTATAATAACACAGTACGATAAGAACTATCAAAGAGATAAGTGCTATATGTACCCATTTTAATTGTACATTTTGATGTTTTCTAACTAATACATGCATAAATCACCACCACAATCATATAAAGTATTTCTATCATCCCCGAAATGTTCCCTGTACCCCATTCTGGTGAATTTTCCTAATCCCTCTACCCCAGGCAACCATCGGTCTGTTTTTTGTCATCACAGATTAAACTTGTCTTTCCTAGAATTTCATATAAATAGAATCATGTGTATTTTTTTTGTGTCTTGCTTCTTTCATTCAGTATCTCAGTATAATATTTTTAAATTTAGTCTGTATTACTGCATAAATCCTTCCTTTTTTTTTGAGGAGTAATAGTCCATTGCACAAATAAGCCACAATTCACCTGCTGATGGACATTTGTGTTGTTTCTAGTCCTAGGATATTATGAACAAAGCTGCTATGAACATCTGTGTACAAGTCTTTGTGTGGAGATAAGTTTTCTTTTCTCTTGGGTAAACACTAGTGAGAGTTAATGGCTTATGATTCTTAATTTTACGAGTCAGCCTGACTGGTCCCAGAGTGCCCAGATTAAACATTATTTCTAAATTGCCCATGAGGGTGTTCCTGGATAAGATCGGCATTTGAATCAATGGACTCAGGAAGGCAGATAGCCCTCTCCAGTGTGGGTGGGCATCATCCAGTCCATTGAAGGCCTGAATAGAACAAAAGGTGGTGGAAAGAGGGATTCTCCCCTTTTGTCTGCCTTACTGTTTGAACTGGGACAGCTCATCTCATCTTCTGCCCTTGGACTGCCATTGGCTCCCCTGGTTCTTGGGCCTTTGGACCCAGACTAAACTCCATCATTGGCTTTCCTGGGTTTCCAGCTTGCAGACAGCAGATGGCGGGACTTCTCAACCTCCATAATTGTGTGAGCCAGTTCTTCATAATAAATCTTTCTCTCTCTCTCTCTCCCCCACCCGCTGTCTCTTCTCTCATCTATCTATATATTTGTCTCCTATTGGTTCTGTTTCTCTGTAGAATTCTGACTAATGTAACACCTAAGAGTGGGATTTGCCAGTGGGTATGTTTAGCTTTATAGGAAATTGCCAAACTGTTTTCCAGTCTGATAATCCCATTTTACATTCTCACCAGCAATTTCGATGATGTGTAGTAGGATCCATTGTGGTTTTAATGTGCATTACCCTGGTGACTGATGTTGTTGAACATCTTTTCATATGTTTATTACCTTTTGTGAAACACCATCAGTTCTTTAATAATTCTTTATATAGTTCAGATGGAAAGAAAATATTTTGGATGACACATTGAGAATATATTCTCTAAGTCTGTGACTTGTATTTTCATTAAAAATTTTTTTGAGGAACAGACATTTTAAGTTTTAATTAATTTTAATTTATTAAATTTGATTTGATTAGATATGTGTATGTGCAGTGTGAGTTGGAGGTCGAAGTTCCTTTTTTTTCTCTTAAGGATACCTAATTTACCTGGAAGCATTTATTGAAAAGACCTTTTCTCTCACTGAAATATATTTTCTTATTATTGCATTGCGAAAGTTCTTTCTCTCTTCTAGATGAAATGCTTTGTTGGTTATATGTATTGAGAGCATTTTCTCCCAGCCCATCACTTATACTTTCATTTTCTAAAGAATATCTTTTGAAAAGTAGAGATTTTTCATTTTGATGAAGTCCAACTTATCAAGTTTTTCTGATCTTGACTTTTTGTGCACTAAAAAAATCTTTGCCTAAGCTGTGGTCACAGAGATTTCCTCCTGTTTTTTTTTTTTTTTTAATAATTTTAGGTTTCACATTTAGTTCTATAATCTGTTTTGAGTTAATTTTTGTACATGGTGTCAATAAAAGTCAAAGTTCACCTTTTGTTGTCGTATATTATTTATTAATAGACTTAATATTTAGAACAGATTTAGGTTTACAGAAAAATTAAGCAGTAGTAGGAAATTCCCATATATCCCACACTCGATTTCTCGTTATTAACATAAGATAGTAATATGTTATATTTGTTTCAATTAATGAACCAATATTTATACATTATTGTTAACTAAAGTTCACATAGCCTTCGTTTTTACCCAGTGCCCTTTTCTGTTCCAGGATCTCATCCACCCCATTATATTTCCTTAGTTTCCTTTTGGCTATGACAGTTTCTCAGACTTTCCTATTTTTGATGACTTTGTCCTACAGCTTATGATATCCTTCGGCCCTGCTCCCTGCCAGTCTTGAATATACAGCTCCCTCTAACAACGGATGGCTGTTGGATCTACCCAACCTTTTGACTTGGTGAGTCTGACAGGACCTCGCTCATGATAAGCAGCTCTAAACACCTGGACATTTGATGTCTCATGGTCAAATGCTCTGTCTTTACCAGTGGCAAGTAGCACACAAGGAGAGGGTTTTCTATGGCTGTAGAATTCTCTCCTATGGAAGGGACGGTCTTTCTCTGGAACTCCAGGGTCTACATGGAGGTTCTCCTACTGGGTTCTCCTTCAGCTCCACACAGTGACTTTTCCCGCCACAGATACCCCTAGTACTGACTGTGATGTCTGCTGGATCAGATGGCCTAAGTGTCAGGGATGCTTATACTTCTGTCTGGACTTATGTAGAACCCTTTCTTACTCTGGGCCTGATTCAAATCTTGCACCCTTCCATAGTACTTAGTAAATGAGCCAGGCAGCATTCTCAACTGTGAAATATGCTGGTTTCAGAGGCAGAAGCAAACTACTAAGAATCGTGTTGCCTTCTTAGTGTTGAGAAGGAACAGATGCAGTAACGTGTCCTTTAATTTGATGGGAGTTTCTGATGCCCGTAAACACTTCACTGATATGGCAGGTGACTGAATCCTTGTAGAGTTTACCTCCCACTTTTATGCGGCAGACTGAGGCCTCCGGTGTGCCAGCCAACTTCTTGCTCATTTGATTAACATAATTTCATTGGTGTATTGGACTGATGTGATAGTCTACGGAATGTCCAGGTGGTTCAGGTCCCTATGGATATATTCTGACAGATGGCAGGAGGGTTAATATAGCTCTCTGTACATACATACTCCTGTCTATCCTATATGTAAAAAATTTTTCTGATCTTCCTGTCTAATAGGAGTGGAAAAGAACCCATTCACCATACCACGGACCTGATGCTGAGTTATCCAGCTCTCTCCAGGACACCACCTCTGGCATTGCAGCTGCAATGACGGCATGAAGAGAAGGACTGTGGCAGAAGATGAGACTGGGAATGGAGATTGGTACCAGACTGCACATGGGCCTGAAGGGCTTATGATGAGTTGGACGTTAGCCTAAACACATTAAGGAGTCTTTACAGGTTCGTAAGCAATATATTTTATCCACTACTAGTTTCAAACAGAAAACTGTGTTTTCTAACATCGTTATAGCTTTCCAATAGAACTGTCTCACTAGGTAGAGTAGATGCTGTGTGCTGTGAAGAGCTGCCGCCCACCTTCAGGGCTGAAACACTGTGGCCGCCAAAAGCGTTGGCTGCTGGTGTCTCAGATCTGGGTCCCAGCCACCATTATTTCCAGAATATAATGTGCACTTTCAACTCTCTATTCTTCTGCATTTACTCTTCTTTCTCTGGAGTATCTCCTCTACTTCCTGTGCCTGGAGAAATTCTGTTCATTCCGTAAGACTTTCTTCGATTTCTCCTCTCACCACAGATAGAATGAACTGCTTCATTTTGTTCTCAGAGTGTTTTGTTTATATGGGAGTTTAAGACTCGAAGAGATTCCGTATCTCTTATTGTGACTGTCCATGTCCTTGGCTCCTCTGTGAATTGTGGACTCTGGACAACAGTTGAGGTCATGTCTCATTTATCTTCATGTCATCAGAGGTATGCATAGAGCCTGACACACAGAGACATTCAAGGAATGTTATTGGATTAAATTTGTTATTTAATTGAACCTGATTCTGGTGTCAAGAAAGGAAAAAATAATCCAAGCTGAGATGCACACATTTTTTTATAAAATGTGTATTTGTTGTCACATAACAATGGGCCTCCAAAAAGACTTTTTGTGCCTATATCATTTACCATTCTGAATTTGTAAAATAAAATAATCAAAACCTAAATCTTTTCTTTTCCCTTCCATCTACATTGGAACTACTTGACCAGGAATGCCCATGACTCTAATAGCTTTACGCACTATTTAATTGTGTATGTGTGTGTGTTTGTGCAGATGAGCTTGCGTTTAGAAACTCCCAGACACTCTTTGATTCATTCATCTTTTATATTCGAGCATGGACCTCATAAAAATTAAAACAACAAAAATTGTGCTAAGAGCAAAGATACTTTTGTTTATATTCTCAAAATTACAACCTGGCTTTTAGTTTAACACAAACTCTAATTCTTTTTTAAATTTTGATTGAGGTATAAACTATCTACTGCCGTGAAAGACTGAATTTGACATATGTTTATACCTTTTCAGATGCAAATATTCGGTGGAAGGATTTCCAAACTAAAGTTAGCAGCACTTGACCACTTTTTAAAGAATGTGAACCACTGATTGACATATGTACATCGGTGCTTGTATCTGAGTTATAGACCAAGTGTGTGCATTTTGGACAATAAACAAGGCATTTAACTAAGCTAGAGAATTGCTCACTGTATTAGTTAGCCCCATTTCACCACTAACCTTAAGATCACAAATCACAGTAGCTTAAACATGATAGGAAGGTGTAGACTGAACATCTCTTTCATGAGAAAGTCTGGGTGTAGGCAGTTCAGGGTTTTATGGCAGCTCTGGGATCATCTGGGCCCTAGGCATCTTCAGCTTTCTATTCTATCCTGTGGCCAGAATTTAGTTCTGTGGCTACAAACAGCTTTCGTATGAGACTGAGAAATACAGTCTATATTTAGTATGGCCATGTGCTCAGCTAAGTATGGGTGGTCCTATTACTGAAGAAAAAGGGGAAAACAGACATTGAGAACCACTGATACCTTTGCCACATGCACACACACCAAAGAGAAAACACCAAGCTCGGATGACATTCTGCAAAATAATAACTTGAAGGACTCCAGCTTTGGAGAAGCTGTCTTTGTTGGTCTTCATTTCTTCCACTTGCCCAAACATAAGTCTCCCACTTCCATTTCCTGTTTTCGTGTGTGAGGCCATGTGTTCCTCAGAGCCTCTACAGCTTGGCAGGCTCATCTCACAGAGGGCCTTGGAGCTGGCTTTTGTTATTCAAGAATGTATCTAATTTTCCCTACATTCTCCCAACTCTGAGCATTGGGATCATTTGACAATAATTTATTTATAAATAATCATTAACATTTTCTTAAGTTTTTTTTTTTTTTTTTCAAAACTAAAACTAAAACACTGAGGGTTTAGAAAAACAACACTAGCAAGTTGAGAAAAAGAACCGGGTACATAAGGTGGGAGCAGGAAATTGAAGTTAAAAATTACTTAAATAGTTCTCTCAGAGCTGCTTCGACGCCAGGGGAGTGGGTTTGTCCACGTCTTTCTCTTTTAACCTGGAATTTTCATCACTCTCATGGCCATATCAATGCCAAAAGGTTTTTTTGGGGAGAGGAAATTGCGAAAAGCTTACTATTATCCTTGGTGCTACAGGAAATACATAAGAAGTTTATGTCTCGGAACTCGGGAGGTGGCTTACTGTCGTGAGAAAGACAAGAGTATGGGCTTAGTCAGGATAAAACAGGCTATGCTGCTGTAATGAATAAAGTGTGGAATCTCAAGTGGGTTAACACGATAAACATCCATTTCTTGCTCACCTTGCAGGCTGAGGCACCTGGCAGAAAGTCTCCATCTCATAGAACCACCAGCTGGAAATCGCAACCTTCAAAGCTGCCATGGCAGGAGAAGGGAGGACTGGGGGCTGAGCAGAGTGTTTTGCAGTTTCTTTTGTATAGGCCGGAGTTCAGTCACATGGCAGGAACCGAAGTGCAAGGTCAATTGAGGCTGAGAGCCTCATCTCCCTGTGTGCTCAAGAATAGGAAATGGTGTGGTGAACACATGGCAATGTCTCTGTATCACCTGGGTTTAACTTCCAGCTCCTCTGCTTTTCATCTTTATGATCATGGACAATTCACACAGTTTTTCAGCCTTCATGGTCTGATATATGAACTATAGTAAAATCAACTGTTTGGGTGAAATGTAAGTGCTTGACACCCAGGTATTCATGAAATACTGATTCCTTTCCCTTTTATTTAGAGGCATCTATGGTCTTGGAAATAATACTTTAAATATATGCAAAAACTAGAAGCATCTACAGATTTTTCCCAAAGGCTACCTGCCTCCAAATACCTAGAAGTGATAATTAAATGAAGTTTTCTCTTCCCTTCCCAACCAGACAAAAATGCCAAAAATAGGAATTTCAGGGGTGGGCCTAGGAACCTTCATCTTATATTATCTTCCCAGATTATTATTTTTTTTAAGTTGTGGTAAATATATCTAGTATAGAATGTATCACCTTGGCCATTTTTAAGTGTGCAGGTTAATAGTGTAAAGGACATTCACATTGTTTTGCAATCTCCTAAACTCTTTTCATCTTGCGAATCTAAAACTCTGTACCCATTCAACAACAGCTCTCCATTCTCTCCCTTCTACTTTCTGTTTATGAATTAAGTGGAATCATATAGTGTTTATCTTTTTGTGACTTGCTTAATTCACTTAGCATAATTTATGTCTTCAAAGTTGATCCATGTCGTGGCACGTGTTAGAACTTTCTTCCTTTTTAAGGCTGAATAATAGTCCAGATATAGATATATCACATTTGCTTATCCATTCATTTATCTATGTACACTTGGGTTGTTTTCAGCTTTCGCCTATTGCGAATAGTGCTGCTATACACATGGGTATATGAATATATCTCTTAGAGATCCTGCTTTCAATTCTTTCGGGTATATACTCAGAAGTGGAATTGTTGGACATGTGGTGATTTTATTTTTAATGTTTTGAAGAACCCGGTAATTCTTCTGCCCATCAAAGTTTGAGAAGCACTGGACTAGAGTACAAGAAAAGGTATAATCAAGTGCCCAATTTGCGTAATAGGGCAATAAATACTACGGGATGTTAGGAAGGAAGAGGAGAGAATCGGCAGGATTGGTGTGGGAGGTGAGTGCTGCAGAGAAAGGTGAGGCCGAGAGCAGCCTCGAAGCACAGGTTTGAATAAAATTAATTGCAGAGATAAGGCCGTCTAGGTGGGGAATCACAGAAGCAAATCGAGGAGGAGACCAGGAGCGCAGCAGGTGCAAGAGAGAAAAATCATGCTGAAGGCCCCTGGGAGATGAGGCTGTCGGGAGAGGTGGAGCTAGACTATCTCTAGCCTAGGAAACCAGGCAGATGTATTCGGATTTAATGCCACAAACAATAATAGGCAACTCCTGAAAGCTCTTGAAGAATTGTTGTGTCATTATCCAGGAAAATTAATATCACCAACAAAATAGTACTAAAAGTGCATTTCTATAGAAGTTTTATTTCTATAGAAATTTTATTTATAGTGGGAATTTTAATAAATTTATATAGATTGTTAGTATAGTATCAGAAATGAACATGACTATATAATTACATGGTCTCCCTTTGCCCATCAGAAGCTTCTAATAGAAAACAGATATAAAAGACAGCTCAAGGTAAAACTAGCATCTTCTACAATACATAAGAAGCCCCTCCCCCTCCAAAGAAAAGCTTTTTTTCTGAATGTGATAAATAATATGAAAATATATGTAAGAAAAGCACTCTGTCTTTGGGGTTTTATGCAAAACCTACCCAGAGTTGTGGCTTTTGAAAGGTTTCCATGTTATTGGTCCACCATCTATTAGTTATATGACAGAAACACAACCTAATTGCTTTATGCTATAGTTTTCTAGTCTATGAAATAAGGATTATAACAGGACCTAACTCATAGATTATTTTGTGACCACTTAATGAGTTCATGTATGTAAAGCAGTTAGCATAGGGTCTGGTGTTGAATAATAAATAAATGCTATAATTACGTCATTATCTGTACTTTTTAAAGAAATAAATGAAGGTTAATAATTTCCTGTTCTAACAAGAAAACAAGCACCGGAAAATTTCCCTCAATTCATCTAGAACTTGAAATATTCTCCATGTGGACTTTCTCATTTGGAGCAAAGCCAACTAAGGTGTTGTTTATAAAACACTTAAATTGTCATAGTCCTCCATAGGACTTCAAAGCCTTCACTTTTTTCTGATCAGTCCTGTTTTCTATTCTTTTATATATATTTTTCTAAATGGCCTATGTTATCTTTCTTAAAATGTATGATTCTAAACAATAAGAGCCTGAACAGGAGTGGGACTCAAAGGAGGATTGGCTAAGCTGATGGATCCTGGGGACAGAGACCAGACCTGTTTTATTTAGTGCCAAATTCTATGCCTTGCCCACACTTGACAAGTAGGAAGAGACTAATCAAAGAAACTGTGATTTGTGGCCTCACTTCATCACAACCCATCCTTGTTGCTATTATTAATTCAAAAGAGTAGATAACAATTTAATTAAAGACAACAGATTAATGCACTTGACAGTATTGACAGTGATGATCTCAGGGAAAATTTTTAGAGAAAAGTCTAAATGGGAGGAATATTATCGCACCTCCTAAAACTACAGAGCTTAATAATTTATGAGCCAAACCAGGGCTGGGAAAACAATGTGGAGATAAAACGAAAGGAAGCGAGACAGGAAAGAAAAAAAGGAAACATTAAAAATACAAAATACAAACAATAAACTATATTTTGCCTTGTGAATGCACTTCTAGGCGTACACGCATTAAGAACAGCAGCAATTTATCATGAAGAATTACTTGCGAAGTGCTGGTCAGGTGTTTCTGGGAAGTATATGATCGTTAGGAAATATTTTGAAAGTTTATAATCAAGCTAAAACTAGACAAGGTAGTCTGTTGACGTGAGATGTTCTCAGGATCACATATTCAGTATATTAAATCATTGACCCGCTTTAATCCTCATGGAGCTCATGAAGATCAACGGAGCAAGACGCCCCACAAAATCAGGAGTTTCTGAATCATGTTCCTTAGTGTTTACAAAAGGGAGCAACGTAGGGTCCACGTGATCTTCAGAGTTAATGCTTCTGGGCTCCTGTTTGAGTCAATAACAGAAAACTCCAAGAGCTGTGGATTCATTTATGAACAAAATTGAACCCCTAAAAAGGTAGTGATAATAAAATACTAGGAGACCTCCAAACTCTCTCCTAAAAAAATTCGAGATAAGGAGCCCAGGGCTTGGCTAGGTCACTGGCTACCTAGCCATCGCTAAGCCACGACTCGGGAATATTCCTTATGTCAAGTGGCAAGAAGCCAGACCATCTTTCCTGATGCTAAAGGGAAACCTGGATGTCAAAAAAGAGCACTGCTTTCTTTAATTACCTAGTCAGAATTTCCTTTGTATTATAAAATAGAATTATGTGAATTTGGGGGGTGTGATGGATAGTTTTATGTGTCATCTTGACTAGGCTATTATACCTAGTTATTCAACCAATCACTAATCTACATGTTTCTGTGAAGGTATTTTATAGATGTGGTTGACACCTGCAATCAGTTGACTTTGAGTAGAGGTCACCCTTCGGAATGCAGCAGACCTCATTCAGTCAGCTGAAGGCTTTCAGACCAAACTGACTGACATTCCACTTGTGGATGGGGACTACATCACCAGCTCCTGCTCTTGTAAGACAATTCCTTGAACTCTATCTATCTTCATCTATCTATCTATCTATCTATCTATCTATCTATCTATCTATCTATCTAACATCTATCATCTATCTATCTACCTATCATCTATCTATCATCTATCCAACTATCCATCCATCCATCATCCATCCATCCATCCATCCATCCATCCATTCACCTGCCCACCTGCCTACCACCTACCTATCTATCCATCCATACCTTACTGGCTCTCTTTCTCTGGTAGAATTCTGACTGATACAAGAGGGAATCATTAAGAAATTTTAAACTCCAAAGGGAAAAATTCTTTTAACTAACAACAACAAACATCAATTATCTCATCACTGTTAACCATGGAGTCCTAGACCAAGACCAAAAGCTCTGAAACAAAGCCATGTGCTCCTGTGATGACTCGCAGGTAGTTCTACTCTGTCATAGATTGTGATCTTGACCAAATTTGTATAACACACGATCATGGTTTCCTTACTTGTAAGATTTTTTAAAAATTACAATGAGTATTAGGTGAAATGATCTATTTAAAATATGTAGTAAAGAGAGTAGCTCTGGTGGATATAATAAATATAAGCTCCTTTCTCTTTTGCTCTAAATTGTTTCTCCCATACAAAGAGCTTCAACTGTTTTGCTCCTTTCAAAGAACTTATGTAGAAATTAAGCCATTAAAATAGGCTCCTTGGATGTCCATACCTTTTTGGTTTGCTTGTCCGTTTGTTTTGAGGTCTTCCTTTGGTATACAACCTGAGATTAATAAATCAGGGAAATTCAAACAATGGACATGCACGCATTTCCTTCCATAATTAATAACAAAATCAAGCCTTCAGATGTTCATAGAAATATATAAATGAGCACTAATATCAAACTTCCTGGTAAGAACACATTTCCATTGGAAAATAGTTTTCAAATATGCAGTTTCGACATAACACAAAAGAAGCAGAAATATTTTAAACCCATCATCTTTGCCAATCTCTCCCTAATTCTCCCATGCTCTGTGGTAAGACCAGGCCATGCCTTCAGTCCCATCCTACAAATGCTATCTAGTTTTTCCCCACACAAATTTTCTGCTCTAGTTGATTCAGCCTCCTACTTCATGAACCATACTTAGTCCTACCTCCCTCTACATCTTAGGTGGAAGGCTGGTGGCATGAGGTCCATATGTGGCCCCGACACCTATTTAGTGTGGCCTTTATGTCAAGCCCACCTTTGCTTTTTATCTGTGTTCAGGTTGTTCGATTGCTTGTCTACCCTTCTCTCTACATCCTAAGCATCCTTCAAAATCCAGTTGTGCTCCCTGCTTTCCCTTGTCTACCTCTGTCTTAGGTGCCATCTCAGCTCATCTTTGATGACAGTGGCCTTTATAGGTTGGTTCTGGATAACTAGTTTTTTTCTGTTTGTTCTTGTCACAGATCATCTTTGACATTTAGAGATTTTGGTTTCCTCACAGGGACAACCAATTTTTACAAATTTTGACATAAAAAGCGACGCAAATGCAAAAAGCTCCTTTTATTCTTTTAACTCACACAATGAGTACAAATAGATATAAATACAAACATAGGATTATTATCATTGTTTCTCTAACAGCAGGATAGGTTGTCTGGGTCAATCTACCCATCTAGCCAGCTCCCGGGTGAGCCAAGGTACAAACTTGAGCATATAGCCAAAGAATTTAATTTTGAATCAAGTTACTAAATGAGAAACAAGCAAACCATAGATCAAGTTGTTTCAGTCTACCCAATGACTCAACCAGAAACAAAAGACACATTCAAATGTCCCTGCCTGATTCAGTCATAGACTTAATGACTCTCTTTAGTTCAATGTCAGAAATTTGCTCCAGTTGCTGAAATGGTTGCTCACCACCTTGACGGAATGCAGAATGATTTCTGTTGTCCTGTTGCTTCCTGAAGGATAAACACTGACCTAAAATCTCTTTTGTTGATAAGTCTGGAAGCAACCAGTCTACATGTGAGTGCTTTTTCCAGTCCTGCTGGGGTTGTTTGCAGCCTCAAACGCCATGGCAGGATGTTTCTCTCCTAAGTTCCCTGGGGCTTCTCAACCCTCAGATGTCCTTGAACAACTAAACAGGAATGATGTAATGCTCTAGAGGTCTCCTAACCCACATTCAGCGAGAATAAAATATTTCCCTATGCCTGACCGTGTAGCTCTGTCTGAGTAAATGGATAACTATGTATATGTGCGTATAGATGCGTGTATATGTATATGTGTTTGTATATATGTATATGTGTGGGTATATAACATAGCATACATATATACGTATGTTCATACATGTGCACATATACATGTATATGTATATAAATGTGTGTATATGTACACACACGTGTGTGTGTGTTTGGAGTTTCATCTACAGCTCTACACAAATACATCAACAAAACTATTGGCAACTTAACATTTTCGAGTGCCTACTATGTACCAGGTAATATGCCCGTGTCATGTGATCCTGTGTGATGGGCACCATTTTACACTCGAGTAAGCAGGCCCGGATCACACAGCGCACAAGTGCCTGTGCTGACACATGAACTCAGGTCTGTCTGACTCACGGCCTTTCTCTCTATTTCCTCTCCTGCTCCTTCCTCAGGCTGCTTCCTGTGGAAGCCTCTTCCCCTTCCTCCTGAATCTGTTCATCCTTTAAAACGTGCTAAGATTCTGTTTCTTCCTGAAACTTCCTTTACCCAGCCCTCAGAGTTCTCACCTCAGTGGGGTGAGGGAGCCTGCTCGTACTGGCTCAAGCTGATGCCCAAGGGCCACTTGCTAGTATCTTTTCCTGCTGCCTGGGAGCTTGAAATTGGTCATGGTGGGACAGTTTACAACACAGAAATTGTCAAACTATAAATCAGACCTTTTGTTGGTTGGTTTTTTGTGTTTTGGAAATCCAGTTGTCAAATATTGGCCAGCACAACACCCTCCTCCTCTAAAATTTAAACTTATACTCGTTGGCGATGCATTTATTCCTTTCAGGATTCTTCTTCACACACACAGGCTCCATCACCCAATTATATTACATGAACTTACTGAAGGGAAGGATTTTATTCCTCTACCTCTGTATCATCTCAAAAGACCTAGGGATGTGGAACTAGAGGACATCAATGTGCACTTGGTTGATAAATGGTGATGCACAAAATGGGTGCTGATTCCCTTTATGACATCATAAGTAACCATTTTCAAGTTGTACTTCTCTTATTGTAAATGAAGTTGAGCATCTTTTCATGTGTAAGGGCATTTTTAACAGAATTCTTGATCATCCTTATGCACACAGCTCTCAAAGCTGCTAGCCCCAAGCCCAAGAACTTGAAGGAAAAAAATGGTGAAATAAATACTAATGCTGAGGAGTAGCTTTCTGTCCAACTTACCTCCTGAGACTGTTAGCAGCAACCTCCCAAAATGGTCCCTCCCATGCACATGCTCCCTCAGTGACTTGAACCCAGAATGTTTACCTTATTCCCTCATCCAAAAGCTAACAGATTTTGTAAGGTACAGCCCATTGCCCACTTCTAGGCTAGATAATGGGGACATGGAAATGCTGGTGGGAGATAGGCTTTCTTGAGGCATTTGCTGTCAAGTTCTGTTCTCCAACTTCATAGGAGATAGGAGGGGACACCTGCCCTAGGAGTCGAGCCTACAGTAGAGGCTTCACGCAACCACTTGGAAGGTTTTGCCTGAGTCCCCAGAACTTGATGGGCATGGGAACTGGTATTTGATTCACACTTGAAAAGCTTAAAGGCGTGATGCTGTAGCTGAAGCATGAGATGTGGCTGCTTTGGGTGGCCGACTATCCCTGGTTTGTCCAGGACTGAAAAATCTCCTGGGATGTGAGTCTTTTAGTACTAAAACAGGACAAAACCAGAATGATTGGTCACCAAGAGTGAGGCAAAGATACGTTTTTCCAAAGAGTAGGATGTGGACTCCAGAGACTTTATCTAGCCTTGAGTCAGTCATCTTGAAAAGACTCTGATGCTGAGAAGCTCTTGGAAGGGCAAGGGGTCCCAACAGTAGGGCGAACAATCAAATGCCAGGCCCTGTGGGAACAAGGCTAGACTGAGAGGCATTGTCAGTGCAAAGAACTGCAATGAAGTTCCCCAGAAGGGATTGTCAAGAAAACCCAATCTTGACAAGGATGAGCTTGTACTTGTATGTCTGCCAGAAGGTGCCAATGGTAGATCACACCTCTTCCAGCTAAGAAGGATTGTGCTCTTTTCCCCCAGCCCCCTTGGTGGATACTGGGATGCCCTGACACAGGACAAAGGACTTAGTTCCAGCTGCTGGAATACTGCCCCAAAGAGCCCTTAGTTATCAGCTGCCCAGAAGGCTTGTGTCTGCAGGGAGCCACCTGTTCAGAGCCATACCCCTTCCTAGGGAAGCCAGCATTAAGTGGCTGATAGATGTGGGAGAATAAAGGCCTGATTCCCTGGCCACAGCCGGGGACAACACTGAAGGGTCATCCCAGCTTCAAAGCTCTCTAGGGTCAGCTAAGGCCCCAACGAGGCAGAAGCGCAGCTCAGCTACCTTCCGGACTCCCCTCTCCCTCTTCCGCTCTGCGTCTCCTCCCCTCTCTCTCTCCCACAGGCGATGTTGCCAGGGTTTCATTCAGAGGCACAGAGTGAGTTGCCTGGGCCAAGGAGGTTTTAGCTCACACTCTACTAAATTCAATACACCAGAGTTTATTCAATAAGCCACGTGTAGTATCTTCTAGTGACTCTTTCACTATCCACAAAATGGGTAAAATTGTGCTATAGCTGCTCCTTATCTCACAAAGATCCCCAAAACAAACAAAAGGTGATTCAAACTCTGCAATAAAGGTAGTCAATGGTCTAAAGGTACTATTTTTACGTTTGCTTTTTATTGAGATAACATTGGTTTATAACGTGTGTTTCGGGTGCAGCATAACCCTCAGAACAGCGCTACCATGGCGACCACAAGTAGGATGTGGGGATTTTATCTGAGTCATTAACCTAGTTTTCCCAGTGAGCGTAAACTATGTCCTTAATGGAAATAACAGGGACCATGTGTTAACCGTGAATGAAAGTGAAAGTATGACCTCTTACCTGAACTTTTCCCAAAACTTCAGACCTCTAATCAGTTTTGGTCAGAGGCATAGATGATTTTTGAAAAAGTACTTTACCAATGTCTTGAGAATAGAAGACGAGGCGCGTCTTTTCAGGGGTGTGAAAGTCTGGGGACAGCGGGTTGCAGCCCCCGTCATTTCTGGGCACCCATATATTTGAGGAGTTTAGGGAGCCTAAGAAATGAATGTGCATCCAGTTATGTCTTCACATCAAGGGTCAAGCCAAAAAAAAAAAACCCAAACCAAAAAAACAAAAAACAAAAAAACACAAGTCAAAAGGGATCAGAAAAGAAACCACTTTATCCACACAATGTATTTTTAAACATCTGTTTTTCCTGTGTAGCTGTCTGGCCTGATTCTTTCACTGAAGAATTAACGTTTAATAGTAATAATAATAATAATAATAATAATAATAATAATAATAAGAAGAAGAAGAAGAAGAAGAAGAAGAAGAAGAAGTAGTTGTTGTTCTTTTTTTCCTAACTTACCTCAGGATTAGAATATGTTAAGATTGGAAAGTCTCTTATAATTCATTTAATCAAATCTTTAATGTATGTAGGTGAAGAAATGACACCAGAAAGGGTGACTCGTTAGCTAGTGATAGAACCTAATTCTGCTGATACAGGGTGACCCACTATAATAATCTGTTATGTGTACATTTACTGTATTCTATGACTAATGATCTCACTTGAGAATTTCCACGTTCTCCAGTAAGTGGGACAGGCGTTATCTCCTCCAGATAACAGAATATTGAAAACATTGCATGACTTGCTTCAAACCTCACCGCTAATAACTTGTCACAGCCCCATTTAAAGTTCTTTAATGACTCTCCACACTTTTTGCTTCCTGCCCCACCCTCTCACTGGCCCTGCCCGCTCACCGGTCCTACCCCTCACCGCCCCGCCCCTCACTGGCTCCACCTTCTTACTGGCCCCGCCTTCTCTCTGGCCCTTCACATCCTTCCATACCCTGTCTCGGCTCTGGCGCGCTTTACTGCATGGTCCCTTCTGCACCTGCCGCCCTTCCAATGTCATGCTCTACCATGCAGAGGCTGCTGGGGCAGCAGCAGAGTCCTGCAGGGCAAGGCCGAGGTGTCGGCTCCAACGCTAGCTGTGCTGGGTGAGCCCTTTGGTAGCCTGAGATCCACCTTCCTCACCTGCGGGGTGGGAAGCCGGGACTGGACTACCTCTAGGACTGGACTACCTCTAGAAGTCCAGCCTCTGGATCTGACACCAGGTCCACAGAGGGGCTCAGCCATGCAGCTCCGGAAGCCCCGCAGCCTTCTTCTCTCACCTTCCTGACGCCTCTGCTTGTTCTAAGAACATTTAGGCTAAAACTAAAACCAGGTTCCCGGAAAGACATTCCTATTATCAGTCCCTGCGAAGCAGACACCAAGTGATTGCTGTGAAGTTTAAAGCTTCAGAGTGTTCCATGAAGGTCATTTTCAATGCATAAATTTTATTTTTTTGAATGGGAATTGTGAATGAATGAATGAAAAATATAAATGTTGCCTTCAAAACTCAGTCGAAATATCACTTTTTCAGAGTTGCATTCTCTGATACCCTTAAATCCCTAGTTATTTGCTGACATAATATCTAGTAATGTTCCTCATCACCAATGATTGTGTGCAACTATTTAACATTCATCGATCCAGCTGCAACATAAACTCCATTTCTCTTTTATCCCTAGCACCTAGTACAGTGTGTGAGAGAGTGAAAGCTCGAAAAAATATTTCTCGAATGAATGAATAGCCAACCTCATCTTGGCGCTCAAAGTGTGGTTGGTCTGCAGATCGCAGCAGCCAGCCTCACCTGCAACTTCTTACAAATGCAAATTCTAGGGCCTCTCACAGCCTCCCTGAATCAGAACAGGGTCTGGGAAGCCCAGCAATCCAGGTTTTAATAAGCCCTCCACAGTGCACTCAAAGTTCTGGTAAAATAGGTTAAGGTTTAGCACAAGACTCTATCCCATGAAAGATCTGGACAACAAGCAGGGAGGAAGACAGAAAGAAACCTAACCCTATGGCTCTGGCTAACACCATGGGGATGTGTGTGTGTGCACGCGAGGGGGGCTGCTGCTGTCTGTTCACAAAGGACCCCTCCTAACCCATACAAATGCTCATTTGAAGACCAATTCCAGCCCCCAAAGAGCTAATTGTGTTTAGACATGAGACTGTCCCCATGCATATTGAGTATATTTCCCTAGTAAATATCCTGGCTTCTTAAGGTTGGTTTTTGGAGTAGCCAAGTATGGTAGGGTCCAGATTTGTGACCCTTTGATGGCAGAGATTGCTGGCCAGTAAAGCCCCCCAAAAGTCTCCTGGAAATTGTTCCCTGCAGCCTGGGAAATAAGTCACCTATTTTTGAGTTGGCTATCAGGATGACTGTTTTTAAACCTGTTGTTTCTTTCTTCAACAGCTATTATGTGGCTCCCTGCAGGTCTTGCTGGTGGTCTGAGGATACCTGGCTCAAGATTGTCCAGCTCAGCTCCATATTCCCTTTTTCTAGAATTAGTTACCTTAAAAAACTATTTAGAAGTTTGACTTAAAAATTACAAATTTTGTCATGCTTAAGATAATTTAAGATTCATGAATACACAAGAAAGAATGAATTTGACATTGAGGAGACTTGAACTCAACCACTTGGACGACTCTCTCCAAATGGACCAGATTCAAGTTCACCATCTCCCCCCGCCTTTCTGCTCCAGTTAGTGTTCCTCTCTCCCTACCATCCCCAATCACCTACTCCTCCCAACACCACCCTCACTCTTTGTTACCCTGAGCATGGTCTTCCCTGCCTGGAGCTCCCAGCATGCCACGAGGTTGGGGCTCTGCCAGGTATAACCCTGTCAATGATTAGCTCACAGTTCAACAAACGACTTTTGTGGCTTCCCACCTCACAAGAACATTTGGTTTACTCTGCCTAGGCAAATTTGTGTGTGTGTGTGTTTTTTTTTTTTTTTATTGGTCTTCTCATAAGAAAAAAGGTCAGTGGCTATATTTGTTTAGAAAACAGATTTATATTGGATACAGAGATTTCTGTGGCAAAGAGAAGAGTCTTAGTAAAGACCGTGAGCTGGGCACTGTCAGGCCCACCGAATCATAAGGTCTGATGGACACATCAGCAATCTATCATATTATGGAAATGGTACATTTGAGATCAGGTCGGAGAAGGGGGACTTCTTAGGGAAGTTACAGGAGTAGGTGGCCCAGATCCCCACATCACCAGTGTCTGCAGCCTCTAATTTGCTCATGACTATTGGCCTTATAGGTGTTCCTTATAACCCCCTATGTGAGAGGGAGGAGAGTTTAAAATGGGGTAGAGGAGCAAAACACCAAATACCAAGTTTTTATTTCTAACAAAATTACCAACTGATTAAAATACACAAAATATTCAAAATGCCTTTGGAACAAAAGTCAAAGTTCATTGCATTATATTTCTAGTCTCTTTCATTGTCTGAACTGATCTGTTTATTCTTTCAGATTATTTCCTATAGTGAAAATGTTCTTCCAGAAATACTCATAGGTCTATTTCCAGTGAGTAAGAAAAAATGAGCAAAAGAAAAGCCAGAGCCTGAGCTGGCCTGTAGGCCTTTCTAGCTCACTATTATGTTAATAATCATTTTTTCATAAGTGTGTATTTATTCCCTATGGACGTGTCCTGGATTCCTGTCCTACAAACATCCTTGATGGCCACAGCAACGTCTTCTGATGAAGACCCAAGGCTTTATCCTAAACGCCCCCGCCGACTCAGCTCAGCCAACAGAATGGATCATGCCTGAAACAGATGTCTGGCTTCCCCTGGCAGAGCAGCTTCAGCCCCTTCCCAGTGGATGAGACACTTCATCCCTTGGACACCAGAAGCACTTTCAGATTTCATCAGATCAGATTAAATATTTGTTTGGGGGATGATCCCAATGTCTTGTCTTAAGCAAACAAATCAAATGCATAAACTTAGTAAGAGCACAGATCTGATATTGTAAAATATAGCATTACGAAAATTATTCTGGATTGAAAATAACACATTCTTCTCCAGCTGAGCCGGCAACTTCTCAAGATGACTTTGCAAAAGGAAGGATAAAATAATCTCAGTATAAAATCTTCACGTTCTGGGAGAAGGTAATTGGAGAATTGTGGATGGTATACATTTCTCAATAAGAACTTTAAGATTTAATTATAAAGTCTCAAAGAATGATAAAACCCTAATTAAAATAAATATACTGTCAACATACTTCTGCATGATCTCATCAGTGCAAATCACCTGGGAATCTTGTTACAAGGCAGGTTCTGATTCGGAAAGTTTCAGGCGGGCCCCCGAGAGTCTGTATTTCTGACTGGCTCCACGTGCTGCAGATACTGCTGGTCTGTGGCTCACACCGAGCAGCATGGATGGACACTAGTCTTAAAGCAATGTTTCTCCAAGGATGGTCATCAGATCACTTGTGTAAAAATCGCTTGGGTAATCTGTTTAAAAACAGAGTCCTGTTCTCCACCACAGTTTACTAAATCCAGTGTTTAGAGTGGAAGCCCAGGGATCTGTTTTCAACGAACTGCCCACATGATTCTTATCAATGCTATCGCTTGAGAATGGGAGCTGTGTAATGGATAACCGGCGAGTTTGGGTTAAGTAGGAAATGTGTGTGGGGAAGGGCATTTTTGTGGTTATCTCTACTGAGCTATATTTCCCTCTCTCTGTCTCTCCCTTTCTCTCTCTCTTTCTCTCTGTCTCTGTCTCTGTCGCTCTCTCACACATGCACTCTGTAGTTGGCTTAATGAAAGAGAAAAAATAGTAAGAAATATTGTTAATAGAGGAGACGGGTTAATAATATTAGAAAGTTATGATCCATGTTAAAAGAGATTAGGATGGGTAGGGAATACCTCCAGTTTTTGTTTGGATTTTTTGTTTGGTTCAGGCATAATACTTTTCGCATGTGGCACTGGATTGAATTACAATTAGAATAATGACAATACATGTACACTCTACAGCCTTTACTTGGTATGAAAATTACAGAAGACTAACAACTGAAATGTGCTGGCATTCTTTAAATTTTCTGAAAGTGTGAGACTTCATCTTAACACAGGAATGAACTCTCCCCAATTGAAAGCGTTTGTGATTTCCCCAAATCATACACATCAACTTAAGCTCACTAGATTACTTAACCAAACAGGTACGTTTTACAGTTAAATCTTACAGATTAGCTGTTGGTTTACTGCTTTTAATGTCTCTCAAAGCATGCAATTGGGCTATGTTTTCTTCGCTAAATCCATATTTGCTAAAGATTTCTTCTGAGTGTTCTCCTAAGACCGGACTCTGTGTGGAAGAGACAGAAGCTAGAGTTTGGGGGGAAAATGGAACTGGCATGGAAACTATCACCGCCTGTTGATCCACATTCTTTATTCTTCAGGAGTTGAGAAATACTGTCAAATGTCAGAAGAGGGGTCACACATGCATTCAAGTCTGCAAAGATCTCACTCCATTCTGTTTGCTTCTTCTTAACGAATATGTCTGCAAAGAATGTTTACAACCTTGGCCATTCTGATGAACTCAGCTGCTTGGAAAGTTCTACAGGACTGAGCCTGAATCTTTTCAGAAATTGCTCAGAGATGGTGGTTTCGACAGCCCCCATGGCCATGAACTTCCCTTCAGAGGTCTTATAGGTTTCATAGCCAGGCGCACCTCTGTCATGTAGATTGTCTTGCTTTGTTTTAGTAAAATTGTCTATATCTGCAGGTACCACAGCACAAAACTAACATACCTTCCTTTCCCAGAATGGGCACGTTCAAAAAGAGCTATCACAATTGCCAATGCCCCAAGAATTCCTCTGGTTGAGGAAGCCAGGAAATTTGGTGGTGCATATGATTTCTCGTGTTTCCGACCAAATTTTGACAACACGCAGATAAAGCCAAAAGTTAATATCGTGCCCTTTGCTTTGGGAAGACTTACTGGATAAGTTCATTCCAGTAGAAACCTTAACATAGATGAGTCTCAAATTCTTCTGTAATATGTCGTCTGGCAAAATTTTCCCTTTCTCTAAGACCCCTTTGGGGAAAGGATAAATTAGCACACCAGTCTAAAGGCAGATTTTCTCAAGGACCTTGGCACCTTCTGGAATTTTCAGATTTAGAGCCAGCGACTACTTGCCTCCATTCACAAACTCAAACATGGCTTTTTGGTCCGAAACCATGCGATCTACCTGTGTTCCAAAGTCGGCTAGAATCATGCCATAGATGGAATAAGGATATTTTCCAGCCATCTCCAGTACCCGCACCATGCTCAAGGCCATGTGAGCGTTACACACAGAGCTGAGAATAGCTACAACATGCCCGAAGCTTTGCTTTTAAATGTAAGCTCAGGACTTTCCGGGGAGGTACTAAAATAAGAAAAAGCCCCACCCATCAAAGAGTCAATAAATGCCTCTAAGATTAACTTTGTTGGCTGTCTTCCACCTTTCACTGCTTTTATATCTCATCTCTTTAAGTATGATTACTAAATACAGGTAGACACTTTTCTCCTTGAGATCCTTATTTCAAACCATTCTACGGGATTAAAATATAATCACATAAGTGGCCTTTTTCTGGGACCATAGCAATTCTTTACTCTTCAAAAGTTTGGAATAAAGATAAATTAGATAGAAGGGAAGCTGTGTTTTTATTGGCTAAAGCAACCGCTGGCTCCCTCTGCAGTGTGTGACCCTTGGAAGGGAGGTTTGTGTCTTGTAATGGATATTGCAATATAAGAGTAGATACAAAATTTCTTCTCCTGCCAGTGCCAGCAGCCTGTGATTGTAAACTTTTGAAAATGCTCGAATGTTCTTTGATTTAGAGGAATATGCAAAGAAAATCTTACTGCCATTGGGATTTGTCAAATCAATTTAATTTCTGCCAACTGCAAAGTTATGATCTGAAAAAGGATACTGCTCACAATTTCGTTCCCATTAAGACTCTAAGTACTAGCAATATGTTAGGCTTCTGAAGTAGCCCCAGAGTGCTAGATTTCAGGTTTGGTGGTAAACTTGAGAAGTGAGAGTCTACACGGCCAGTTGGAAAGGAAGCAGTGACAGAAGGCCTGCTCAAGCGAGATGACTTCTTAGGTCTCCAGTTCCTCGCAGGAGATATGCTAGGATGGCGGTGATGGCCACGTCAAGGTCTTGCTCAGACTCGGGAAGGTTCAAGACTCAAATATTCCAACCACATCTCCCTGGACTCCCAACATACTTACCTCACCGGTTGCAAAGTCTGCCTTTTGGCAAGCCAGTTTGGTATTGTCTGGGAACAATATATTTTTCTGCCACAGCACTGTATGGCCACTAGAATGACTCGTCTTGGCCCATACACAGTCTCCTTGCAATATTATCATGGTGGTCCATCTGTAGCAGGTATAATCCATTCAAGGCAAAGAAGGGACTGAGCTCAGAAGGACTGGCAAGGATTTACCAGCTTCACAGAGGCAAATCGAGAACTATTCCTCTCAGTACTTTGGAAATTACATCAATTGATTAAGACTGTATTTCAGTTGTTTCTGAACGGTGAGAAACAATGAAAATAGTTCTTGCAAAATACAAGTCTATGTGTCATCGTTTTATTCCTGTAGTTGATAAAATGCTTAAGAGTCATAGCCATATTTTGAATTTCTTTCATATCCTTCATGTAATAGGCATAGTCTCAGAAGTTTTAAGTTCTGAAGGATCGCTACACTATACTGACAGCAATATTAGCATCATTTGTAAAAGGCTATTTATTGTAAAACTATCTGGAAAAGAAAAAGATTGAAAACAGCATAAGACCCATTAATAGGAAACTGGTTAAAATAGAACAGCCACACAAATGGAGTACTATGCAGCTATAACAAAGAATGAAGTTAGTTATATTAAGTTAAAAAGATAGGTACAGAACAATATGTAAGTATGTCGCCTTTTCTCTAAGAAGAGGAGAAAATATAAATGATTATAACTACTTGCTTATATATTTTTTGAAGTATTGGCAGAATAAAACAAAAAACTAATAAAACATCAAGTATCTCAATAGTTTTTTTACATTGATTATATGTTGAAATGCTAACATTTTGGATATATTGACTTAAACAAAGTATATTATTAAAGTTAATTCCATCTATTTCTTTGTATTTTTTAATGCAGCTACTAAAAAATTTAATTATACATATGGCTCTCATATTTCTACTGTACAGTATGGCTCAAAGGCTGTGCCCCTCATTATCATATACATTGCATCTCCAATGAAAAGAATATCAAATGTCAGGTGAGAAAATGTTGGTCATATGAATTTATAAGAATATTTGAAACAAAAGTCTGACATCCTAATCATTTATCTCCCTCTGCTAGATCTACCTGGCATTCAAATGAGGCATATAGACTCACATTCTTTTAGAACAAGAAGCAGGAAATTGGGAATCGGGAATCAGAAAAAGAGAAACAATTGAAAAAGCTGCGTTTTTTTTTTTCAGAACATAGAGTTTATGTTTAATGGTATTAGACTTGACAGCATAGCTCTCAACACACAGAGCAGTTTGCACCTGTGAGAAAATGGAATTATCTGCTGCTATCTCATGAAGTCAGCAGACTGTGCATTGGTGCAAACCTGTGCCTTGGTGCAAACCTGTGATACAAATACACCCAGTGTCCACACACACTGAATGTCACCTATAGAGGAAACTAATCTCTTGTTTATAAAGTTGGCATCATGAAAGACGTAGGAAGGTACCAATCACTCCTAATGACAAAGATTAGGAAGGTTCATCTAAACACTAGGATTTTCCCTGAGAAGTGATTATTCCTATAAATATCTAAATATTTCGAAGAGGTTTTTTTTGTTGTTATTCGTTTTTTTCTTTTGATTGTAACTTTTTTGTTTGTAACAATACAAACACACAGATTTAATGATGATGATGATAATAATAATAATATCTAAATATTTTGAGTGTCTGTGACCTCACCTATATCTGTCATCCACACCCAAGTGGATTTGGCGACTCTTTATACCCCAAGAGTTTGTGAACCGAATTATATCTGGCAGGTATCTTTCTGCTCCCCAGAGATCACAGGACATTTGGGCTTGGGACAGCATTCAAGTCCCCACACAATGCAGAGATGCTATGCCTGGATTTTTTTTTTCTCTAGAAAGAAACTTTCTCTTTCCTAATGTGATTTATTCAGAAAACGGATTCTGATTCTCCTTCTGTACTGGCTGTCCCGTATTACAAAGCATACATAGTCATTTTATTTCCCCCACATTCTCATGTCCACTCATTCTAATAACCTGGGGAGCAGATACACATTTTGAGAGAAATCATCTTCCCTACAAAAAAAAATATTACATTGTTTCATTTCCGTAAAAATTAGACCATCAAATATTCTTTCTACTCTATTAAGAATGACACATAAAACGTAATTCTGAAATAGCTGCTATTCCAGAATAGAAGATACATTCTAGAGTTCTCTGACACCCGAATACAGTTGGGAGGCAGGAATAAAATGAGAAAATCTCGAGCACGTTAGAAGAGTATACAGATATGAAATTACAATGTTGTACACCTGAAACTTATATACTATTATTTAATCAGTGTTACCTCAATTTTTTTTAAAAATGGGAAAAATCTCATAACGAGCTTGACTATTTCCTTATAATGTTTGACAATGGACAAATGCTTACAAAGAGAAATACGCAGAAGAAATCAATCATTAGGACAGAGACCTTTGCCAAATAACTTAAAACCATAACATCTATAGGTTATTTCATGAGACAGAAGACTTTATGTGAGATGTCACATCATCTAATGATTATTTTGGTTAGCAGACATAAAACGGGGTGGGGTGGGGGGAGGGGGAGTGCTAAAATAGTCATTGAAACCTAGCAGTTCCTCTAACTAAGGACATCTAATAGACTTTTCATGGGAGTTTTAGAGGCCAGTTTGGCTATTTTCATCAGTTCAGTTTACATACAATTCACCACAACCCGGACAGATGGAAAACTGCACAACTGCTTACTAGAGCAGAAAAGAGCAAATATTTCTTTCTCTATGTGAGATGGCAAAAGTATGTGGTCATTCTGAAAGAAAAATGCTTTTCAGTTGTTTCTGATATCTCTCCTGTGAAGGAAGCATGAGTATGGGGAATCTAAATAAATGCAGAGCCAAATAATTTACAATGACTTCAACGTGTGTTTGCTGTCTATCTTCGAGTAAGGGCAGGCCTTCGCTTCTAGGAGTTTACAGTTCTGGTTACCATAACAACCTCCATGCATGCACAGAGCCCTGTTTCACCCAGTCCAGGGCCTGGTGTCTAACAAAGGCTGTAAGTTACAACTTGTAGAAAGACATGGTTATCATCTCTCAACTGTTAGAATGGAAAAGTGAAAGTACTCATTTTCCTTAACAATCCAAAATGGCCCTGACCTTCTCTATAGAACCCATCCCTTCAGCTGCCACATCTGTTTCATAAAGGAGAACCACAGTCCATGACCTAAGACCTGAATTCTCCTTGATCCAAACTGTTCCAGTTTCCTCTCATCCTCTGGCCCTGGCTGTGTTTTCTTACTCTTCCATTCTGACTTTATCTTTCTTAGTTGACTTCATATACAGTTTTCCTACCTGGTGTCTTGTTTCATTCTAGCAGAGATTCTGCTTCTCTGTCTTGGCTGCCCTCCCTCAAGAAACGCTCCTTCCAAATCGTCTCTGTTGTAGACCTTCCTGGACCAGGTTTATCATTGCCCTTTCTGCCAAAATCTGTCACAACAAATTGTAAAACTGTATTTATATGCCCATCCTGATGTTTTTGGAAGGTAATGAGTACAAATTATTCATTGTAGAATTTCAAGTGTTTGGAAAATTACATAAATGGGAATAATCTTTCTGTTTTTCCATATGCTTCCCAATTAAGTTTGCTATCTGGCTAAATTTTCTGATTCCAACAGGTCAGTGGGTGGAACATTCTATGATCGACTCCTAAACCTCTTCTTAGGTTGTGACAATTATTTTAGTGTTTTTTATTTATGAGACAGAGTCATTTCCCTGTATGAATTGACTTGCATGTACACCACAGGCAAACTCAATACTACTTGTCTGGCCATTCTATGAGTCTCTGGTGACCTTCCAGTTCATTAATGTGTCAGATCAATATTTGACTATGTAAATGTGATTAGTACCATCTGCACACTTTGAAAATTCATTGCGCATTTTCTCTTTTATTTCTATATGAAATTTCTTAGGTTCTGTTCCAATCTCATTTTAGTTTTTAAAATCTAGCCTGTACTTGGGAGAGGCTCCAGTCATTTGGTCAACTAGTCAATCAATTAGAGTGTATTGAGAATGAGCATTTAGGTACAGGGGATGGTGGAGATCAGGAGGCTTCTGTCTGACCAGCTTGTTGAGACTGGAAGTTTGAGTCATGGTTTTGGCTCACAGAGTGCCCCTGAGTTCCTGCCTAGGGCTATGAATAACACTGTCAGTTCAGCAGTTCTCTATGAAGCACAGTGTTCCTATAAAACTAAAGTTGCATAATTTGGTCAATAAGTCCACAATTTTATTCCACCCCTTCGTAACAATGGCTTAGTTTCACCTCTTCCGTTAATAGGTCTACCAATTCCTATTGACCTGCTTTCACGTTTCAAAAGATAGTTTGGGAGATGGCATCTCCCTCTAGCTTTTCCTCCAAAGGTAATTCTGGAGATAAGCACAATCTTCCTTTCCTTAAAAAAAAAAAAAAAATCAGAAAACGAACAATTAGCAACATCGCATGCCAGTACTCAGTATCTTCTATTCTTTGTATTTGGATCCCCCTCAAAGGAGCTCTTCCCTTCTTTGGGAAGCCAGTCTGATTCCTGCTTGTTTCTGACCTGGCACATTTTCAGAAGCAATTCTTGCTTGGGCCTACAAAGCATTATCTCCAGCCTCCCTGGAGCCCCCGGTGCCGCTTGGAATGTTCTCTGCATTCTCTCTCACTCATCCTTCCCAAGAGCATTTCCGACCTAATCTTCTCCTTTACAGGGAGTGAAAGCAGAGGCGATGTGGTGGTTAAGACCGAGGGTGCACTCCAGAGCTAGGTTACCTGGTGTGAATCTGGGCTCCCCGTGACTTTGGGCAAATTATTTAACCTGTTTCTGCGCTTCCTTTTCCTCAGCTTTAATATGGAGATAATAATAGAACAGCCCTTCGTACAGCTGTAGAGATGAAATGCTTGGGATAGTGTAGGACTGAAAATGTTAATAATTATTAGTATTATTCAGAGAAAATAAAAACATGTCAATTTGAAAACCACTAAACTTCTAACTCCAAGCTTACCATTCACTACGTCCTTTCCTCTGTCCTTTTACTACCAAATGAGAGCTGCTTTATGGCTAAGGTTAGTTCTTCCCCCCGTATTTCAGATACATCCCATGATCCCTGCTCTCTGAGGGACTTCATGCATTGTTACCCCTCACCCGCTTTCTCTCCAATATCTTAAATCCCACTCCCTTGTTCACTATCAGTTTTCCTCATCCATTGCAAACGTACTAGAATTTCTCATTAAAAAAAATAAAATCTCTCTTAACTCCTTCCCACTTTAATGATTACTTCATCTGTCACCATCTCTGCAAAGACGAAATGCTTGGAAGTGTTATCTCTACTCTCTGGTGCTCCCTCACCTCCCATCATGCCTCAGTTCCCTGCAGTCTGGCTCATGGTTCTCTCCCTCCATTCACACTTTCATCCATGTCTCGTCCTTCTCATTAGACCCAGAGGACACGTTTCAGTTCTTATATGATTTGAACTCTTGGCAACATTTGACACTGTTGAGCACTCCCCTCCTTGTAGCAATCTCTTCCCTCAGGTTCTCACACTTCACACTTCTTTCATTTCTCTTCATTATCTCTAGTTGCTGTTCTCAATTAACATTGCTAGTGATTTCTTCTGTCTTTCATTGTATTCATTGGGCCTCCGTTTTTGGTCTTTCTTCCTTTTCTATCAGTATTTTCATTGTAGTTAGTGCTTTTGGTGTTTTGCTTAAGAAAAAATTTTTACCCTTTATATTATTCTAGAAAGCTTTATTGTTTTACCATTCACATCTAAATCTCAGTCCACCTGGAAATTACTGGTTTCAATATGGTGTGAGAAAGAGATTAATTTTATTTTTCTCCTTATCGATATTCTCTTGATGCAGCATCATTTAATGAAAGGCCATCCTTTATCCACTGCTCTGTTGTGCCACCTTTGTCATAAATAAAACATACATATGCATGTGTGTGTATTCCTGGGCTCTGTGTTCTATTGCATGGTCCTTTTGACTATACTTATACCTATAACAAGCTCTATAATAGGTTTGGATAACCAAGAGAGCACGTGTTCTCACATTTTTTTCATAAATTTTTTTTTTATTGGGATTGAGGTTGCTTTGAATATTTACATCAATCTGAGCAGGATTAATATATTTACAATAATGGCAATCCATGAACATGGTATATCCCCCCCTCATCATTTATTTAGGCACCTTTAATTTAT
The DNA here is from genome assembly GCF_902729225.1 of Pteropus medius. Taxonomy (NCBI): domain Eukaryota; kingdom Metazoa; phylum Chordata; class Mammalia; order Chiroptera; family Pteropodidae; genus Pteropus; species Pteropus medius. Next base: position 1,737,018 of record NW_024353790.1, on the reverse strand, counting down.
CTTAATAATACCTCTTTATTTACAAAGAAGTTTTGCACAATCTTTTTGAATTTATTCCTAAACATTTAAATTTTTTATACTATTTAAATAAAATCTTTGAAATTATATTTTCTGTTTATTGCTGGCATATAGAAATGAAATTATTTTTTTTTGTAGTTTGTCACAAGGTTCAGCTAAACTCACCTGATTTATTCTAATAATATATTTGTTGAATTTTATTTGGATTTCTACATAAATCAGCATGTAATCATGCCATAAGTTTTATTTCTTCTTTTTCAGTACTTGTATATTTTATTTCTTTATCTTCCCTTAATACACTGGCTTGAACCTCCAATATAATGTTGAGTACAAATGATGATATGGGTATACTTATCTCTTTCTCTAATATTATTTTTCTAATATTACTTTGTCTAATATTATTTCTTTGGTTAATCCCAAAGAGTAACAGAATTACATAATAGGATAGCTGGAAGAAAACTCGAAGCTCATCAGTTGAAATACCAAGAGGTGAATTGAATTCCTTAATCATGCAATGAAAGTGAACAGGGATCAGAGCTCAGATACTCTGACTACTAGTTTAGTGCTCTTTTCCCTGTAACAAAAAGTCTTTCCAAAAAAGGAATACAATTAAGGCAATTAATTTTTACCTCCTGAAGTTAGGGAGTACTTGAAGTTCAAAGCTTTTAGAGTCCAATAGCTTGTGGGCTATGCCCCTAACAAAGCCACCACAGCCAGGCCAGATATAGGAACATCTCATTGGCCAGCCCAACTTATTTCATTAAGAGCTCAAGGCCCCTTCCACCTCCAAGGATCTCCCAGAATGAGCATTGGTCCTATTTAATTTGGGAATGTCTAGTAATTTCACTAATTTTCTCCTTGTTTCTGTGTCAACGTGACACCATAAAAACAGTTCATAGCAAACAAAGCTATTTATAGACACCTACTCTCCTTTAGTCGGATTTCCCATGAGATCAAAGGAAATGATTTTGTCCAGTTTCCTTTTTCCTCTTTGGAGTTAAACTACTGGCAAGCATGACTTGGTGAAACTTTCGTCTGTCCTCTTGCCACTGTCAGCACCTTCAATTCCATTATCTCCTTGTCCTCTCAGTGGCCTCTGTCTGGTGAACACCAGCCCAACCTCACAGTCTGATTTCACTACTCCTTATAGCTGGGTTGCTGAGCTCTGCTGAGACATAGGAGGCATTAAACAGTGTAATTCATTGATTCCAGGAGGCTACTGCAAAAGGCAATGTAGATATCATACATAGTGCTAGACTTTTAAGAATTTATCATCTAGTTGATGAGATAAAATTAACATACATGAATTAATAAAAGAGCAGTAAATGATAATGTGTATATAATCTCTGTTAGCAAGCAATTGACACACTAATAAATAGCTCCAACAAGTAAACAAATCCAGGAGTATCTCAGCCTGCTGCTTCTGGTCCTGACTTCTATGTTGTAATTTCTCCTGCATTCTCACAAATCGTTACTCCCCTGGCATCTCAGTTCTACTCACTGGCTCTTTCTTCTCTCTCTCCAACCTAAGTCATTGAGGGAAATGTTTGCTTTGGGTAGTCTTGGATGGAACTTGAAATGCATTTTACTCCAAGAAACAGTTACTAGCGATGATGTAAATAGTTCGGTCACATCACAGGTTAAATGGGCTTTTGTGAACTGGCTATAACTCTTTCTTTGAAAAAACTGTTCTGAATACAAAATGACCTGCTTTCAAATGAAGTTTCAGAACACGAACTCTTTTTTTTAGCTTCAAATACTCAAAACTAAGCACTCAGGAAGTACTTCCGGCCAGTGTCATGATGCTCTCCCTCCTCAGCAATGTTAATTGTCTTCTGATTGCACATATCCAAAAGAATAAATATGGATGTGTGGGGCACTCGTTCTTTGTTTCCATGGAGACTAGCACTCTACTGCTCCTCACATCCTTTACCTGTACAAGAGCAAGAGGATTAAAACCATTTCAGGAGAACCGGGGATGGACCATACGTGCTTTGTGCACAACCATAGTTCTCAAGTCTGCGAAGTGAACAATGTTATCTTGGTTTGCCTCTTGGCTCACCTGAGGAAGACAGCTTTTAGAATAGATATTGTCCATAATCCTAAGGCTGCCAAATAACATAAGTGGAGCCATGTCTGAGAAGGACAAATTCCCAGTGTGTTATTTGGCAGTGCTACTCAAAGTGTGGTCCGTGAACCAATAGCATCAGCCTCACTGAGAAGATTGCTAGAAATGCAGATTGTTGGGCCTAAAGCAGAATCAGAATCTTTGGGATGAGGCCCAAGTATCTGGGCTTTAAGAAGATAGCCAAGTGATTTTTATACACACCGAAGAGAACGGTGCTGGGTTTGTCTTTTCTCAGCTCTGTGGAACCAGCAGTGGTGGTCATCTGCTGGGACTTGTAAAGGTCCCATAGTTCCCAGAAGTGCCCTACTGGTCATGATGGGTCAGTCTGCTGAGCACGGAGCCTGGCGTAGAGCAGGCACTCGATACTTGTGGAATGAATGGATGTGGCATGGCCCCCATGTACCTCTTGCTTCTCCTTATCCTCTATATACTTCTTTCTATCTGTCATTGACTAAATTATATCCCCCCTTCCAGTTTATATGTTGACATGCTAAGCCCTAGTACTTCAGAAATTAATGGTATTTGTAGAAAAATTCTTTAAAGAATGAGGTCACTAGGGTGAGCCCTCATCTGATATGACTGATGTTCTTATAAGAAGAGGAGATTAAGACAGATACACAGAAGAAAGACCATGAGAAGACACAGGGAGAAGACGGCCATCTCGAGCCAAAGAGAGAGGCCTCCGAAAAAGCCAACCCTGCTGACACCTTGTTCTTGGACTTCTAGCCTCCAGATGCAAGAGAATAAATCTCTGCTGTTTAAGCCACTCGATCTGTGGTTCTTTGTCATAGCAGCCCTAGCAAACTAATCACTACTCTGCCTCTGCCCTCATGCATCTGAAGGGCTTTACCCGGAGCTCTGCCCAGAGTCTTCACTAATTCCTATAGTGGCACATCACTCGCCTTTAGAGAAAGGATGGCGCATGAGATTTTTCTGTGTTGGACCATTTGTGTGGAGCACTTGAGCCCAGTCCTGACTCAGGTGACAGTGTGCTCTGTCCTACCAGGGAAGGAGAGTAGCCTCAGCCTAACACTCAGGAGCCCAGAGTTCATGTTTACCACTAATTACATATGCGTCTATGGGAAAATGCCCTCACTCTGGGTTTGTTCCTTCATGTGTAAAAAGGACACATTAATGACCTCCCTACTGACAACCATTTTCTCTCTCTTACAGGGTGGTTGGAAAGGTCAAGTGAGGTAACTTACATAAGAGCATTAAAATGCATTGTAAATGGAAGGTGGGGATGTGGACTATTGTTCTCATTTTATTAAGACTATTATTAGTAAAGCTGCTTAGGTTCTACAGCTCCGGCAGAGCAACAGCTGGGAGCTCTTAAGAGAGCATGTTTTACTCAGTTCAGTCACCTGGTAGAATTTAAGGGCCCTCAGATTCAGCCCAGCAGCCATACATTTGGAAAGTTGTCAAAGGGCCATGTAAACATGTTTGTATTTTTGTAATCTATTTGTCACCATACACTTTCATCTCATTAACTTCAGAGTGTGTGTGTGTGTGTGTGTGGGTGTGGTGTGCTGTAATAAAAACCACCCAGCTCTAAGCAGACCAAGGTAACTCATCTATAATTTGGGCTTCATCTCGCCTGTCTCCTTAATTAAAATCATCGCATTCCTTCCCACTCTCATTAAAGCATGCCGTATCTTGGATCAATGTGGATATAATTTAACTGAAGATAAAGGCCCCCTTATTTCTGAATTTATGTCATCAGAACAAAGAAATCATATCAAGGGCTCTGTTCAGCCAGGAAATGCAGCAGATTGAGTGCTAAATGACACCAGACAAAACAAGGGAATGTTTGAGAGATCACTTAGGAGTTTAGACTCAAAGACTTCTATTTAATTCGAACCACATAACAAATGATGGTGATATCATTAAAATAAGTAGCCCACATGGGCCACCCCTTTCCCTCCCATATCATAGCACTGACATCACTTTTGCATATTATATCAATGGCATTTTCCATATTCTGCTGAAAGGTCAAAATTTTGTTAGTAATGAGATTCAGCCCCCAGTCAAACTGTTCCAAGACACCACCGCCCATTTCCAAAACAATTTTGAGGGCGGCTTCCCAGCAGTATGAATTCCAGAGAGCAGATGTCTTCTTGGGTGTGAGCCACAAGTTGAACTGGGGGAGTCCACTCCAGATTACTTTGGTCGTTGGAGTTGTGGGCAGGCCACTTAGGGGGACGCATAGTAGCATCCAATATCCAGGAGGATAGAGCTTCCACAGAGGAGGTGGAGGGAAGCCAAAAGGGCCCAGTGATACCATCTCTCTAGGTCTACCCCTCAAATCATTGCTGGGGCAGCTGCAGTCATCAAACAATGAATCCCTAAAAGGAGGCTGGTAGGCATGATTTGTCGGAGGATTAAGAGCTCTTCAGAGTGAAACAGAACTGGAATGGGGGCCTGGCTCTGTTCCTGGCATAGCTGTGTGGCTTTAAGCAAATTGTCTAGCTTCTCTGAGCCTCCCTTCCCCAGCTATAAGATAGAGATGGCAACAGTCTCATCTTCCTCGGGTTTGCTGTGAGGATTACAAAATAATGCATGTAAGCCGTTCATAATTGCTGGTTCTATTATCACCATTAATAGGAATTTTAGGGTTGAACTGAACTTGAATATCTGCTGGAATAGGTACCCACCAGTCTTCCTGTCCCCCGTTGGGGCTGGGGGGAAGAGAGTGTAGGTGCATTTGACCACACTTGTTGAATGTGGTAATTCTTTAAACAGAAGGGGAGTGGAGGGCATGTTTGTCAGCATGCATTGGCATCTTCAGAGAATATGTAATCAGTTATACGTCTTGATCTCTCTGTAAATGTGGATCTGACATGGGTCCACTCTGAGCTTATTCGCTAAGTCGGTAACATTTGTTTTCATTCCACAATCTGCTGTGACTACACACTTTTTACATCCATATTAACAACACTGCCTTCACTTCCCCCAGTATCCAGCGATTTCTCCACTCCTACCTGAATCAATAGGAAAAGGTCTGTTAGAGATCACTACCATGCTGGTGTGAATTAATGCAACATGTTAGCCTTCTCAGGAGTGTTTGCCTTTCAAAAGAGAATGCATAGGAGAGAAAGGATCTTCTGATTACTATGTCAGGGGAATGATACAGACATAGACCATCTGGATTTCAGAGAAGCAATGGACAAAAGCTCTCCATAGCCATGTGGAAGAAGTGGGGAAACATCGAGCAGAAAAGAGCACAGTCCTATTTATAACTCATTCAATGTCCCCGAGCAAAGAATGCTTATTAAGGAAAGAAGGCACAAGAGGGTGGCGTCCCTGCAAAGAGTCACAGGGCTCTTTCCAAAGCCATATCCTGGCCAACATTTTTATCAATAACTTAAAGGAAAACAGATGGCATGCTGAATGAGGTCACGGATGGTCGGATTTGTATCTGGTACATTTGGAAGATTAAGACTGTTTCATACTCTTATCTGGCTCAATAGTCCTCATTAATTGCACTCCTGCTCAGCCCAGGTGATGTGTCAGGCCCTTGGCACATATTATCTCTACCCTTGTAAATACGGACTCTTGTCTCCATATTATAAACAAGGAAATTAATGCTCATCATGGTTAAGAGACTAGATGGACTCCCACAGCCAAGTGGAAGAACAGAACTGGAATTTGAATTCACATCCATACTGACACCATAAGTCTATGCTTTTTTGTGACCTAACTCAGTCTTGTTCAAATACAAGTGTACGAGTTGTATAGTGGAGGGGAAAGGTGTCTGGCACAGTGTCTGGCACATGTAGATGCAGAGTATTTGTGGGGAGGTAAAAAAAAAGAAGCAGGTAAGAAGAAGGAAGAGAGGGATCGACAAGATCTGCTTTAATCTGTGCTAATATCAAGACCAATGGGAAATAGCTTTTTTTAAAAAAAAAATTTGTTTATTTAAATTAGTTTCAAGTATACAGTACATTGGTTAGACATCTATATAGTTCATAAAACGATCCCCCCAATTGCTCCCTCCCTCCCCTGGCCCTCCACCTGGCCATCATACTAATGCTAACTGCATTCTCTCTGCCATGCTCTCCACCCCTGGAAACAACTATCGACTACTAATTTGTACTTCTTTAACCCTTCACCCCATTCTCGCAGCCCCCAAGCTCCTCTCCCCTCTGTCCGTCACCAAACTGTCCACTATATTTGTGAGTCTCTTTTTGATTAGTTTGTTCTTTTTGTTCCTTAGATTCCACATGTAAGTGAAATCATATGGCATTTATCTTTCTCTGTCTGACTTATTTCACTCAGCATAATAGCCTCTAGGTCCGTCCATGTCATTACCAATGGTAAGATTTCATTTTTTTTTAATGGCGGAGTAATATTCCATTGTATATATGAACCGTAACTTCTTTATCCAATCGTCTGTTGATGGGCATTTAGGTTGCTTCCATATCTTAGCTATTGTAAATTGTGCTGTCATGAATATTGGGATGCATAGATCTTTATGAATTATTGTTTTAGTTTTCCTTGGATAAATATCCAGAAGTGCAATTGCTGGGCCAAAAGGTAGATCCATTTTTAATTTTTTGAGAAACCTCCAGACTGTTTTCCATAATGGCTGTACCAGTTTGCAATTTCACCAACAATGTATGAGGGTTCCCTTTTCTCCGCATTCTCAGCAACACTTGTTATTTTTTGATTTATTGATGATAGCCATTCTGACAGGTATGAAGTGATATCTCATTGTGGTTTTAATTTGCATTTCTCTGATGATTAGCGACTTTGAGCATCTTTTCATATGTCTATTAGCCATCTGTATTTCCTCTTTGGAGAAATACCTGTTCAGGTCTTCTGCCCATTTTTAAATTGGATTGTTTGTTTTTTGTTGTTGTTGAGTTGTATAAGTTCTTTATATATTTTGGATATTAACCCCTTATCAGATGTATCCTTAGTGAATATCTTCTCCCAAACAGTCAGTTTGTCTTTTCGTTTTGTTGATGGTTTCCTTTGCTGTACAAAAACTTTTTAGTTTGATGCAGTCCCATTTTTTTCTTTTTTCTTTGTTTCCCTTGCCTGAGGAGATATATCTGAAAAGAAATTCCTGTTAGTAATATCAGAGAGTTTACTGCCTATGTTTTCTTCTAGAAGCTTTATGGTTTCAGGTTTTACATTTAAGTCTTTAGTCCATTTTGAGTCTATTCTTGTATATGGTGTAAGAAGGTGGTCCAGTTTCTTCTTTTTTTTTTTTTTGCATGCATTCGTCCAATTTTCCCAACACCATTTATTGAAGAGACTGTCTTTACTCTATTGTATATTCTTACCAACTTTGTCATACATGAAGTGAGGGTATTAGCATGGATTTATTTTTAAGCTCTCTATTCTATTCTATTGATCGATGTATCTGTTTTTATGCCAGAACCATTCTGTTTTGATTACTGTAGCCTTGTAGTATAATGGATATCAGGTAGTGTGATACCTCCAACTTTGTTCTTCTTTCTCAAAATTGCCTTGGCTATTCAGGATTTTTACGGCTCCATATAAATTTTAGGATTATTTGTTCTGGCTCTCTGAAAAGTAATATTGGTATTTTGATAGGGATTGCATTGAATCTATAGATTGCTTTGGGTAGTATGGCAATTTTAACGATGTTGATTCTTCCTACCCATGAACACAGTCTATGTTTCCATTTACTTGTATCTTCTTCAATTTCTTTTTTCAATGACATAATTTTCTGAAAATAGCTCTTTTAACTTCTTGGTTAATTTGATTCCCAGATATTTTATAGTTTTCAATGCAATTGTAAATGGGATTGTTTTCTTAATTTCTCTTTCTGAGAGTTCATCATTGGTGTATAAAAATGCCACTGCCTTCTGAATATTTATTTTGTAACTTGCTACTTTACTGACTTCATTGATCAATTCTAACAGTTTTTTGGTGGAATCTTCAGGTTCTCTATATATAGTATCAATGGGAAATAGCTTTTGATGGTTAATTTGGCAAAAGGAGACATACTAGTTCTCTTCAAATATTTAAAGGACCGTTATGTGGAAGAAGTATTAAATGTAACCCAGGGAGATAGATTTTAAATCAATGTGAGCTGGAATTTTCTAAAATAATGAGCATTGTTTATATACGCAGCAGACTCCCTCCTGAGGTGGCATCTTATCCCCAGAGTCCCCCCAAGCTGGATCAGACCAGTGCCCACCGAAGGTGTTGGAGATGGGGCCACAGAGCAGGAGCAGTGGGACAGGCGGCCTCGATTAAGTGTTGTAGTAGTATTTCAGATACTTTAGCTCCTGGGTTGGGGACACATTTTGGAGCAGAGGGAGTTCTTCCCATCCTTAAACATACCACACAGGTTTCTGCCACCTCCACTGAATATGCAAAAATTATGAGCTAGAGATGGCCTCTCATTATACCAAATGCCACCAAAGCAGTGGCCTAATTTAGTTCTTTGTTTGAAGGTAAGGGCTAAAAATCCCTCAAACAGGCTTCAGGGGGAAAGAAAAACCCTCGAAAGTGCAGCGGGGGTGCTTTGGGAAGCACAAAATGGGCTTTGTTCTGCTGCTGCAAGCTT
>NW_024353790.1:1722301-1728314 GCF_902729225.1 Pteropus medius | reverse complement strand
TATATGAACCATAACTTCTTTATCCAATCATTTGTCGATGAGCATTTAGGTTGCTTCCATATCTTGGCTATTGTGCCGCCATGAATATAGGGGTGCATAGAACTTTACGAATTATTGTTTTGGTTTTCGTTGCATAAATACCCAGAAGTGCAATTGCTGGGTCAAAAGACATATCTATTTTTTAATTTTTTGGGAAACCTCCAGACTGTTTTCCATAGTGGCTGTACCAATTTGCAATCCCACCAACAGTGTATGAGAGTTCTCTTTTCTCTACATCCTTGCCAACACTTGTTCTTTGATTTATTGATGATAGCCATTTTGACAGGTTTGAGATGACATCTCATAGTGGTTTTAATTTGCATTTTTCTGATGATTAGTGACCTTGAGCATCTTTTCATATGTCTATTGGCCATTTGTATTTCCTCTTTGATTAAATATCTGTTCAGGTCTTCTGCCCATTTTTTAATTGGATTGTTTGGGGGTTTTTTTGTTGTTGTTGAGTTGTATGAGTTCTTTGTATATTTTGGATATTAACCTCTTATCAGAAATATTATAAGTGAATATCTTCTCCTAATCAGTTGGTTGTCTTTCTGTTTTGTTGATGGTTTCCTTTGCTGTACAAAACCTTTTTAGTTTGATGTAGTCCCATTTGTTTATTTTTTCTTTTGTTTCCCCTGCCCGAGGAGATATATCCGAAAAGAAAATACTGTTAGCAATATCAGAAAGTTTACTGCCTTTGTTTTCTTCTAAAAGTTTTATGGTTTTGGGTCTTACATTTAAATCTTTAATCCATTTTGTGTCTATTATTGAAAACAGTGTAAGAAGGCGGTCCAGTTTCTTTTTTCTTTTTTTGCATGTATCTGTCCAATTTTCCCAACACCATTTATTGAAGAGACTGTCTTTACTCTATTGTATATTCTTACCAACTTTGTCATACATGAAGTGAGGGTATTAGCATGGATTTATTTTTAAGCTCTCTATTCTATTCTATTGATCGATGTATCTGTTTTTATGCCAGAACCATTCTGTTTTGATTACTGTAGCCTTGTAGTATAATGGATATCAGGTAGTGTGATACCTCCAACTTTGTTCTTCTTTCTCAAAATTGCCTTGGCTATTCAGGATTTTTACGGCTCCATATAAATTTTAGGATTATTTGTTCTGGCTCTCTGAAAAGTAATATTGGTATTTTGATAGGGATTGCATTGAATCTATAGATTGCTTTGGGTAGTATGGCAATTTTAACGATGTTGATTCTTCCTACCCATGAACACAGTCTATGTTTCCATTTACTTGTATCTTCTTCAATTTCTTTTTTCAATGACATAATTTTCTGAAAATAGCTCTTTTAACTTCTTGGTTAATTTGATTCCCAGATATTTTATAGTTTTCAATGCAATTGTAAATGGGATTGTTTTCTTAATTTCTCTTTCTGAGAGTTCATCATTGGTGTATAAAAATGCCACTGCCTTCTGAATATTTATTTTGTAACTTGCTACTTTACTGACTTCATTGATCAATTCTAACAGTTTTTTGGTGGAATCTTCAGGTTCTCTATATATAGTATCAATGGGAAATAGCTTTTGATGGTTAATTTGGCAAAAGGAGACATACTAGTTCTCTTCAAATATTTAAAGGACCGTTATGTGGAAGAAGTATTAAATGTAACCCAGGGAGATAGATTTTAAATCAATGTGAGCTGGAATTTTCTAAAATAATGAGCATTGTTTATATACGCAGCAGACTCCCTCCTGAGGTGGCATCTTATCCCCAGAGTCCCCCCAAGCTGGATCAGACCAGTGCCCACCGAAGGTGTTGGAGATGGGGCCACAGAGCAGGAGCAGTGGGACAGGCGGCCTCGATTAAGTGTTGTAGTAGTATTTCAGATACTTTAGCTCCTGGGTTGGGGACACATTTTGGAGCAGAGGGAGTTCTTCCCATCCTTAAACATACCACACAGGTTTCTGCCACCTCCACTGAATATGCAAAAATTATGAGCTAGAGATGGCCTCTCATTATACCAAATGCCACCAAAGCAGTGGCCTAATTTAGTTCTTTGTTTGAAGGTAAGGGCTAAAAATCCCTCAAACAGGCTTCAGGGGGAAAGAAAAACCCTCGAAAGTGCAGCGGGGGTGCTTTGGGAAGCACAAAATGGGCTTTGTTCTGCTGCTGCAAGCTTGTGCCAGCAGAGCAGTGAGCAAATGGAAAAACGTCCTGACAGCCTGTGTTTATCGCCCATGCCATCTTGCATTATTCACAGATTCATACACAGACCTTCTTGCTGGGACGCTCATGTTGATGAATTTGAGCTATATGGAGACTTTTTCTTTTCTTCTAATTTTCAAGGCAGTAAACCAGGAAGAGCTTTAGACATCCTCCCAGTAACCGGAATACTAACAATGAAATACAACAAAACCACAGCCCGTTTGATTATTTCCTAATTTTCTCTTTATGCTGGTTCCAGCCTGGAGACCCTGCCAGATGCAGAAAGCTTCCTTCATGGCAGCACAAATAGTTTCCATTTCCCAAATGAGAGCCAAGATCCAAGAGGATCTTCTGATCTGAAACTGAATGAAACAAAAGATGGCCTAGAACTCCACTGCAGCCAGAAAACAGAGGCTCACAAGCCAGAAAACCTCTGCAATGTCCCAGAAATCCCCACGGAGCAGAAAGAGGGCACATTGGCTGCCTACTGTATGCAAGAAAGCATGCGCCAGCACAGACGCTCAGCCATTTTTCTACCAATTTCTTAGTTTCTTGGCGAACCTTTGTAAAAATACATTCTACATTACAATCCTAATAGTGTGCCCTCGGTCTCACCCTCTCATCCATACAGGACTTCATAACGTCATCATCCAGTCATTTATTTTTTCATCTGCTTATTTCACTTATTAATTCAGCCAACATATGTTGATCATCTATCTCATAATTCATTCATTTCTCCAATGTTTCTTGAGCGTTCATCACCAGCAAGAATGGGTTTGGATTGAAGAAATTAACACAACACAGTTTCTGTCCAGTAGCACTGCCCTCACGCATTGAACTTTCTAACGACTTTTCCTCCCAAAATAGTCTCAACTGTATATCTCCAACCTCGACTGCTTTCCAGAACCACAGTCAGATGCCTGCTGGATTTAGTTTCACCCTGAATGTTCCACTGAATCCAAACTTCAGCACGTGCAGAGCTGAACTCATGTCCTATTGCTCTAAGCCTGCCCTTCTTCATGACTTTCCATTTCTGGTAGACACGGCCATCTTCACATCATATGGGTTCAGATTCCAAGATACCTTTGATATTCTTGTACCCTTTACCCAAGACTTTGGTGAATTTCACCCCCAAAATGGCTCTCAGCTTACATTTCGTTCCATTTCTACTGATACCATCTAAAGTCAGGACAGGAGCCCAAGGATCCTTACCTGGATCATTGCAGTAGCCTCTCAACTGGTATCCTCACCTTCACAATGCCATACTCTGGTCTGTCCTGCACTTTGCCACCAGAGTAATCTCCCTAATTCACGTTCTCACAATGCCACTCCTACCCGTTACCTACAAGACATCCTAGGATGGCATATCTTTTACTCTATAGCTTTATCTCCAATACTCCCCAGTGTGCTCTGTGCCCACTCAAATTGGTCAAATTTGTTAGATACCCTTTGTTAGATACTCTCTAGGTTTTCCTGCCTCTACGCCTTTTCTTATGCTATTGTCTGGTGTCCTTTTTCCAATTTCTGCCAGCAAAAATTCTCCCAGACTTAGCCTCCCAGCCCAGGTCCTCCACAAAACCTACCTTGCTGGTGATAAGTGGTTTCTCCTCCCTTGAACTCTCATTGCACTGACCACATCTCTCATGTTCGAGCCATACTTATTTATATCTCATTTCCCCTTTCAGAGTGAGAGCTTCATCAGGTCAGCGCTCTGCTAAATAAATCATTGAGAGGGACCGCCTATTCAAGTTAAATGTTTTGCACGAGGGAGTAAAGGGACAAAATCTCTTTCATGATAAAGAGTAAGTGGAGAATGAAAGATCAAACGGAGTGGAGTGGGCAAAATGGGTGAAGGGGGTTAAAAAGTACAAACTTCTAGCTATAAAATAAATAAATCCTGGGGGTGTAACATACAGCATGGTGGCTGTAGTTAGTAATACTGGTTGTATATGTGAAAGTTCCTAAGAGAGTAGATCTTAAAAGTTCTCATCACAAGAAAAAAAATTGTAACTGTGTATAGCGATGGATGTTAGCTAGACTTATTGTGGTGATCCTTTTGCAATATATATAAATGTCAAATATATATCAATATCAAATAATTATGCTGTACCCGAAACTAATATCATGTATCAGTTATACCATTGACATATAAAATATGTCAAGAAGATATGTAAGAAGAACCTTATAGAAGAGGATTGAAAAAGGGAAAGGGTTTGTTAGTTTTGGAGCAGAGATGAGACACTTCTTTTATCTGATGTCTCAGGGATGAAGCGTGGAGGATGTGTTAAGGTGGCGATGTGTTCGTGGGAGGAGCAGCAGGTCTATGATGAGGGCGGGGTATGGCAGAGCTGGGAGATGCTCGTGCCTCACTCTGTGACTTGGGCAAGTTGCACTGTAAGCCCGTTTTCTTCTTTGGACCTAGCCTGGGCATGCATTGTGTGGAGTATATGAAACAATGTAAGGAATGGGCTTAGCACAGTGCTTGGCCCCATTCGCTTTAACTGATGTGGGCACTTGCTGCATTGTGGCCAGAAAGAGGTGGGGTTGAAGGTTCTGGATTCTAGAAATGGCAGGAAGTGTAAAGGTGTTGTAAGTGACGAGCTGCAGAAGCAGATGTTAAAATTGGGAAGAGGGGCAATCACAAAGCGGGGGGCAGGTGTGATTAGGCAGCAGAGTGCATGATTACTTAAAACATTTTCCCCCTTTACTTAGGATGTTAGAGGTAGGGATTAACTGTTAACTAACACTCCTAGGATCAAGAACAGAAAATTAAGCCTAGGCAATCATCTCCTCATATGCATTCTGATTAATTGGCATCTAAGGGTAGACCATGCCAGATTTTATTTGGAGAGACCAAAAGCAGCATCTTTTCAATTGAAGTGGGTGGCTGAATTAGGACGGCACATTGCTAAACAGAAGGTTTAGGCTCATTATTTTGGCTCTGTATTTTCTGGATGTAGGAGGAAGAGTAAATTTCCATGCATTTTACCCCAGATCTCCTGAGACTTGTTGCAAATAGCATATTCTTCCTCTCTTGGTTTTATTTTCTTTCATTATGAGCCTAATTCTTTTGCTGAAAGAATGAAATAAAGTTCAGTAACAAGGAGTTGATATTACTTGCCTTTTATATTCTCTTGTCTGTTTTTAAAGACAAATATATAGCCACCTTCTCGTTGTGTCCCCACATGGGGGGCACTCTCTGGTGTCTCTTTACAAGAACGCCAACCCTATCAGGTCAGAGCCCCATCCTTATAGCCTCATTTAACCTCATTTAATTTCTTCCATAAACCCCCATCTCCTATTCACAATGGAGGTTAGGGTTTCAACCTATGCATTTGGGGGTTGGGACACAAAGATTCAGTCCATAACAACATATGAAGTCTCATCATGAGTTAGAAATGCCAAAAATATCCAGGCTGGTGTCGGGCGAACCCGTTGCTTGAGCTCCTAATATAGTTTCTCTTCCATGTCCACCTCAAGGTGAAGATAAAAATGAACATGTTCGATGTATGCGAATTCTAATCTCAAGATTTCTTTTCTTGTGTTTAATGTAATTTTAATGAGAGGTAGACCTTATTGAATGCATATCTGCCTGAAAACAATATAAATACTAATTTTTTTAAATGTTTATTTCCAGCTTATCTCATTCTAAACAGAATTTGAATTTTCAAATGAAATGATGGAAAGAGGAAACAAGGCGGGAAAAGAAGATGGAGCCAAAGCGAGGTTGGAACACAAATGCTCACCATAAACTCCCAGGCAATTGCCCGTGACGGAGCCTCGATTTAAGGTTGAGCTATTAGCTAAA
>NW_024353790.1:1538583-1722104 GCF_902729225.1 Pteropus medius | reverse complement strand
TGGGGGGCATAGAGCAAGGGTTCTCAAGCTTTAGCATGCAAAGTGATCACCTGGAGTAGTTTGTTAAAATATAGCAGATTGTGGTGTGCATCCCCAATAATCTTGGTTTAGAAAGTCAAGTGGGGGACCTTGGAGTTTGTATGTTTAGCAAGTTTTCAGGTGATGCTCATTGGGGGTGAGCCACAGACCACACTTTGAGAAACACCAACAGGGAGAGCTTGGCTACCATAACTCACAAGAACATTTCAAAGCAAAGTTTTTTGTGTGTGTGTGTGTGTGTGTGTGTGTGTGTGTGTGTGTGTGCTGCCACATACATATACACAAAGAGTCCATAGAAATCTAATTTTAAGCAATGCTACTTCCTGGTTAACCTTCCAACATAAACTAGTAGTAAAATGAATTCCTAGGAAGCTACATAAGTTGAGTTGCTGTACATGGGTTCGGGCTAGAAGCCAATCAAAACTCACAGGTCTTTTTCACATGAGCTGCCCTTGAGTTATTGACTTAGGAAAAAAAAAACTCAAACATAAAACTATACATTTATTCTTGTTATTTTCTACCCATGATTCCTTTTGATTGGCTGGCCTGGGTCCATGGAGTTGGCCTCATGTGCCCGATACCCTAAAACAGCTGAATTCATAAAGGACGCCCTACATTTAAGCCTGTGGGACATTTATCAAGCCCAGTCAATTTTCCTGAATTGACAATGAACAACATATTCTATTTAAAGTTTTTTATTTTCTTTCTAAATTTAATTTCTTAACCAGGCAGTTAAGAACTTAAAAAAAAAAAAAATGACTTAATGCTTCTGGAAGTCTCTCAGTACCTGAGGGGCAATAACCATGTTCCATTCATCTTTAGGAGTCTCCAGGCTGTCGCGAGAGAGGGCGACAAGTGATTGGAATACATTCACGTTTTAATTAGTCTAGAATTTGAACTAAATTTTTCAATGAGATTATACCGGGTGGTGAACTGACCACAGTAGCACCAAAAAAAAAAACAACGAACAATTAACCAATAATTAATTATTAATTCATACAGATCAGCTAGTCTCAAATGTGGTTTTCTTCTTCCTACGCCACTAGCAGCAACAGCAGCAATAGCAACAGCAGCAATAGCAACATCGTCACCTGTAACATTAGAGATGCACACGAGGGAGCCCCACTCCGGGTCAATGGAATCCAAAACTCCCTAGCGGGCCCAGCCGTGGAATTGTTAACATGTCCTCCAAGTGATTCGGATGCAACAAAGTTTGAGAAACTAACGGTTAGTATTTATCTTTCAGAGGCTGCATGCATTACTGGTGTTTTATAAAGTGCCTTGCTCAATAGAGGTGTATTTGCTGTTAAGAAAATGTCATTGAGTACTTGCCACGTGCCAGGGGCCGTGCTGGGCACTCAGGATAAAGATAATAAAGGTGTGTTGATACAATACCACATTCCATTTTTCTTGATCATCAACATAATATTTATTTATGGTAAACATTTTAAAATATAAAAAGGATACATAAACAGGAAGGAAAAAAAACTTTGCATAATCCCACCGTCCTGGGGCAACCTCTGTAATTCCAATGACGATGATGTAGGTGAGCCAACAGTGACCCTGAGTTCTGAACCCGAGGCCGGCTTAGGAAGTTTGAGATCTCGGGCAGCCGCTACAAGCAGCAGCGCAGAAGGGCTCTGGAGAGGCTGGGGTGAAAGCAGCTAATCGGTACATGCTGCTCACTTTTCAGCCAGCTCATTGGGTGACCAGCTGTCCCAGTTTGTCCAGGATTGTCCAAGTTTTAGCACCAAAAGTCCTGTGTTCTGGAGAACTCTTCAGTCTCCAGTAAAACAGGACAGTGGTGACTTCAGGAGATGTTTCTGCATTTAGTGAGCATTCTCCTCTTTTAGTTTCTTTCCGTTACAAGAAAGAAGAGGCAAGGACTTCGGGCAGCTGTGATCTGATGAAAGAACATTGGAGTCGGAATTCTGATTTCGCACTGGGCTCTGCCAGTTACTATGTGATCCTGGCAATTCGTGGAACTTCTCAGAGCCTGTGAAGATTAAATAGCCTTGACTGGTTTTTTACATAGCTCGGAGTAAAAGCCAAAGTGTTCCCAGTGGCCTCCAGGGCCCAACACCCCTTCCCCTTCTTTCCTCTGCACCTCATCACCTACTCTTCCTCTTATCGTGCACTCCATTCCAGCCACATTAGCCTTTTGGCTATTCCCGAAACACACCTCAGGGCCTTTGCACGGGCTTCTCTCTCTGCCTGAAGCACTCTTCACCAAGCAATCAACAGGTTTGTTCTTGTACTTCCTCAGGTCATCCAAGTGCTACCTAACAGAGAGGCTTTCCCCAACCACCCAATAAAAAAGAGCAATGACCTCCCTCCCTTTTTGTCCTCATTCCCAAACCACACACATCCAGCTGCCCCTGTTCCCTCTCCCTGCTTTATTTCCTTCATAGTACTTATCACCAACTGGGCTGTACTTTATTTGTTAGTGGTGTATTTTCTGTTATCTGCCACTAGAATATAGGCTCTGTCATGGCAGAGATATTTGTAATCTTGGTGGCTTCAATAGTGCCAAGCACTATGAGCAATAAATATTTGATGAATGAATGAATAGTTGCGATAGCATATGTTATAGCATATTTGAAAGTGCTTTGGAAAACGTAAAGATGCCACCCTGAATGAGCTTCACAAATTAGTGGCAATCTGGGACAAGTTATTTGCGACATGTATAATAGTCCTCCCCCTCCCCTCTGCAAATGCATCTATACTACGTATTTTTAAATTCTATAAATCAATAAAAGAAAAGATCAGCAACACAAGAGGGGAAAAAATGGGTAAAGAATATTAATAGGAAACTGGTAGTAGCAGAAATGTGGTGATTAGTGACCTTGGGCAAGTAACTTGACCTCTATGTCTAGTTTTCCTAACCTGGTAAAATAACCCCTTGCCTCCCAGGATCGGGAGTATAAATGAGTTAACACAAATCAACTGCTTGAAACAGTGCTGGCACATACTGCTATATAAGCATTAGCATGTATCATCGTCAGTGGTAATCAGAGAAATAGAACTGAAAATAAAATACCACTTTTCACCCATCAGATTGGTAAAAAAAATTAAATAAATACATTTTAAAGTCTGAAAATAGCAACTGTTAAGGGTGTGGAAATAATATGTCTATTACGCAATGCCAGTGTGGCGATTCAATGGAGCAGTCCCTTCAGAGAGCAATGCAGCAGTAGCTAGTAAAACTGAAAAAGTGCCCAGTCTACAATCAGACAATTCCACTTTTGAGTATATAACGCAGGGCAGCACTCCCAGACCTCCTCGACTGTACGAACTCTGGAATGGTGGTAAAGTGTGGCTTCCTGGAGCACACCCCAGACCCGCTGACTCAGAATCAGCAGGGAAAGGCCTGGGAATCCAGATGTCTCGCTAGCACCTCAGGGGACCCTTATTATCAGACAAATTCTTGTCCTTTTATTTGAAACTTGAAGAGCGAGGTTAAAGGCAGCTTTCTTAGCAAAATAAAGTGATGAAAACAAGCTAATGTGTATCAATAGGTGCATTAATTAATAAAATGGGACGCATACAAATAATGGAAAAGTCATTGTAGTTTAGAGTTATAGCTCTATATGTCAATTAAAATGGGTCATAAAAGTTGGGTTTATGTTCATAGCAGCACTATTCATAATGGCCTGAACCTGGAAACAACCCAAATGTCCATCTATGGTAGAATGGAGAAATAAATTGTAGTGTATTGAAGTGATTGAATACTATGCAGCAATAGAAATAAATGAACTACAGGTATACGCACCAAAGGCATATGTGTATGAATTTATGTATTAATTATGTGTATGAATTTCACATAATTGCTGAGCAAAAGAAGCCAGACTCAAAAGATTCCATTTATACAGAATTCAAAAACAAGCAAAATTAACATATCTCTCAAGATGAGGATGGTACTGAGTAAAAGATCACACAAAGAAGGCTTCTGGGGAATTGGCAATATTCAGGTTTTTCTCTGGGTAGTGGGTGCATGGATATGCTTGCTATATGGAAATTTATTGACCTGTAACTTTTGATAAGTAGACAATATACACATACACACATACGCACACACATTATGTGCTTCGATGAAAACAAAATTCACATAAAAATGTACCCTATATTTTATGGGTGTAAATTACACACAAAATATGAAAATGAGCTTCAATTATACACACCTAACTCATCAAATTCATGGTGTAAGTGAATAGTTGGAGGAGTACATATAACAAATATTGGTGAGACCAAGGATGGTGGTTAAACTTTACCAAAGTAAAGCTACCATCTGTTATGCTTTAATTATTTTAAAAATGAAAAAGAAAGAGAAGGAAAAAAGCTAGAAGCAAATATAATAAATATTAAGTTGGTGATTCTGGGTGAGGGAAACAGTGCATGTATAGTATTTGCTATACTATTCTTTGTTCTTTATTTTTAGAATGTAATTTTTTTAAAAAAAATACAAGAAAAACAAAATAAAGGGCCAAATTTGAAAAGTAAGGCACTGCTAAATTTGAGGGGAAATATTTATGTTTTATAGATGAACCACAGAGAGATGAAGTAATTTTTCTGAGTCATTTTAATAAGAATAACATTTTTAAAAAATCGTCCTAACAACTGAATTTGGAGAACAAAATGAAGCAGTGATGTCAGTTATGCTCCTCAGTCCATCTACCCGTTGCTATAACACGCCACAGAAATTCCCTGGACATTCACAGTGTCGTTTGTTCTATTGTTAGTAACGAAACTGAGAAAATGTTTGCTTGTCAAGACACAAAATGTTGGAGCTCGCCCACTTCTGGCTAACAGAGGCGCAAAATAGAGATGAATTAAAAGGATGTGGAATAAGATAAAGCTTAACCTCCCCATCTGAAAAAGAAAAATAATGTTCTACAAACAAGGTGGAAACATTGTGAACCCTTGGGGACTCTTAGATACAAAGTTTTGGAAAAGCCTGTGTTGGCCCCCACCAAACGGCCAAAGAGTGCCAGCGGCTGAGCAGGCTGTCTGCGGCCCGAGACGTGGCTTGGCCAGAGGATGCTCCAGCCAACACAATTGACTTCCTGGTCTCAGCATCGAGATAAAGCCATCCTGGGAAGGATGCCAAAAATAGGAAGTCTTAAAATACAAAGAAAACAAACACTGTTTTTTCCTGACATTGATCCTTTTGACGTGGACCACCAGAAGATAAGTTATTCCCCTCAAGAGAACATCTCCCAGAAAAAAGAGAAAAAAAATGCAACGACACCTGTGAGCCATCTGATTCTAGACTGAATAAAGCTCAGAGGCAGCTTTTTGACTATGACCAAACAGCTACCAAACAGCTGGATTTGAAGCATCCTTGCTTTTCCTGTGTCTCCACACACTTCCATGGCAGCTTTTAATGTCCGTAATTTACAACCAATAATTAAGCTTTTAATTGTTATTCTTTTTCGTGCATTTGCTTAGACATGAAAACTATGCCACTCGTTGTTTACTTAGCTTACTCAGCCTTGATGGATTCAAAACTGAACAGGCTGACTCATCCAGAGATGAGGCAAATTTGCCATCAGGCCCAAAAAATGTCTATTCCAAAGATGAAGTTTCCTCCATAAGCAATGAAACCTCATTATGTTGGTTTGTTGTATGTTTGTTGGCTTATGTTTTGTCCAGGATTCTCTCCTTTCCTTTTGGCCAGAAGTTGCTACTTGCACATCATCTTAGGAGCAGAGAGGAAAATGGTCTTCTGGGGCTGCCTCCCAATTCTCTAAGGGCGTGTTGTTTTGTTCTCAGACAGCCACTCTCACGTACATTTTGGAAAACATGACAATAGATGCATCGGTTAGCTTCCAGAATTGCTGCTCCTTGTAAGGTGCTGCCTTCTCCTCTGGGACGAGGCCACCACTAACTTTTGTCCTCCACATGGACCTGAATTCTACACCAGCACCTGCCCAACCCATTTCTCTAGGCCCTTGTGTCTCGTGTTCAGGCAGCTGCCAAGGAGGGAGAGAGAGAGGGAAGGAAGGAAAAAGGGTGAGAGAGAGGGAGGGAGAAAAGAGAGGAGGTGGCTTGAAGGGATCGAGGAGCATGCAATCCTTGGCGGTAAAGGAGAAGATCAAAGTAGTATGTGTGTGACTGTAAAGTAGGAAGCTAGTTTCTAATGTGACTAGAAATTGGCTCTGAAGTCAATCTCTGGGGGAAAGTTTGAAAAACTAAACTTACGGTGGATTTTGAAATGACGTTTTGGTAGGGGGAGAAATCTTATGACCTTAGAGGGCTGTCTCATATTTGATCCTTACATATACCTGGCACACAGAAAATGTAGAGACCTGGCAGATGATGTCCAAGGGAGGTTCAGTGCAGGAGAAATGCCAGGAATCAGTAGACTCTTAAGTTCATGGCTTCAAGTTCAAACTTTGTACTACGTGCCTTTGACTTTAGTTTGAACTTAAGGCAAAACGTGAATCAAAAGGATCAAAAGTTGGACTAGTTGGTATTTGGCCTAAGGAATAAACTGAAATAACCAGTGACCATGAGAGAGAGACCCATAGAAAGACCCAAAGCTGCATCTCTACTGCCTGAGGGGTATTTCCTATGAGGAAGGGGAGAAGCAAAGCATAGGTCCAACGGAATCTTTCAAAGGTGTCTGTCAAGTAAATTCAAATCAGCCTTCCTAAGTTCTATGAGCTGAGTATTGTGATCACATACATATATTGTGTCATTTAGAATATGTACGATGTCACCATGTAGCATTTTAAAGTTATAGTTTCTTTAGAAATCGCCTCAGAGATAGGGAAAATGGATCTGGAGAAGCACATGGAAGATATGAAGTCCACACCCGGATCTCACTCTCTTCTCATCCTTGACATTTTCTCTCGTCGACCACGCTCAGTAGGTATTAGCGGGCAAGGGAGCCCACTGGCTCAACCTCGAAGGGTCCGCTCCTGAGGCACAGAGCAAGGTGAACCAGAGTAGAGAATACGCCTAGAGCAGAGATCCCCAACCCCTGGGCCACAGATCAGTACCGGTCCGTGGCCTATTAGGAACTGGACCACACAGCAACAGGTGAGTGGTGGGCCAGTGGGAGAAGCTTCATCTGTATTTGCAGCCTCTCCCCAGTGCCAGCATCACTGCCTCAGCTTCACCTCAGATCATCAGGCATTAGATTCTCATAGGAGCCCCGGTACCTGGTGCCAAAAAGGTTGGGGACCACTGCCTTAGAAGACCAAAGGGAGATGACCCAATATACTGCGTAGCTCTTCATCCTGGAAGCTTCCCTTAGCTACCCTGGAGGTTCAAGAGATTGCCAACCCTATGCCACAGAGCAGATGGAAGTGGCATTTTGGCTCATTTCATGGCCTGAATGGATGGCAGAATAAGCCTATTTCACCTCATGGCACTACCTCCAGCCCAGACTGACATCTGCAGGTACCAGATGATGTCTCTGAGTATCAGAAAAGGGCTCCAAAACCATCTAGACCAAGTCTCATTGTCACATTTCAATCTAGGAATCATCTCAGGCCTCATAGGCCCTTCCTGCTCTAGTGAGTTGATGACACATGAGGATACGTTTTTTTGTCACCCTCAAGTCTTGGTCAGATAAGTTTTTAGCTCTGGTTCTGCAGAGCCCTTCACAGCACATGGGTGGCTATTGGATAAGCCCTCAGTTCTGAAGGAGCCCTGCCTGCTGGGCCTTCCCCTAGCCAGATTCTCCCTCCGTTTCATATTATGAAATATTAGAAATCAGACCTGAATGGACCACATAAATCCTTTCGCCCAACCTCCTCCTTATCCAGAAGGAGCTGAGGCTACTGATTTGTACAGGGTCCCCCAGCCAATCAAGCTGGCCCAGTGTCATGCTCGTGGACCCCATTCCTAGCCCAGTGGGAATCTACCAGGATGCATTTTCCTTTGAGAAAAAACTGTAGCTATGACTTTATTTTCATACTTCATTGCTTTGAAGGGTGTCAGAGGCCTAACCATACTTCAATAACTCACGCGCCTTCCTCCCCCAGATATCTCTTGGCTCTCAATCCATTCCCGTCTCTCCCTTTACTTCCCCTCCCACTTTTGGTCATCAGTCCTCTCCCTCTATCTCAGCTTCTCCCCTTCCAATCGCTTACAAGAGATTTTGACAGGGTGGGGGGCGAGGAAAAGGAAAAGAACAGGCAAGGCAGGGGAGGGGGGGGAGGAGGAAGTACCTGGACCGCCTGTTAAGCTGTCTTCATATTACTGTACTTCGAATAAATGACTTCACTTCCCTGGGAGTCTGTTTATGTGGCTTTTCCATCGCACTCGATAACAAAGTCCTCCACATTCCAACGACCAGAAAGCCCATCTGGGTGCTCTCTCTTTAATTAAGTGCACTGCTCTTGATCCACTTACTGCCTTGGGAAATTCTTCTAGAGTGACTGCATTTCTTCTTTGTCAAACCAGTCTGGAGGAGTGAGGTAGGAAGGAGCATCGTGAGGGAAAGACAGGCTAAGCTGCAAGCTGCTGCCCTTCTTGGGGCCTGACCAGGCTTTCCGGGGACACCACATACCTCTGGGCACAGCTCTCCTAAACTGGCCTGTGGCCTTGCCTTGGGTCCCCTAAAAAACTGGCCTTTGACCTCTAATCTGTACACGAATTGGTTTTGTCAATCCCTGAATTCCTTGTAGCTCTAACTTTCTCTGAATCAAAAGCAAATTAGTCAAGGGTGTTATCTGTGCACACACACATACCACACCACACTCGCACATACTTTGGGGACTTTTTAATCAAATGTGCACTTATCATTGCAATTTTCAGATATGCATTTTGTTATTTAACCCACAGTGGCAATTCTAACAGTGCTCACTTCACATCAGATGGGCAGAATCTCTAGCGCTGAGAAGTGACGAGAATATTGGGGCCGGTAAGCCTTTCAGTGGGATGTCCCTGCACCATGCTGTTTACCTCCTGCACCATATATAGGCCAAAAAGGGCTCAGTGCTCATTTCTGGGGTTTAACTGCTATTGATGACAACTTCTGATCAGTTAGAGTGTGCAGTTCAACCAAAAGGCTGTTCGTACCCTCAAGACAGAGTTTAGAACGTGTAGCGCAGTGCAAGCCATGGAAATGGGTTTGTATTCTAATCAAAACACAATGGGAAACCATTGTACACAGTTTTAAACAAAAGAGCAACACAGTTCAGTTTCTATCTGGCAAAGATATCTGGCCGCTGGGAAGAACAGGTCAGAGGGAGACAAAAATATGTAGTGGAGATCAGTGGAGAGGCAGTTGCTAGGTCTAGGCAGAAGGCGATCTCTTGGCTTTGGGATGGAGAGAAGTAAACTGATATGAAACACTTTGGCTCCGGAAGAATAGATACAGTAGGAGTTACTGAAGCATTAGATTGGGGGCAAAGGAAGAAAGGAATGAAGAATGAAATACAGGCTTCTGGCATGAAAAACTGAGTTCCTGTGGTGCCATTCATGAAAAGAGAGAAGCATGAGAAAGTAGCATTTTTAAAGAGAGTGTAGGGGTGAGCCCGGATTTCCATTTTGAGATGTATACGAGTTATTCTGTGTCTGGTCTTAGCCTGTGCCTGTTCATTGTTGCTTGTTCCTATGAATATACATGCTATTTGAGCACTCTTTGCAGAAGAGGTGGGGTTTGGGCAAGGAGGAATGTAGGAGAGCCAGCTCTTCACCTCAGCAGGCTTGCTATTGAGATGCCCCAGTGTGATTTGGGGTTTTACACAAGATATTAAATCTGATATTTGTGAAATGTGCTCTAGGCCCCAACTACATCCTGTGGATGAGCTGGGGAGAGGAAGAGGATCACGAGAGGAAATAGATAACCATATTCTCAGTCATTCCCAGAAGTCAGTGTGAAGGCAGAGCGGGAGGACTTGGTGATAGTGTCTTGGGTAATAGTGTCTTGTCAATCTAAACATTCCACCTGCCACCTGAACCAGGGAATAATTCTCAGCTCAGCTCTTTAAAAAGTTACTAGATAAAGAACTCCACAAACAGTTCTGAAGTCAGTATTGCTCCCAAACTAGGGTCCTATGCATATGAACACGCACAGTTCATTTGAAACCAATTCAGGCATTTCAACGTCTTTTAAAAATAGGATCTATCTGAAATGACTACTTAACATACTATCAGCAAATTTTCACCACTTTGGCCAAATTGAGGAAAAGACCACTTCAAATTAGTAAAAATCTAAAACAGAGAGACTTTAATCCATTTTGATGTCTATGACTCTAACCAAATATTTCAACAACCCTCAATGAATAAATGAACATTACACATACGGCAACAACAATAAAAATGGTGGCTGATTCTTATCAGTAACAATGCAGGCCAGAAAACAGTATTATAACATTTTTACAGGGGCAAAAAAATGCAAACAAATAAACAAAAACTTGTTTTAAAATGATACAGCCAAAGAAAACGTCCATCAAGAAAAAGCAAAAAAGTCACAGTAATCAAAACAGTGGGACACTGGCAGAAAGATAGACATATAGACTAATAGAATAAAATACAGAGCCCAGAAATAAATCCTCACAAATATGGTCAAATAATTTTCTTTGAGGGTAGCAAGACCATTCAACAAAGAAAGAACAGTCTTTTCAACAAGTGATTCCGGGAAAACTAAATATCCACATGCAAAAGAATGAAGTTAGACCCTTACCTTACTCCATAGGCAAAAATTAACTTAAAATTAATCAAACACTCATTTATTTAAGACCCTAAATGTAAGAGTTAAAGCTAAGAACTCTTAGAAGAAAACAGGAGAAAGTTTTATGACATTGGATATGGCAATAATTTCTTAGATATGACATCAGAAGTAGAGACAACAAAAGTAAAAATAGATAAATTGAACTACATCAAAATTAAAAACTTCTGGGCATCAAAAGACACAATCAACAGAGTAAAAAAGCAACTTACAGAATGGAAGAAAATACTTCAAATCGTCTATGAGGGGTTTATATCCAGAATATATAAAGAACTCCTATAACTGAATAACAACAATAACAACAAAAAGCAACTCAATTTAAAAATAGCAGAAGACTTGAATGGACATTTTTTCGAAAGAAGATATATGCATGGCCAACAAACATCTGAAAAGATCCTCAATATCGCTAATCATTAGGGAAATACAAACCAAAATTGGAACTCTGTGCACTGATGGTGGGAATGAAAAATGATACAACTCTGGTGGAAAACGGTATGGCAGTTCTTCAAAAAATGAAAAATAGAATTACCATTAGATCGAGCATATCCACTTCTGGTTATATACCCAAAAGAATTGAAAGCAGGGTCTCAAAGATATATTTGTACACCCATGTTCATAGCAGCATTATTTACAATAGCATAAAGGTAGAAGTAACATAAGTATTCATTGATGGATAAATGAATAAATAAAATTTGGCACATACATACAATGGAATATTACTAATCTTTAAAAAAGACAGAAATTCTGACACATACTAACGCTTAGATGAACCTGAAGGACATTATGCAAAGTAAAATAAGCCAGTCAGAAAAAGACAAATACTATATGATTTCACTTATACGATGTACCTAGAGTAGTCAAATTTATAGAAACAGAAAGTAGAACAGTGGTTGCCAGGGACCGAGGTTGGCGGGTAGGAAGTTGTTGTTCAATGAGTCCAGAGTTTCAGTTTTGCAAGATAAAAATAATTCTGGAGATTGATTGCACAAAAATGAGAATATAGTAAACACCACTGAACTTTACACTTAAAAATGGTTAAGATGGTAAATTTTATGTCGCGTTTTTAACCACAATAAAAAAAAATAAAGCAATAAGACATTTAAAGAAAAAAAGCTGAGATATTTTGCTTCTAGCACAATTCCACTATAAAAATGCTAACCGCAGTTCTTCTGGCTAAAGGGAAAAGCCATCAGATGGCAAGCTGGATCCACATGAAAAAATAAAGAGCGCAAAAATGATAACTTTGTCATAATTATTTTTTCTTTTTTTAAATTTCTTGAAAAGATAACTGAAGTATTTAACACAAAAATAATAATATACTGTGGGCGTTACAAGGAAGTAAAAATGTAAAACGATAATAGAATAAAGGATGGAGTAGATGGGGATATAAAAACATGAAGTAATATAATATTAATTCAGGATGGATTGTAATAAGTTAAGAAGTATAGTGAAATCTTCAGAGCAACAACTAAAAAGTAAAACAGAGATATAGGTAACGTGCAAATACATGAGAAAAATAGAATAATACAGAATATACAATTAATCCAAAAGAAGGAAGGAAAATAAGAAAACAGAACAAAGAAGGTGAAGTGATAGAAAATAAATAGCAAAATGGAAGTGTTAAATATGGGACATTTCATAATGATAAAACAATCAATTCGAGAAGAGATACCAATCTTAAGAATATGTGCACCTAATAACAGAGCTTCAAAATACATGAAGAAAAAAGTGACAGAGGCAAAAAGAGAAATAAACTAATTTATAAACAGATTGATATTTTAACTCCTGCTTCAACAGTTGACAGAATAAGTGCACAATACTATCAATCAGTTTTGCCTACTTGATATTTATGGAATACTCCATGCAAAGAGTATTCACATTCTTGCAAGTGCATGTGGAACATTCACCAAGCTAGATCATATGCTGGGTCATTAAAAAGTCTACAAATTTAAAATAATTAGATTATATAAAGCATGTCCTGGACCATAATAAAATTAAATTATAAATCAATAATAAAAAGATAACTAGAGAATCTTCAAATATTTGGACATTAACTTGTGGTATATAGCTAAAGCAGTGAATTAGAAAATAGATGTCAGAAAAATTTATTGAAACAAAAAGCTGGTTCTTTAAAAATATTGATAAAATTGATACACTTAAGCTGGATTGATCAAGAAAAAAAAAAGAGAAGACATAAATTATCAACATGAGTGTAGAGAAGAGATGCCACCACGGATACCCTAGACATTGAAAGTAAATAAAATAATATTATGAAAAAGTTTAGTCCAATAAATTCTACAACCTAGATAAAATGGAAAAATTTCTTGAAATACACAAATTACGAATACCGACTTATGAAGAAATAAAAAACCTGAATAGCCCTATATCAATAAAAGGAATTGATTTTATACTTAACTTTCTCACAAAGAAAACTCTAGACCTTGATCTTATTGAATACATAAGGAAGAAAATATATCTCGAAAATTTTTTCCAGAAAATAAAAAAGTACTAAACACTTCCAAACTCATTTTATGAGGGCAATATCACCATGACATGAAAATTAGACAAAATAAAATAGGCATAAAAAAACCACTACAGACCTCATGTTCCTAGATGCAAAAATCCTTAATTTGATATCAGCACATCAATTCCCAGAAATACATGAAAAGACTAATATATCATGACCAACTGGGGTTTATTTTAGGAATGCAAGATTGGTTTGACATTCAAAAATCAATCAATGTAAGTCATCATAGTAGAGAGGAAAGGAGAAAAAAATATAATTATATTGATAGATGTAACAAAATCATTTGACAAAATTTAATGCAAATTCATGAAAAAAATTAAACAAAAGAGAAATAGAAGGAAACTTCCTCAATGTGATATGAGGAAAAGCTTACAATTACCATTAAACTTAATGATAGAAGCCTGAATACTTTCCTCCCATGACTGCTCACAAAACGAAGATTTCTGTGCTCACGGCTTCTATTCGACAGTGTGTACAATGTCCTTGCCGCTACAATAAGGCAAGCAAAAAAAAAGTTAATTAGATTAAAAAGAAAAAATTTAAACCCTCTTTATTCACAGATGACATGAATGTGTACATAGAAAATCCTATGAAGCTTATGAAGAAATGCTAGAACAAATAGGAGAATTAGAAAGATCATAGGATATTTAGTTAGTACACAAAACATAATTTTACTTCTATATTCTAGCAGCAAACAATTGGAAAATAATTTTTTAAAACAATATCATTTATTTTGGCATCAAAAATAAAATCCTTCAGGATAAATTTAACGAAAATATAAGCATGACCTGCACACTGTAAGTTACAATGCATTGCAGACGGAAATTTTTAAAGACCTACTAAGTAGAAAAATATATCATATGCATGGATTGAAAGTCTCAATATGGTTAAGATAGCAATTCTTCCCAAATGATTTACAGACTTAACATTATTTCTATAAAAAATCCAGCAGGGTTTATGTAGAAATCAATAAGCTTAATCTACAATTTATATGGAAATGCACAATATTTAGAGTATGTTCTTAAATATTGACCTATCGAATATTGTTTCAAAAAACAATTTTGAAAAACAAGAATGAAGGTAGAGGATTTACGATAATGGATTTTCAAAACTTACTTTAAGCCACAGTAACCAAAACTATATAACAGTCTGCCATAGGATAGACTAGATCAATGGAATACACTTGAGAGTCTAAAAATATTATACAAACATATATATGTAGTCAACTGATCTTTGACAATGGTATCAAAGTAACCAAATGATGAAAGGATAGTCTTTTCAACAAATGATGCTAAAAAACCTGACTACTCATATGGGGTGAAAAAATGAATCTTATTTCACGTCCTACACAAAAATTAGTTTGAAATAGATGTTAGACCAAAATGTTAGAGCTAAAACGTTTTAAATTTAAAATGTTTTAAATTTAAAACATTTTAAATTCTAAGAGAAAACAAAAAAATCATGTGTTAAGCAAAAGTTTCTTAGGTAGGACACAGAAACATGAACCATAAAAGAAAAAACAATAAGTTAGGCTTAAGCAAAATTTAAAGCTTTTGCCCTTCAAATGTATAGTTGAGAACATAAAAATGCAAGACATAGACTGGGGAAATGCAATGCATAACATATATCTGATGAAGGACTTAACATTTAGAATATGTAGACAATGCTTACGATTCGACAATAAGAAGATAACCTGATTTTTTTAGAAGGGCAAAAGATTTGACTAACACTTTACCAAAGAAGATACACAAATAGGAAATAAGCAAATAAAAAGATAAACATCATCAGTCATTGGAAGAAATAAAAAAATTAAAACCGCAATGAGATACTACTATATATCTGCTAGAATGGCTAAAATGGAAAAAAACCTGACAACATACAGGTTAGGTACACTGGTGTATATATTTTCAAACTTAAAATGGGTGCGTTTTATTGTAGGTAGATTGTACCTTGATAAGGTCAAATTAAAAAAGAAGAAAATACACATTAAATTATTGCTACACTCCTACCTGAATGACTAAAATTCAATTAAAAGTACTGATGATACTAAATATTAACATAAATGGAAGCAACTGAACTCTCATCTACTGCTAACGAGTGGGTAAATTGGTCAAATCAATCCAGAAAATGTGTTGCACTGATCATATGTGTAACCTGTGATACAAAAATTCCTTTTCTAAATATATACCTAACAAAAATGTGTACGTATGTGCACCAAAAGAATCCTCATAGAAGCAATAGCTAAAAACTGGAAATAATCTAATTGTCCATGAATAGCAGCATGGGTTAATAACTAGTGGTGTGTTCTTATGGTGGAATATTACACAGCAATGAAAATGAATGAACTATTTACATATGCAAGAAGTATGGGTGAAATCTCACGAACCTTATATTGAGGGAAAAGAAACAGACACAAAAGTCCGCAGATTGCATAATTCCATTTATATAAAACTTAAAAATATATGAAATTAATCCAGCATGCTGAAAGTCAAAATAGCAGTTTCTTTTGGAGAAGAGAGAAGGGTTAATGATCGTAAGGGGCAGGAGAGGAGCTTCTGGGAGGCTGGTAACCTTCTGTTTCATAATCTGGGTTGTTACTGGAGAGTGTTCCATTCATGAGGACTCATTGAGTTATACACTTACAGTTTGTGCCTTTTTCTGTATGGATGCTATATCCATTTATACACGTACACACACAAACTTTTTAAAGGGATTAATAAGTAAACAGGAATCAAGTAGAAGTAGAGACTTTTTTTGTCAATAAGTTTGCTGCTAAATAGAAGGATGCAAAAAAAAGGAAGAAGCTTGGGGTATTATTGTAAGATAGCTGAAAGGTACTTTTTGGATTAGGAAAGATTTGAGCTCGCTTATATTCTGATTTTTAAAGCCAGTGAAGGGGAAGATCTAATACTATGGGCATAAATGATTAAAATGATGAAGCACTATTTTCAAACATCTCTGAAGCAGGGATTCATGAGAAGTGGTGATCTTGTACAAGAATGATGTTTTCCCCCTCCAAGTTTCAAAAGAAGATACTGATGGGCGCCACACAGAGAACCTATAAATGGGTGGAGGAAGAGTGGGACATTTTGGGAATGAAGCTGAGGGAGTTTGTGTCTGGCCACAAAGCACAGCCACATGCTACCAGGTTGTGGCTCGAGCTTGGAATATTAAGAAAAATAAAAGTGATCAGAGTTGGTACATCCACCACAGGAAAAGTGAAGGGCAGCTGTCTAGGGATAAATCAAACAAAAATTGAGCCGTTTGAGAGTTCAGCTAAATTTGGAAACTACGCGGTCCTTATTGAGCTAATGGCACAATCATTTTCCCAGGCATCCAGGAAGGGAACCTTGAAGTTATTCTTTTACGATATTGTACTCCCGCCTCTCACAAACTCCTTCCCTGCCAGTCTTCTGCAGTGCAGGCCCTAGCAGAGAAAACCTGACCTAATCTGACAGCTCCCCATTGGGGTTCCTGCCTCCAATCTCTCCCTGACGTCCCTCTTTTCCTAATTAGAACCCATCCTTGTTCAAAAACCTTCAATGTCTTCTAGTGTCAGATGCCAGTTAAATTAAAAAGCTTAATTAGATGAACTCACCTCAAATTTCGGACCATGACGGAGTCCGGAGCACATGGCACCTGCATGGACCAGACATTAGCCCAGCAGCTCCAGCTCATCACGCAGCCCAGTCTTCACCCTGGTAAGTATAAACCGATAATAGCTGATATTTATTGAGTACCTATGACGTGTGAAACATTATTCTAATATGCACCTGGCATATGTTGGCCAATTTAATTCTCACAACAACCTCTTAGGGTAGGTTTTAGTTATTTCATTCGATAGGCATGGAAAATGAGATACAGAGAGGTCGAGTCAATTGCCCCACTTAGAGTTAGTGAGAGCACAAGCAGTCGAAGCCAGGCTTTTGGGTTCCAAAACAACACACTTAATCTCTACACTAAGACCAGGCACTTGCTTGGCTTCCAACACTTGTCTGTGAGTCTGCCTGTCCAGGTCAAAATCTTGGTTCTGCAACTCACCTTCAGCACAGCCCAAGACAACGCTGGTTTTTCCCCTGGTTCCGGGAACTCCATGTCATCTTGACTCTATTCAGTAGGGTCTCAAATCTGTTTATTGGGGTCCAACGGCCAGCAGCCCTTGTCCATAATGTTTCTCAATGGTGTGCTCTCGTTTGTCCCTCCTACTCAGTAGTGAGAATTGGTTACTAACTTTTAAATATTGGAGATAAATTTTAGGAAGTTAAAAAAGAAGGAAAGAAAGAAAGAAGGAAGGAAGGAAGGAAGGTTTGGAGGGGGAAATCTCATTCTTGTAATGAATAAGTGGTCCCCCCAAAAGAAGATTATTTTCATCTCCCTCTGTGCTTTATAGTTCCAATTTTAACATAAAACTATCTTATCTATTTTATTAATACCTTACCCTGTTCTGTTGGATTGATTCTCATTTGCAAAACAAGAATTTTTTTAAAAAAATTCCTTGTTTTTCTTCAGAAAATGATCATTTGAAGAAAGAAATGTTTAAAGAATCGATTGACCCTCCTTCAGAAATTTATTTCCTCTTTCCAAACTGAACAGTTACCCCTTTTCTCCGCCCCACCCCAGGACATTTTTTTCCAGAATTTTTTTAAAGCAAGCTGGAAGTTACAACAACCTTTGCTCTCTGAGACACTCTTAAAATTCCACTGTAGATATAATCCTTATCAGTTCAAATGTGTTTACCACGTCACATGGTTCTTATACAGAGTCAAAGATAAATGCTAATATTCTACAAACTAAAATACTGCAGCCTTTGAAAGTTGTTTTTCAAGCACAGCTCTGTCACTTAATGTGCTTCTTTCTTTCCTTAAGGCAGAGCGAAAGGGCTTGACACGCATAGCATGAGACCTCACCCTTCCCACACTTGAATGTGAAAGCCCTGTCGCAAAAACATGGTACATTATCCTTAAAACAAAAATCTCTGTGACTTCAGTGACACTAAAATGCACGGCGAACAATGGTGCTGGCGTAATTCCAGTGTTTCTGGACGCTGCTTCTTAACATAAAGTGAATTCACAAAGGCTGGGGTTTCATTTCTGGGGATAACGGATACTTTAAATACTGTACACTTTTGTGTCTGCACATACAGAGTAAAACAGTGACTTGGAGCAATTATCCTCGTAATTCAAGTGCGCCCTTTCTTCCCCACATACAGATTATGGCTTTAATTATCTGAACGTTTCACACGAAAGGTATCTTTTGTCCCCTTGGATAATTGCTTCATTTTTTTACTGTTTCGTGTATTTAAATCTGAAGTATTCCCTAGTCCAGACATACAGGTGAGAGAAACTTTTGCAAATAAATCATTTTGGAAGTAACACTTTGTCGTCGTTGTTGTTTTCTAATGGAAAGCCATATAGCACCTCAAATATGGTTTAACAGGCTAAAGATAGTTTGCCTGTGAGATCAGAGCCCCACCCAGGCAGAGACTTCCTGTCCTCCATCTTTCAGCCCTGAGAAGAGGGAGGACAGTACAGGCACACAGGGTCTGACAGAAGCTGTCATCCAGTAGGCAGGAATGCAATTCACCTGTCGCCTGTGCATCATTATCAGGCATGTTGACAGGTAGTGGCCCTGGGAGGGAGGCCAGGGCTTCTATGCCAGCCAGTGAAAGGATGAGAGAGAGATTGCTATCAGCATCACTGATGGGCGAGATCCTTCTAGGTCGTGGACAGAAAGTTCCTGGACACTTTGTGGAGTCCTTCACAGAGTTTCAGCGGTGGGGCGGGATTTTCAGGATGGAATTTGGAGCTGTGGATTGGTCTTCAGTGTTTGAGCATCCATGTCACATGATTAACTGGTGATCCGGGGCAAGGATGAATCGCCGTCCTAAAGTATTCCCATCAATTTCAAGAAAAAAGTGCTGTGGTTTGGCAGGTAAGCCAACTGGCCCTTTTATGTCATTGTTTGTCCTTTTCACTAAACTGTGAAAGGAATGTGTCACTATCTTTCAAAACTGTGTAGACACAAATAAGGACTCTGTCTCAGGAACCCTTAATGGACTACAGTTGAGAAAAAGGGACAAAGGTTTTAAAAGACATATCCAGTTCATCCTCAGAATGCTTGTGATATGGCAGACGCTCTGAAAACGGCTGATTTTTAGTGTTATAAAGCATAGGATAAGGGAGCATAACCCCAAAAGACCTCAAGTAACTGAAGGGGAAAACTGGTTTTTATTTGTGTCATGGCTACAATTCCAAGGTTTCAGACTACAAGAGACTTCCAAATGTGCTTGCTTCTCTGGGTATTAAGCAGCCGAGCTTATTGATTCCAGATAAATGCAGAGCATGTGAGCGTGGGTGTATGCAGCTCAGAAGTCCGTTTCCTTAGTAAACCAGCCGATAATGAAAGCAAGATGCTCACTTTCTGGAAAAGGGGAAATCTATGGGCCACACAACCAAGAGATGTTAAGAGGCTTAATTCATGAAAACTGTGAAGAACGAGGTGACTGGTTGGAACCATTTAAGACGAACGGCCTGGGTAAGAAGTCGTTACTGAGTCCTCGGACTTGTCAGCAACTAATGTGGCCATAAGGATGAAAGGAAGATTATTTCATGATGCTAAGGTTTTCATTTTCTGGTCGTAAATCAATCTCATGTCGGTTTACCTTAAAAGGAACATTTAGCTACAACAGATATTTTAACATAATTTATTATTGCTTCAGGCCCAAAGCACCAGAAAAAAGCCGGAGACACAAGGCCTTGTGGGGAATGAACCCTTCCGTAGAGCTTGGATGTTTCAATTCAGTGCTCAATACCATCGGTCTCTTGGTGAAGCCCTTGGTCATGCCCTGCTTCTTCCGTGATATGTTCAGGGATTCCCCCAAACCAGCCCTTGCTTGGTCTTAGTTCTTATCTACCTACCTGCTATCCAGCCTCTGTCATTTTCTTGCTAAAATCTTCAAGTCTGTGTCCACCCATTCGGTCCCTTCTTCAACCCCTGAAATTTGCTCCTCTACCTCTAGATGAGACCTTCCCTTTCAAAGTCTTCCATGACTGCCTCTTCGTATTCCTCCTCTTCCTCTTCCTCCTTTTCCACATGTCTCTCCTTCTCTACCCCCTCCCTCCCACTTACCTTCTCTCCCAAATTCAAATTCAGCAAGTTGGTTGATATCTCATTTCTCTCAGCTCTTCTTCGATCTTGGACACTTCGAACACTATATCCTTTTAAAAATAATTCCCTTACTTTCGTGTTCTCAGGATCTCTGTCGGATTCGGTGTTACCTGTGCATCTCTCTCTATTTTCCCACTTCTTACCTGTGGTCACCTTCCAGTCTCTATCTTTAGTACGCTTCCCTCTCCAGCTTCTTCCCAAGACCCTTGTTTATTTTACAGCTTCATCTAAATCCTCATCTCCAGGATTAACCCCCTATATGCCTACAATCAATTCAGCTAAACTCAACAATTCAACTAAACTCAACACATCCCATGTGTCCGTCTGCCTACAAGGTAGCTCTCGTTTTTCCTGATGGCACTATAAGCCAAAAATGTCCAAATTTAGCATCTTCCCTTCTAAAACTGCCTCCTTTCCCAACAGCCCCATTTCTGGTGCCTCTCATCCTACTTCCCATTTCTGAAGTGAAAACCCTCGACATTTGATTCTTTCCTCTTCCTCAATTCTTGTGTCTAAGCTTTCACGTTTCTTACTTCAACAAATCTCTTCCATAAACTCTTTCCTTGCCACCTCTCCCCAGCTACAATTTTCATTTGGTTTCTTTCCTCTCTGGGAGTTGTTATTTCTACACGTCCTGTACCAATGTCTCTGCTACTGTCTCTTCCTGCACCAGGCCAATCTTTGATGAACCATACCTGTCCCTCTGCCCATCATTGCAATGGCTCATAGCAGCAACTACAATCTTTCCATGAGAACTTACAAGTCATCCTGGAGGCTGCAAGGTACAGAGGGCTTGGATTGACCAGCATCGAACCCTGACTACGGCACTTGCAAACTATTGACTACCCATCCCTAAAAGCTGTAGATTCTTCCTTTGCAACATCTAAGACACTTGCTTCTTTCTTCCCATTCCCACTACCTCCTCTCAGGCCCACTCCATGGCTCACCTGGAGAGTGGCAGCAGCTCCCTGACAAGTCTTCATCCACACTCTGCTTTTCAATCTGTCGTCATCATCATATCATCATCATCATCATCATCATCATCATCACATCATCATCATCCACCTTGCTATGGTTCTCTGTGTCACAGTTGACTTAAAGCTTTCATATATATTCCTACCATGTCATCCAGTCTGGAGAGGAGAGGAGCAGATGAGTAAACAGATGATGAAACTAAAGTTTAAGATGGTTCAGTGGTTGCTCAAGATTTCAGGGCTGGCGACAGTGGAAGCAGGACCCACATCCCTCCAGCCCCAGGGCCTGAGCCCTTGCGTTTCCTTAGAGTTTTCATAATCTAAATGACAATCATATCACTTATCTGATTAAATCTTCCAATGGCTTCTCGGTGTCTACAAAACAGAGTCGAATTTCATTCACCCAGTCCCCAAGGTGGAGCCCCATCATCTGATTCCAAGTTACTTCTCCAGGTTTATTTCTTGGAGAAATAAACTGTTTCTTCACGTGCAGTGTCTGTATACCATACTTCAGGAAAAGGTACGCTATACAACTTTCAGCTCATCTCCCAACTCCAGCCTATTTTATCGTCTGTTCTCCTGCACGGGCTCTTAGAAACATGAGCAAGATCGTATCATTGCTCCTCCCAGAATGCTCAGAATAAAACACCACGTCATTATCGTGGAGTACAAAGCCACAGGTGATCTGGTCCCAACACTCACTCTAGCCTTATCTCCTGTAATTCACTTCCGCAAACGCTTGCCACGTTGGTTCATCTGTGCTCCTCAGACACGCCCAGCAGGTCTCTTGGGCAGGGCCTTTGCACTTACTACACACCCCGCCCCGCCCCCGCCTGGAGTGTTTCAGCTCTCGAATCCACATGGTGAACTCTCAGCTCCATCAGGTTTCTGTTTGTCGGAGGGATTTTCCCAACCGCCCTCTTTAAAATAACACTTCCCTTGTCACTCTCTCCCCGCTTACTCTGCCTTAATTTTCTTTCCAGTGCCTAACACTCCCTGGTCTGTTATAGTTTTATTTGTTGAGTGTCTTTCTCCTGCCATTGGAAAGTAAGCTCAGTGAGATCAGGACTTTGTGTGCTTAGTTTATTTCTGGGTTCCCAACACTTAGAGCCATGCCTGGTGCATAGCAGATGCTCAATAAACATTTGCCAAATAACTCAATGAATGAAAATGAGGCTGTTTGCCATTTACTGTCTACATTTGTTCTCATGCTGCTCTATCTGCCTGGAATTTGTGTAGTGTCCACTTTGCACCAGACCCTGCAAGGGAATCAGTGCCACACCACCCGAGTCAGTCAATACCCAATTCACGGACCCAAGGTTGTACATCTTGAGCGTCCCCGATCACGCCGTCTGTAAGTGATCTCCTCTACACTCCAATGGCAATTCTTTGTGTGTGTGTTTTTATGACGTTTACTGCACCCTATTTGAGACAGGGATATTTGTATACATATCCCAGCCGCCCAACCAAACTGCATTCTTCTGGGGACAGAGACCTCTTGTATCCATGACAGCTACGGGCACACTCCTCAACCCACAGTATTTGTGTAAGTAGAGTAGTATTTATACATATATTAGGAGAATATGATTGCATATTCAATTAAAAATATAAATAGGAAACAATATAAATGAAAGATGATAGGATAGGTATAAAAACATAAATAACAAAGGGAGAGAAAAATGAAGGGACAAACCAGTGAGAAGCATAAATTTACTAACCTCCCAGAGAATACATACCATTCTTTGGTTTCAAGTCCTTCCTTGAGAAAATGACCTGGAAAAATATAACTAGTTCGTTTAAGATGGCCTAGACTCCAATTTTCTCATTCAAAATCAGCTGGCCAGACTGTGGAAGCTGATTTAGGGACAGCTGAGATAGGGACAGATAGCTCTCAGCCGCCTGCGTCAGGAGCCTGCTCTGCGGATACCCACAATTGTCAGCACTTTTCCCCTGGCCCTGCCACATTGTTCTGACGAAACTATGCACCGTCAGAAAGTTCACTGACCCTCGGTGGGCAGAGGTCATAGGTCTGTTTCCCAGCGTCACTGGGGATCACTTCAGGTTGTGCAGTGACCCAGCTCAGGGACCAATGGTCAGCAGTGTCAGCTAGCAGAACCAGGGCGAGGGAACAGTCATGGAACAACCTAAAACTTTAAGGCAGAAAGAATCCTGCGCGATTACCTCTGAGGAGAAAAATCAGAAGCAGCAGAAGGGGGTGGAGGCAGAGGTGGCCTCAGCCCTGGTAGCTTAGGTGACAGCAGTATAGTTTTCCTGGCGATACGGCAGATCAGCTCGGGTCCACAGAGAGCAGGCTGCAGCCTGGGTTTGAACGCAGACCAGGAGAGCAGAGTCAGGCCAGCCCCGCTCGGCCCTTTGGGGAGGGGTGTGGCAGGTCCAACATCTGTGCTGGCAGCTGGTCAGCAGCTGTTCTGGCTTTGTTCCCTGCTCTGGCCCAGTGCCAGCAGCCTTCTGCCTTCACCTCAAACTTATCTGTGTACCTCTCTTCCCCCTCACTGCCTCCCATGGCTTGGCACCCAAGTGCCAAGCGTGGCATCTATGAAACGCCAAGTCCTCGTGGAGAGCCAGATACCCCCTCGACCCCAATTTTTCCATTTGTAAAGTGGGTAGGATAGTGCTTATTTATTCCATGCCTGATGAACTCTCACACTTGTGTTATCTTTCTTCTTGGCGTAAACCAAAACCAAAATTTACTTTTTGTTCAGAGTTTCAGGATATTACAGATACTATGCTTTAGAAGGTAAAAATATTACCTATTTAATTGATTAAAATGAGGTCGCACTAATTTTATTTCAAATCTCCTTCAGCGAGCGCAGGAAATGGAGCTCGTGCCCTGGGTCTGAGCACTGAGTAACTTTTTAAGAGTAGAACCCCAGGTTGCTTTGAGGGGGGTCACTCTAAGTGCTAGCAGGGGCCGTTCTGGACCAGCTTTACACCTCCCATCCCAAAACTTCTCTCTCTCTTTTTAGCCAATACGTGACATTGAAAATGTAATCATCATTTAGATAAGGCAAAAATGCCAGGCTAAAATGAGGAACTGCCAACTCATTGGTGTGACTCTGAAACTAGGTCTTTTCCAATGAAGAAGAGCAGACCTCCAGAGAACGACACGGATGACAAACAGCTGTTTGCACATCTGACAAAAAGAGGGTGTGATTTAGAAATGTTTGTGAAGGGGTAAAAGAAAGAAAGGAGGCAATTAGATACTGTTTTTGTCCTCAAAGAATTTCTGAAGTTTAAGGGAGGAATAGATACACTCACTCCAGAATCAGGGTTCTGTCTGGTGTGGGCATTCTGGATAGGTACCCAGTAGGAGTACCTTACCTGACCAGCTAAGTAGACAACAGAAAGTACTGGACACCTGATGGGGTGGGGGAGGATCCGGGGTCTGCCCACGGGAGAAAAGGTACTAGCATGTCGGGTGGGATGTTCTTTAACACTCTCCTTGTCAAGGACTGAATCTGGTCTGGTCAAACCAGATTAATAAGAAGGAGGTGGTGCAACCTCGTATTTATTGTATTCTGCTCTAATAAAAACAGCTACCATTTACTGTATACCTACTGTGACTACTACTATTCTAAGCGCTTTACTTTCAAGCCTTCATAGCAACTCCATGAGAAAGGTCTAGTTACTGTCCTCATTTCACAGATGCAGAAACTCAAGTCCGAAGTTGTTAAATTATCTGCCATGGGGCTCTCAGCTAGTAGGTGACAGAACCAGGATTCAAACACAGGCACTCATACTGCAGTGCCAGATTCTCTTAGCCAGGTGTCTGACTATTCTGTGTAAGATGGTTTACCTGAGGCCGGTGGAAGTTTTCTCTTCGCCGGATTCTGACACAGCGAAAATGTCATCTTCGCCTTCACCTGCCAGCTCCCTGGGGCATAGTGTGGCTCCAACTCATTTCTCTTTTATTCTTCTAAAGACTGAATATGTTTTCAAGAGTGCTCGAAGGAAGGAGCTGGTTGGGGTGAGGCTGGATTCTCCATCTTCCATCCACTCTGCAGGAGAGGCCAGTCCTCACAGCCACTCGTGGGCCAGGGCCCCTAGGACCCAACTGCCTTATGGCCAGAGCCAGCCTTCCCCAAAGTTTCCAGGGAGAAAGGCAGGGTGAGGCCTTACAGCATCATGGGTTTCCAGCAGCTGCTGCTCTTCAGACATATACATACGTGCACACATGTGCACACACACTTGCATAGCAGGAAGCAGAGAACTTGTGTTTAACTGTCTCTCCAGTGATCACACTAATTCCTGCTTCCATGACCGAATCGCTCATTGCTGTGCCATTTCACGTCGCCCTCTTCCTCCGGTGGGCTGCCCTCTGACACTCCACTTTATTTCCCTCCCCTTACTTGTGCTTACCTTCTAGTCTCTATCTTCAATTCTCTTCCCTCTCTGTCTCCTTCCCAAGACCCTTCGTTGACTTGACAGCTTCATCTAAATCTTCACCAGTATTAATTCCCTATGTACCTACAGTCAATTCAACTAAACTCAATTTGTATTGGGTGCCATCCCATGTGTCCAGCTGCCTGTGAGATAGCTCTCATTTTTCCTGATGCCACTATAAGCCAAAATTAGCATCTTCCCTTCTAAAACTGCCTCCTTTCCCAACAGCCCCTTTTCTCATCCTACTTGCTACCTCTGAAGTGAAAACCCCTGACATTCGATTCTTTCTTATTCCTCAATTCTCCAGTCGGGCCCAGAGGCCCTGTGCAGAATGAGCCTTCCTCTAAGTTCTGAGACGTGGCGTTTGCAAAGAAGTCAGGCTCACGTGTTCCTAGG
Organism: Pteropus medius; assembly: GCF_902729225.1. Lineage (NCBI taxonomy): Eukaryota > Metazoa > Chordata > Mammalia > Chiroptera > Pteropodidae > Pteropus > Pteropus medius. The sequence continues at coordinate 1,695,910 of NW_024353790.1, read as the reverse complement.
GGCGCTCAAGCAGATGCAGAGTGTGGATTCGGGGGCGGGAGGTCCATAGTCCTTACTTACCAACTTCGGTAATTATTCGAATATCCAAACTAGGAGCTCGAGAATAGGGACCATGCCCTGACCATTTTTTATTTCTCCAAATGTTAGAATAAAAGGCCCGGCATATGGGAAGGAAGTAGGAATGGAATGTGGAACTCAAACATCACCCTGCCTTCAGGGGCTCACACCCTCTCGGGGGCAATGGGACACGTGCATTTCTAACCAGAAAACCTCAGATGATGACGGAGTTTGGGGGAGAAAAAAATGATGTCAAGTTGGGCAGATCCAGAAAGGGGAAGACTCTGGCATCGGAGGTGGGCCTTGAAGGACAGGCAGAATTTCAGCAGGCAGAAGAATAGGTGGGAACAAGGCATGCTCCGGGAAAGCGTGGGAATAGTCAGGAAACAGGAAGTGGTTTCCTTTGGCTGGAGCGCAAGGTACATATTAAAGAGCAGCAGGAGCCAGAGCGAGGGGGTGTTTGGGCCTTGGTGGGAGGACGTGGGTGCCTCCAACAGCGCTGGGCCGGTCGGTCGGGGAAGCAGGAAGGCCAAGGTGAAAGGCTCTGGCGGCCTTCCCTGTTGCCCCGCCTCTATTTCTCATCTGGTTCTGGGAATCGGTTCCTCTGCGTTAAGTGGCTCGAGGGACTTTCCTAGCCTCCTATCTGTACTTGCAACTAGACTTAGTGGAGCCTGCAACAATGGCTTTCCATTTTGGAACCAGAAATGAGGCTTTGGGACGACCTTCTCTGTAGAGGAAGAGAAGGAGTTGTTATCTATTTGTGGGAAGACCGCATGGGAGCTGTAACAATTCTAATTCCGCCAAACTCCAATAGGCTTCTTTCTTTCATCAATAACAATTCATGATATAATCCTTTGCTCAAAAAGTATCTACTCAACTCCCCAAATCCGAATTATTCAACTGGACTCCTAAGTGGGCAACGTTGAAGTATAAGAATAATTGGCAAGCCTGCAGAGGTTTCCAGGAATAAGGCCGAAGAGTAGAAATATTCTCCATGTAAAATGTTAAAATGTTACAAATAAGGCTGAAGGACCCTTTGACGAACCCCTGCTCCAGCCTCATTCCCCGACCTGTCCACTCCCAGCCCTCTACTGAGTTAGCCACTATTACCATTCTCGTCTATGTATTTCCAGAACTTTCCCCTATGTATTTTGAAATTTTATCATCGCATTTTGTGTTTATATACTTAAATGTATTGCTTACCCGGTTTCAAAATTAGTTTTTGAAAAGCCTAAATGCGGAAAATAAACAGAACCCTGAGTGCGTGCCGCAGTGGGGATGTGAAGTGTCTCATCGTCGTAAATAAAAGCATTTGCTCACTTAACCTTGGACTTTCCTTCCAGGCACAGGAAAATGTGAGAGGACAAAACCCATCTGTATTTTCCTGTTTGGATTCCTTATGCCCTTTCTGGAAATCTCTGCTAGATTCCCCACTCCACGCAAACATTAGCACATCCAACAGGTATAAACAGAGGGCGAAACCTATAAAGTGACAGGGCTGTCACCCATTGAGCTCATCCAGAGGTGGAGAACCCTCTCCTGTCGCCTGCTGAAGGGACACTGGCTGCTGGGGTCTCCCGACACTTGTACCCACCATTTCAATAAGGAAAACCTGTCTCCGTCCACAGATGAGGGAGTCGTCTCCATGGTTTGCTTAGATCTCTAGTTTGTTAGTGATACTGGGCAAGTTCTCTTGCCTCCTTTTAATTCGAAATTCTCTTCTCTCACCAGGAAACGCAGGGTTCGAAAGCCTTACAGACAGAGGCTTTCCACTGAGGAAGACAAGCAGACTGGTCAGACAGCTCACAGACAGGAAACATTTTGGTTAAATATTAATAAACCAAACGATAAAGAACATTTCTTCTCTTGGGCGATAAAGCACATCTCTTGGCACTTTTAAGTTCTTTTGTACTTCCTGTGACTACTAAAAGTGTTAACTGCCATAGCATAAGACTTAGAAAGTTAGAATGCATTTTAATGTCACCTGTTACCAGGGATCAGCTCTCACTCTGGATGCATTAACTACTGGCTCTTATTCTGCCTTCCAAAATTGACACAGCGAACTTAATTGCTGATCCTTTCATCAGAGGGCAAGCTAAGGGCACTTCATTCTCCCCTGGCAATTTGTCTTCCTTTTCATTTCCATGGGGTCCATGTTGGTTATTGTCAAATATTACAAAAATTTCTCCTGCTTTCATTGCAACGGCAAATGAGAAGTTGCTTTGGGGTCAGGTTTTATGAAAATGATAAAATCCTCTAACGAGATTCAGGTGGTTCTTTACACCCGTCATGAGGCCGTCTTGAGGTCACCGCACCGATATTGTCACAGCTCGGTGATATTGACAGGACAGATGCCTGAGAGCTTTTTCTTCTACCAGTCTCTTTGAAAGGGTTTCCACTGAAATCTGGTCTTAGATGCTGCGACTTGCTATTTAAAGATAAATGCTTTTACCTTCCAATGTTCCTCAAAATTTCCATTTCTGATGTGACTATGGCCCCCAACAGCGCTTTTCCCCACTGCCTCTCCCATGCCACAAAGTGATGCATCTCTGCTGAGCACCAAGCATAGTTCCTCATCAATTTATAGGTCATGCCTGATGACAGGATCCCAACCGGCTGCCGAATGCATCATCGGTTTTGGATGTCAGACAGTCCTTTGTCTCCTAGAGCTGTCCTCTTGCCTGAGTGGCGAGGCAGGCCTGTGGATTCTGGAATCTGAGGTTCCATTTGATATAGCAGCAATGGGAAAATATATTTTATTTTATTTATTTATTATTATTATTATTTATACCTATGGCACTTGGTCTTCTAAGGTAGTCTCCCATCCAAGTACTAACCAGGCCCAACCCTGTTTAGCTTCCGAGATCAGACATCAGGCTTGTTCAGGGTGGCATGGCCGTAGACCATGGACTGTTGCTCCATTGGGGCGCAAAGCCAGGGCCTTTTGTGTGTAAAGCAGACATGCTAACCACTACACTATGGAACCACACCCGGGAAAATATATTTTAAAAGAAGGAGCATTGTACTCTTCTGAAATAACTTTCTGTTATGCCAGCCTTGTAAATTACAAAGTATCAATTACACTTGACTATAATTTTTGCTTCACTTTTAAAGCTCCATGTCGAAGTGTTCAGGATTTATATTAAAATAGTTATCTCCAGGGGGCTATAAACCTGATGAGTGAAGGGAACAGGATTCACGTTCCCTTTATCACTCCTCAGAGTGACTAGCACAGCCAGTCGGCACCTCTGGAGCATCTCAGGAAGCGTAAATGGCAAAACACTGTGCTAATCCTGGCTGTCTTTTCAGAAAAGCAAGGGCAGGGGTAGGGCGGTGTTGCGGTGCCTCATAGAACACCATCCTCACCCTGAGACTCTGCGGGATTCCACAGCTCCTTTCTGAGTGAAACATCAACTACTCTTGCCCTCCACGTTAGCCTCCCACCCATCCCACTGCAGGCCTGGCTGAGGGAAAAATGAGTGCCCTGTCTCCAGCAGCTTACCCCAAGTGGCTGCCTGACAGCCCCTCTCCTATGTCTACAAGGACTGCGGCATCTCCATGCACCCTCGTCCCCTACTCCAAGAGGTTGACAGGCCCCAGACCACACCCTGGGTCGCAACCAAACCCAACCAAAAGGTCTCAGTATAACGTCACTTGTCCATCTGCTGTGGTTTCCTCTTCTAAAGAAAAGGCCTTTCAGTCAGTTCAGCCTGCCTTTCAAGCACAGCTTCCCTTTGGCCGGGAGGCCATTACGTGACCATATATTATATACCATCGCATATGTCACCAGCATTTATAGCATCAGTGTCAAACAGAATTGCATTCAAATTTGCGCCCTAGCACCTTCTAGCTGGGCGACCCTGGGAAAATGCCCAACCTTCTAGTGCTCCATTTCTTTATCAGTAAAAGGGAGGTGACAATGATGACGAGGACGATGATGATGATATATGTTTTTCATAGGGTCCCTTGTGGTATTTAATGAAATAATATAAGAAAGGCACTTAGCAGTACCTAGCAAAATAGAAATCTCTCAATAAACAGTCGCCATTATTAAATTTCTTTTTCCAACTCCTATGTTCCTTTATATATTCTGTAGAACATAGTATGTACTTTTGTCCTGTTTCAAATTATTAAAAAATGCTAGACACTAGGATGTCAGGGCTGGTGTCAGTCATTCGCATACTAAATAAACCTCAGGAAAATAGGTTAATTGTAAGTGTTCCATTAATGGAGAAAGCAGCAAACTAAAAGAAATTAACCTCTCAGAGATACAGGGTGTTTTTTAAAGTGACTTCTTTAAAGAGGCCTGAGCATCAGTTCAATCTACCCTCAGAGCAGTCATCCTCTGCATTATACAATAAGAATTAATATTCAGAAGGGTAATCCTGATCTGTAAGACCTGTATGAGTGAGAAAAAGATTCAATTATTTTAAGAAAACCATTTTTAAACACCAGTATGTCTAAAGACTTTCTACCTAACGTATTACAAAGGAAAGGGGATTCTGGAGACCCAAAAGTTCTGTAAGCCATCATACCCGTTTCCCAAGGTTTTATTTAATATGGACTTTACTGAATTAAGTAAGGAAGAACATTTGTGGATTGGGAGATTCCTGGCTGCGTGCAGTTGAACTAGCAAACACCATCTTTCTATTTTTCTGTCATCCTCCAGGACTGTGTCTTTAGTCATTATCTACGGCTTATGCCTTGGAGTAGAGCACAGAAAATGCATCATCACCAGATAATACGCTCCACTCAAAGCATTTTTTTCATGCTATTATATTAACCCTGAAAATACTCCTATGAGGCAAATATTAATATGCAGAAATTATTTATTCCTTTCTATTGCTGGAGAAATGATGGACAGTAGCAAATGAAAGGCCACTCGAAATTCACAATAGCAGCTACTCTCCTCCAACTAATACCAATGTCCAAGTCTGTGAATTCCCTGTCACCTACCACGTTGCCTTTGAAGACTTGCAAAGGGCTACAGTCTGACTTCCCTCTAACCTGAACATTACTGATTTAGGGGAGAATGACCATTTCAAGGAGGTTGTGGTCCGTCCCCCGGGTAGAAGCACAGAAGCCCATTCACTGTGCTGATCCCTCAGTGACTCATAACGCAGCTGCTTAGATTTATAGCCAGTTGATGGATTTAAAGGCTGTTGGCGCTTTTGTTGAAATTCATATTAATAAAGACAGGGGCTCTATAAAAACGCACTGTTGCATGGAGGGAATGCGTGAAGCATCACAGTGCAAGGATTATGATGTCTTCACAACTAAAGAAGTTGGGGTAGAACCATGCTCTCTTTCATCAGGTTCTGTGGTCTTAAAAGCAAGTAAGCTTTGAGGGAATTTACCCATAAAATTTACAGAACCAGCTAAACACCAGCAATTATATATAAACTCCTGTTTTCCTCTTACCTACTACCCGCACCAAGAAGTTACTTTTGCTGCCAAGATATAACGTGTTTCTTCCTTTCTTTTTTTTTAAAGATCAGACATAAATACCCCATAGTTGAATTCTGGCAAGTTTCTTTCTTTTCCAGGTTCTTAATTTAAGCCTACATGCAGCTTACATCAGTTTTTAGCTACTTAAGAGAAATCGAATTCTGGTTATATAATACAGTAGCATAAAACTCTGAAAGAACAACCAAACTTGTGAGGAAGAGGACCCATTCCTCTCTTTTTTTTTAATATAAAATTTCCTCTTGCATTAGGAGCTAGCCAGGCTCTCAATGTACAAAACAGAATGTGAGATGCCAGGCAAAGGGCATTCATATTTGTTACATATCTGCCATATTTTGTTCACAATACCTATGTTATTTTACTTAATACAGTGATGCATCAAGATACGATTTCACTCCATTGTACCGTTGAAAAAAACTAAGACCAACATAGGTTAAGTAACAATCTCATCAGGATCACTTTGAAAAACTGTGGTAGGCAGAATGCTGAAAATAGTTCCTAAGATTCCAGGTCCTAATCCTCAGAACCTTTGAATATAATGAGCTATCACTCCCGCGATCACGTTATATCATACGGCTCAGTTGACCTTAAAATAAGGAGATTATCCATGAATCTAATTGAATCACATAAAATTCTTAAAAGCAGAGAGCTTTCTCTGCCTGCTACTGGAAAAATAAGTCAGAGAGATTTGAACCGTGAAAGGGCCCGATGTGCCACTGCCGGCTTGAAGAAGGATGGAGGGGGCACATACAGGGACTAGAGAGATACCTCTAGGAGCTGAGAATGACCCTCAGCTAATAGCCAGCAAGGAAACCAGAGCCTCAGTCCTACAACCACGAGAAACTGAATTCTGCCAAGAATCTGAATGAGCTTGGAACTAAATTCTTCCAACACCTGAGAACACAGCTAGCCAACACCTGGTACGTGAGGCCCTCGGCAGAGAACCCAGCTAAGCCGTGCCAAATTTCTGACTTCTGGAAATTGTGAGATAATAAATGGGCATTGTTTTAATCCACTAAATTTGTGGAAATTTGTTATGCAGCAATCGAAAACTAATACAGCAATTACGTGGAGGAGCTGAGGTTCAAACTCAACTCCATTTTTCTTCAACCAAGTGGATCAGACAACTCCCAGCCTAATCACAAAACCAGCACCAACAGATTCATGTGGAATCAAGAACTAAATCATTTCCATAACAGATGAGAAGAATTAGCTCTCGGATTAGTATCTGTGTCCCCCCCTCTTCATGACTTCACCTTCAGGAATATTCACGTTTCTGCTAATGAACCTCTATTTATCACTGTTGTTATCCATATTATTTTACTACCTTCGTAATATCACGCTTCCGATTTTTCCAAGTGTTTCCCATTCATGATCTAATTTTTAATTCACGACTACATGGCAAAGCAGACAGGGCGGGAGTACGTACCCTCCCTCTCTGGATGAAAAAGCTGAAGGGCAAAGTAGCTAAGTGATTTTTCTAATAGTCACCTGGGAAGTAAGTAGGAGAACCAGGAACCAATCCTGGCTTTCCTCCAAATGCAGTCTTTTTCTAGAGATTAAGAAAAAGAAACTCAGAGAAATCGAGTGACGTGCCCTGGGCCACAAATCTGCTGGCCTCACCTCTCCCCTTCTCTCTCAGTGCTCTGACCTCAGATGTTCTGCCTCCCACAGCCAGTGAGTGAGAGGGAGCACCCGCAGTCTCGTCCAAACACCTCTCTGAGTAGCGTCCCCTCCTCGCTTAAGCCTTTCCCCAGCAGCTACCTGCTCCTGCCCCAAGGCCTTTGTCCTGGCTGCAAATATTCCCTCTGCCTGTGCTGTTCTCTCTGGCTTCACCTTTCCCCTTTGCCATGTTAACTCCTTCTCGTTTTTCTGATCCCAGCTCAAAGGGCAGTTTTAAGGACAACACCTCTGAACCTCTAGGTTGGGTTAATTTCTCTGTATACATCCTCATAAAAGCTTTTGCTTTCCACATTGGCAATTTACACTGATTTGGATATTAAATCGTTGAAGTCTATGTCCTCCATTATATGGCAATTCGATGGGTACTGGAACAGCATCTCTTTGGCTCCCCTGTGTCTAGCATGGTCCTGGCACATACGTGGGGCTTGGAAAATATTGGATGAATTAATGAATGAAATAATGTAGCTACTCTTAGGTAGGCAGGCCATTGCAACAAGGACTGCCCCTCCAAGTGGGCAGCTGGGGAGGGCACTTTGGCAATGCTAGACCACGTCTTTCTACCTCCATAATTCCTACACCAAGCCCAAGAAATGAGTGCAGGGCCTTACCAGTAAAAATGTTACATCCCTACCTCCAAACGATCCATTCACAATCCTGACTGGAAAGCACCCTGTACTGCCCAAGCACAGGCTCCATTTCATGGGCGGGTGTGGACGGTATTTCTCACTCCTTCACACTCACAGATCCGCTGAGAAAGGCCCCCTACCACCCACCAGGCCACCAGCTCTAGCCCAGGCACACACCAGAAGCTGCTGTGTGCATTGTTGCATGCATGAGTGGGTCTATGTCTCCTCACAGCAGAAGCCAGTTATAAAAACTGCTCCACATATTAGTCATTCACAAATAAGCTGACCTTCTAAATTTTATTCTCTTGACATGAACTATTTGGAAAATTGTTTGAAAGGTTGCACTAGACAGTCTTCAAGTTTCTTTCCAGTTCTAAAAAATTCTGTCAACCTGTGATTTCTTGGATTTGCATTTCAGATACAGCAGCTAGAGCTTTACAGCATCATCTCTCATTGAAAGAAGACGAACAGCATCAAGTTCTAGAAAGATCCATAGCAAAGAGAAGAATGCCTCCCTCTAGGGCGAGGGATGTGAGTAATAAGCTAAAGTTACTTTTAATCCAGTTTAAGCTTATTTGTTCCCTATGCTTCTGCCTACTAGTTAGCTTTCTGTTAAAAAATCTTAGTAGAGAGATTTTAAAGGATTCTTTTGTTATATGAATAGTTAGCTTCAATTATGTAAATTTCGTTTGCTGAAGTTTTTTTAAAAACAAAAAATCGCATACATGCCAGCCTGACCATTACGCAACTTAAATGTCTCACCTGTCTTATTCTGTCATTGTTGATAATCACACGTCGAGTGCATCCTGGGTAAAGTGTAATGGTCCTTGTTGCAGTTTAGGGGGCAAGGGATACAGACAATGCGTGGTCTGGACATTCTGAATAAGGAACTTATACCCAGTTGTTTAAGAAAACCTAATAGAAGACATGCAACTAACATTTTTCCTTGGAAATGGTACATCTCCTTAAAGGAAGGCACACTGCAGCCCCAAACAAAGAAGTTCACATATCACAATATGGGAATACTACTGATTGGTAGATTTGGTTAATTGAAAAGTTTGGGTGGAATAATAATAATAATAGTCAAGGTGGTCAGATAGGGGCCAGATTAATAGGTCTTGAATGTTGGGCTAAGACATTTGAACTTGATTCTAAACTAGGGAGCCACTGAAATTGTTCAGGGAGTGGCTGATGGGCATTTCAGTGGGTACACCCAGCCCTCTCCTGTATGAGGGCAGGTGTTCCTTACCTTATCTATGCACTCTGAATATCAAGTCGAGAGTGGGGTGTTCCTGGTTCAAGCATCTTTCTTTAATAATCCTTTAGGAACTCTTTGAACATGTAATACTATGAAGTCACTAGACAAAAAATTAATTGAAAATTCACATATCCACATAATGGAATGACTCATATACAGTTTTTTAAAGCAAAATGAATATAAGTAAATATATAACCAACAAACTGAATGTATTATGCAGACATGCCAGTAAGTGTTTGAACCTTTCTTACTAAGAAATTTGTGAAACAAATAATACTAACCTATATGAGGATTCACATCTATCACCTTCTTTTAAGGGAACTCTCTTCCTAACAGGATAATTTGGTGATCTTCGTAGGTAATTAACTGGTCCATATGCTGTGATAATCCACAACGGGTTAATTATTTTCTTGCATCAGAGATAAAACAGTATAATTCAGAGACCAATTCCCTATCAAGCTTGCAATGTCTCAAAGTTAAGTCTGTAAGTAGAGAGTTCCTCAGCTAAAATCCTAAACTCTAGCTACATTTTTTCCACTTAACCGCTGTGCAAGTCCGAACAATGCCGACGTTTAATTAGGTGTGTTTTCCAGTATGAGCTCCAGCTCCAAGCCACAGCCCAGGGAACAGCTTCCTTTCTGAACAGGACCACAGCAATGGGGAGCGGGGATGATACACCTCACAGCTTGGGAAGAGCAGTGGCCAGGGGTTAGTGTGGAGAGAGAGAACACACAGGTGGCAGGCCTCTGGGCAGGTCTCCCCACTGCTCAGAAGTCTTCAGGGTCTGCTTACTTTCTGGGTCACACTGGCAAAGTCCTTCCTACCCAGGCAGCTTAGTTTTGTTTTTAATCATTTGGGAGCCTTTTAGGTGTTGTTAGCTATGCAAATATAGTATTGTATGGAGATGAGGCTGGTAACAGTGGCATGTACAGTGCGTGGGAACCTGAAAGTGGGCATGCCCCATCCAGCTGGGGAACCGTGTGATGACGACTTGCATTCAAGTCAGAGTAGAAGGACTAGAAAGAAGAAACCGATGGTAGTTCTTCATCTTTGGGTATTTTATTTTTAATTGCAAGATTACAGGGGATGCTTTTTAATTTAATTAGCCCACATCAATGTTTTCTTTCTTTATTCCCTCCTTCCTTCCTCTCTCCCTTCTCTTCTCTTCTCTCTCTCTCTGTCTCTCTCTCTGTCTCTCTCTCTCTCTGAATAGTTTTAGAAGACCCCTTCTGTTCCTGAAAGGCGTAAGGACACATTTCCTAAAAGAAATAGGAGTTCAAAACATCTTGCTAGGAATGTGGGAATCGACTCTCACGAAAGTGTCTGGTTGCTGGAAACTGACCATGAAATTGGGTCCTTCATAAACAAAGTCCTGTAGTTACAGAAAAAGTAACTTTGCAGCTGGCTTGCTGAGCAGGCCTGAAGTTAATCGCTTTACGAAGGACTCCAATCTACACACGCAGCTGAGTCCGTGTCGTCTGCAGGATTTCCATCGTCTACCACATCTCTTTTCAGATGTTTGTTAGGCGGTTTTTGACTCTACCTAAATCAATTGTCCAACTATGGTGAATAAGCCAAGGGAAATTATAAAAACGAAGAAATTAATTTTTAAAAGAATAATTTCTAAGATAGCATATTTAGAAAAAAGCATGGCTTCTGGTTTAATTTGTTCTATCACAAAATTTCAAAGAAAAGTGGAACATCTGAGAATTCATATACAATATGGTCATATTATATAATCGGATTTTGCTGAATTAAGCAAATGGAAATAAGGATTTGATAACATGAATAAAGCTGAGTTTTTTAGGGGAAAGAAGGCTCAGAAACTGAAAGAAAAAAACAAAGGTGGTCTAGAAGAATGGACCTGTACAGAGACACAGTACTATGTATGCAAATGTGATTGCGATGGGGGTGGATTTTATTTTTATTCTGAAGAGAATGATTTCCACAAATGAAACAGATTCCAACAGTCTTTAGCTGATGCAAAATGTGTTTCTAAATATTTTGGGTATATCACCATGGACCTAATATATATTAAAAATATTTCATTTATCCTTAATAACTCCCAAGTTTATCCAGGATACTCTGTGTCAGTAGAGTCTAATTGCTAAAGACGATAAGTAAAATTGTTCCTAAGTTAAGTAAAAAGGAATTTGGAGAAAAAAATTAGTTTGTTATATATTGTGCATACGACAAAAATGCAGTTTACCATAGTATTTTAGCAAATCAGAAAGGTTGATCATGCTAATTTCAGAAAACTAGAATGATAAGGTTCGAATGATATCAACTTCAATTCCCTCTTTTCAAGGGGCTCCCTGAGATGAAACAGAAATTAAATCTTTCTTTCTTTATTATTTAATTCATCTTCACTCCCCACATCATAACACCGTTCTTCTAAGACTGAGCATTATAAACCTGCTGGTGACTGCTTCTTTCATTATTAAACTCTTATTCAATTATTCAATTTTAGGTCTTTTATTTTCAAATAACAATGTTCTTCATTCAAACTAATTTTTCTCTTTTTTTTGAGAACTTCATGGGATTTAAGTTTTTAAATTTTGCATTTGTCTTATAGGATCGAGCTATACTGAGCTATATTTCAAAGTTCGTGTTTTAATTTATTACATATGTAAAATGAAAATCCAGTTCTAGATTATTTTCAATTGATTAGAAAACAACCTTAATATCCTGGTTTAACTGGAACTTTTTCTTCTAGAGTTCTCACTTGAAATAAGGTGTTTTCTTTTTAATTCTTCAAGAAATATATGGAAATGAAAAAAAGGAATAGCATTCTACTGAATATCCCAAGTCTCAAGCAGTTTCTAAAGAGTTGTTATAGAGACTTCAGTGATGGCCCTAGATAATTATTTCTAAAACGACCTTGTGTCTGAAAGAGCACTGCCAATTTACAGTTTCAAAGACCTTTTTTTGGAGTTAATGAATAAGGATAATCATGGGCTTTTCCGTTTTCCGATGATCAGTTTGTTCTCTTCAATGATTCAGTTCCCTTTTTATTCCTGTCTATAGCACATGCATTCAGATCTTGAATATAAAATTCCTTTCTTCGCAGGAAGTAAAGTTAAGTCTGAAGACGTATAGAAGAAAAGAGAACTAGATAATCACTTACTTCCCTTTGAAAGTAGCAACCTGCAAAGTCTTCTGTGGCCTACGAATCTTTTCCTTCCAAATATGTTTTAGTTCAGGGACTAACAAACTCCCATGTGCCCTTCCTTCAACCCATACACTCCTCATGGCAAATAAAGTTTAAACATCTTGCTGTTTGAGTATGAGGAGGGAGGGGACCTAGGAATCCCTGTGACCAGCCAACACCATAGGTGGCATCATTCGCTGGTCCTCTGCACTACCTCTGCCCCTGCCCATCGTTCCGGGGGGGACGGTATTTCTGGTGGCCTTTGGTGAACCAGCTAACTCCTACTATTTTTTATGTCTTCCTTAAGAGGAGTGAGGGGAGAAATGAGGGAGGAAATTTACACCTTGGTCTTCATCACAACACTTGTAAAGTTGAGATTGCCCCATCGAGGCATCTTCCAACTTACATGGAAAAGTAGACTGGGACAAGCTCATAGTGTGACTTTTTCCCCCCTTTCTTATCTCGTCTGGTTCCAGTGATGTGCTGGTAAATGTGTAACAACGAGCTGCGGGGATAGGAAGGAGGGAGGCCCTGATTTGTAGCATTTGCCAATTTCCGTGGTATAAATATTCCCAACAGCAACCTGACATCAGCTGGCTCACAGAATTCCTGAGATTTTAGCAATCAGCTCTCTGCAAACCAGTACAAACCAATTCCCACACACCACTGCTTCCTACCACTCATAAACAGTTTTAACAGTATCTATTCATTATAATGTAGCTCTTTCAAACTTCAGATTAGTAATCCCTAATTCAAGATTTTATGGGGTTTTCGATAGGAAATTTTAGAAAAGCAATACAGTACATACACCATATTTTATGCAATGGTCCTCCGGAGTCTGTAGCAGCACCCCAAAGTCAAACACCTTAATATTTCTGCAGTTAAATGAATAGAAATTCACACTAAATGGGATTAAAAAAAAAAAACTACAAACAGTATCCAACTATTGAAGGTAAGGGTTATTTTTTGCGAACTGACTTCAAGTCAGAACAGACTTTGGTACAAATAATTTAAGAAAAAACTTCCCATATGCAGGGCTATTGGGTTTCAGTGCTGAGGGAAAATGATTATGAACCATCACTGTTTAGAGTCTCTCTTTATCAGGGCACATACGTGCATTCGTCCATGAACTACTGTTCAGAAGGCGTAGAAGAAGGTGAGTAAATGGAGAGATGAAGATGGCTGAGGCACATAGAATCTCACGTGTACTGACAAACCTCAGTGCCATATAGCACTTAAGAGGACCAGTTTGGGGTCACAGGCCTGGTTCCAAATTCCTGCACTGCTTCTCGCTACTCCTGAGCTCGTAGCGTCCTCATTTATAAAATGGAGAGAATGCACCTAGCTCTGAAGATTAAATAAGCTAATGCATGCACAGGACATAATGGAGAGTTGGGACATGGTAGGTGTTCAAAAACCAGTAGCCATCATTAGTATGCCTATCAACTTGTAAGGATTTGTTGTAAAATTGCAAAACAGAAGAGGTCCAGAAGAATAAATGAGAAAACACGCTAGAGGCTTCTATCATCAGTTTATGGTTTAAAGTTTTACATTTCTCACAGGCAAAAGTAGTCTGACTTTCCCCCACTCGTTTTATTATTTTAATTATAGCATTTATGGCACTGAACTCTTAGAGGAGGGCAGAGTAGTTTCTGTCTGTCTTTTCTGGCACAGTTAACTACATGTCTAGGAAAGAAGGAGGAAGAAGAGGGTCAAGGGAGGACGGTGGAGTGAGTCCTCCTTTTATTTTTGTCTTGAAAATTATCCAAAAGCAATTGAGAGTGAAAGAGAAGCAGCAACTGGAGGTCCACAAGAACTTTGCTTAAGGAAATGTTCGTTTGGTCAAAACGGTGTTCAAGAACATTTGAATTCATATGCCTTAGGTGTGTACCACATTCTCACAACTCTGAGCTGCTGAATCATTATTTTTTCTTTCTTTCTTTCTTTTTTTTTTACTGGCCTGGCCCAGCCGCTGAAAGCATTCAAATTTGAGATGCCTGACCGAAGAGGACACCTCACAGGTTCCCCCTAAGGAGATGCTGTTGTCATTTAGGATAAGAAAACCCATCATTGTGCAGGACAGTCCCCACATTGCAGAAAGTTTAGGGACCCTGGCACTCAACCACCAGTAGACACCCCATCCCATAGTGACAACCAAAAACGCCACCCTCCCCCCACACACACACGCTTCCAAGTGACTGTAAGGGGTATAGTCTCACTCCTGTGGAGAACTTCTAAACATAATATTTTTGAGAAATAAAGTTGGAAGTAGCCCCTCCTTCTAACACATCTGACACAGAGAAAACAACTGAAAAAATAAGTGAAATTTCAAAACCTGACAAATGTATGCTCTATTATGAACTTGAAAACAAAGCTAATTTTGAAGCAGAAGCATAAACTGTCTAGTGTCGATTTATTTCAGTATAATACAATTAAGAATGTTCTCTATTACAAAGACGTTCTGGCCATCTGCGTTAAATAATATTGACTTGTTTAAGCAAGATGAATTAAGTTTAAAAGTTTCAAGTTCTGGAAATTTTTTTCTGCAAATATACATATTTATAAAGCATGTACGCATACCTCTTACTTTACTGTAATGGTCAAAATTGAGAAAACTCAGTCAACTAGAGGAATAGATAAAATTATGACGTTGACCATTAGTTATTTACACATCGTATTTTCACATGCTTCTGTCATCCAGGCACATTTCTGTAGTCCTTTTGGCATCTCTTGGTGCCCCTTTGTGTTTTCTTGCTCTGGGTGGGACCTCTGCCTCTGCTGGGGCCTTCTTTACCAGCCGGAAATTATGCTTTACAAGAAGATCTGGTGCATTCACTATGCTGGTCTGATACTGGGCAGGGAAATCCTTCTCCGTATTATAATGGATCTGCGCCTTCGTCCTGGACACCAGGTTTTAACGCACCAGGCTTCTAGTGAGAGGGAGTTTTAGGTACTGTGTTGCAGGCCACCCACAGAGATATTCTCAAGTATCAGGATTTCCAAATGGCCTCAGATTCGTCTACCTACTTTTAGGCCCCACTCAGCTAGATACTAGTAATTGTGGACATTTCTTATTTGATCTTTCGCTCTTTGAGATTGGCACCACTTCTTCATTTTTAAATCAGCTAGCTAATTAGAGGCTTCAGAAAAAGGAGCCCCAGTACCAGTGCAGACTCTGATCACCATTCCTGGCTGAGGGAATTTGAAGATACAGGTCATCTCGGCACACACTTACTTACATTCTTGGTTTTCTGTCTTCTCTACAGGAGACTCTACATAAGTCCCTTCTCTTACCCTGATCTCTTTAACATGGGAAGAATACTCTAGGTCATTTTCAAACAAAATTTGAAATTGAAATAACTTTTCTTAAAAAAGGATAAATGGTACCTGTGTTTTGTTTTTCCTGAGGTGCTCCTATAATCCAGTTGACTGATATTTCTGACCCTATGTGATCATAAATTCATCAGTCTCATAAAAAGTTATCACCAAAAGTCATAAAACGAAAGCAAGGCGTGATCCAGCCTTTTAACTCTGCAACCTTTGCAAACATTAACTGACATACGTGCGTAGATTGGTGACCCTGAAATGTCATTCTGTATGAGACCGCCTTTCATTAGAAACATCTAGGTTAGTGGAACACGCCAGAGAACTGGAATACACAGCTCCGGGTTCGAAACCTGCTCTGTCCTGTGCAGCTGTGTGGCCTTGAGCAAGTCCCCGAAACTTCCTGAATCTCTGTGACTTTGCATATAGTTTAGGGACTATAGACGCTACCTTACCAGGTCTCTATGAGGAATAAATAAGATGTTATGGGAGACACTCAGTGATCTCACAAAGCAAAAACATTTCCTCCAAAGCAACCTAATTGATAGGCCCACTCTTATTTGAGAAAGAGGAAGGCATGGTTTGAGTGCTACGCCAGGCCTGGGCTGGTTGCCCTCAGATCCTTTTCACCCTTTTCCTGCTCAGTATCACAGGATTGCAGGGGTGGTAGCGAGGACACCCCTGCAGGTTGAGTGTTCCAAGCTCCTCTGGCAGCTGGGTTCAACCCACGGAAAGCACTAGATTGGAGGGCGAAGGAAGAGAGAAACCAGAGTATTTATCCCTCTCTCTGCCAGTGTTTAAGGCAGTGGCTGTATCTCCGGCTCTCGCAGACAGCTTCTATCTGAGAAGCAGCCCGTCTCCCTGCCCCTCCATCCTGGCATGGCGGGGGCTTTCTGCTGTTCTTAATTTCTGGACAGCCTCCCTGTCTTCTTTTGGCTTCTTGGTTTTTCCATCACTCGTAGAAATGATTCCCTGCATTAAAGTCTCTCTTTTATAAATACTTTAAGTGGTTTCTCTTTCCTCTGACCCTGACTGATATTTGCATTAGTATTAGGAAGACCTCTTACCAAAAGAATTTTCCTGACACTGGATGCGCCATAGGAAAGTCATTCCATTGGCTTTTTTATTTTTATTTTTATTTTTATTTTCTCCTGAAGGGGGAGAGTAGCATACTTCTAACATGGAATACTACATAATAGCTTTTTCACAATTTATATTGTGCTCTTTTCCACCCATCATCCACCCACCCATCAAACATTTTATATCTATTGTGAATTAGGAGTTAAGCTAAGTGCTAAGCACACACATATAACTAGTGTGACAGACCAGGTGATTTCAAGATCACTGTCTCATGATCAGAAGGGCAGAGCGCATTTATTTGGGAATCAGGAATGACAGTGCAGGTTGGCACTTGGTGTCCACAAAATAAATTTTCCATTCCTGTTTCCACTTCCCACCTCCCACCTCATTAATAAACTGAGATGAAGTGAAGGGGGCTGGACAGGGACTATAATAACCATTCTATAGATAACGAACCGGAGTTCGGAATTGTTATCTGCTTAAGGTGAGCAGCTCGTAAGTGGCAGAGTCTACAGCTGGCGATCAGATCACATGGTTTCACTCTAAGTCATCCGTGTTAAGAAATGCGTGATTACGTGGGGCCAGGGAGTAGAGTAGCAGAGAGAGCATTTTGCAAGGCATCAGGAAACTCTAGTTTCCCTTCCTCCTCGAATTGTCCCCAACCCCCATTTGTCAGACACAGACACATTCATCAGTCAGTTTCTTTGAACCTTACGTCTTCTGAGTGTCCAGCGAGGCCCAGCACCCAGCTCACAGGCTTGAAAGAGACCAAAATGTGCTGGACATGTGTGAGGTGTTCTACTGACTTCGATTACAAATAACAACATAGAGAGATGGAGTGACAGTCATGGTTTTGTGTGAGCTCTAGGTACTGGAAAGAGTCTGATGAAGCCTCCTGGGCCTCAGTTTCCTGTCCGTGAAAGGAAACTAGCACCTGTGCTGTGGGTCTCACAAGGTGATTGCAAAACCGACCGAAACTTTGCTTTGAAGATGGCAAATGTCTGCTTTACAAATCATCCGTGTTAAATGTATTCCAAGCATAACCCAGCTTCAGAGTTTTAAATAATACAAGTCAGTTGTGGAGACTCAATTGTAAAACGAAACATAAACTGCACGTTGTAGGGGAAGAACTGTGCCGCTGTGTGGCCCTATGGCACAAAACCTTATTTTGTTTCAAATCCTTATTATAATTTCCATTACCATGTACACGCCTAAAAGCAGATAAAAGAAAGGAACTCAACGACATCAATAGCGAACATTTATGCAGGCTTTATTATGTGCCAGCCCGTCTGGGAGGCCTTTCCTCTGCATTATCGTATTAAAATCACACACAGCAACTTCACTATCATCATTCTCCCCATTTTACGGATGAAGGTACTGAGGCACAGGCAGGTGAAAAAACTCCCTCGGGGCCACACAGCTAGAGCTGGTAAAGCTGGAAGTCTGTGAACAAGTAATGGAAGAGTGCATTCGTACAAATGACAGAACCCAATGGAGTCAGCAAGCAAACCTGATAGGTATGTCGGACTTTGAAGGGAGACAGGTGTTAAGAATCACTGCACATGCCTTTGACCGTCATCTTATAGGCACCTTATGACTGAAGTCATAATTTTAACACAGAGCGGTGCCTTTAAACATCCATCTGGCTGTTACAAAGGTTAGTCTTCTTTGCCTCTTTTTTTTTCACTTTTACTTTCTCTAAGCAAAGGTTATTCGATACATTAACTGAGGTGATTAGGGTAATGAGTTGAAAAAACAGTGAGCCCCCCCCCTTTTTTTTTTTTTTTTTGTTATTATTACCCTAGAGCTTCATGTGTAATACTAGAATGTTAACTTTAAAAAGAATTATTTTGGTATTATTTTAAAAAAAAAAAACCCTGAGGATCCAGGAAAATGAAGAAAAGTGATGTGTTTGCAGAAACAGTAGCAGATTTTTTTTTTTTTAAACTTTCCAGGGGCTGTAATTTGACTGCTCTCCTTGGCAACGCTCCAGAGACAAGTCCAAGTGCTTAATCTCTTTCTCTTTCTCTCTCTCCCCCTCTGCCTCCTCCCCACCTTCCTCGCCCCAGGACCGAGGGGAGGCGGGACTGGGGGACCCGCTGCTGGCAGCCGGCGGAGCCCGCAGCTCGCGGCCGAGAGGGGCGGGCCGGGGCGCGGCCGACCCGGGGAGCGCGGCCGGACGGCGGGGCCGAGCCCGAGGAGGAGGAAGTCGGAGCCGGAGCTGCGGTGCAGGCGCCGGAGCCTCGCCGCGCGGCCGCCGCTCGCCCGCCCGACCTGCGAACGCGGCCCCAGCGGCGCGGCCGCCCCTCCCTGGGTAAGAGCTGGCTTGGCCTTCGCACCCGGGGTGCTTTTCCAGGGGCGGGACCGCTCCCCGGGAGCCCCGAGGAATGGGAAGGGGACCCAGGCACCCGCTGCCCGGCGTCCCAGGTCCGCAGGTGGAGGCGGGCGGCACGGGGCCGGGGCCCCTCTCCCCTGGGCGCTGCCTCCCGCGCGGGGGCAGACGGTGTCGGGAGGCGCTGCCGCCGCGGGGACCCGGGGTCCCCGCTGCTCGCCGCCGCCTGGAGCGGGCGACCCGGCCCCCAGGCCCCCGCGCAGCCTCGACCTGGGGGTCCCGCGCTCGCGCCCTCCTCCCGCAGCCACGGGGCTTCTGCGTGCACCCCTGAGTGCTGCAAAACCCAGCCCCACCACTCCAACGGGACAGTCCCCGAACGGGACCTGACCTCCAGCCACCCGAGGCTGACTCCCCAAGCCCCGCGCGCCCCGGCGCCTGGCCCCCGGCAGCGGTGAACCCCGGCGGAGGCCGAGGCCGAGGCCAGGGCGGGGGCGCGCGGGGCTGGAGGGTCCCGCCTTTGTGGAACGGCCTTGGTGCCCCGGCTCCGCAGATATGCCTGGGGGGAAGGGATGCGGGGCGTAAGCTGGCGTCTCGTCGGTCACGGGGGTAACAGGTAACACCTGGTCTCCTCTGGGACTTTGCTGACCTCTCTGGCCCCGGAGGACGGTCGGGGGTCTGCGGGTGACGCGGGCAGCTCGCCTCTTTGTGTCCTCTCTTGATTCTGGTTCTTAAACCAGAAGTCTAAGGATGGGAGGCTCTAATCGGGAAAAGTCGTTATGCTGTTAAATTTCATTCCATTCATTGGAAACAACGAGGCGGGTGACATTTTTTGCATATGCGCCGGTGGAGTCTTGTTTGCAGAGCCGGTCTTTCGTTAAGTCCTGGTTCCTAGCGCTCCCTTCGTACCGCCCTCAGGTGGCGATGGCTACTGCACATATTTTTAAAATCGCTGAGTGTGAGTCCCTTGGGAGGCCGTTTCCAGCCGGTGACACAAAAGACACTGTCGATCTCAGAGGGAGAGTTGGGGGTTTTCCGACAGATTGGACACAGAACTACCTTGTGTTTCCTATTTAAACCAGGAGGCGGCCAGAATGTTGACTCTGGGTCCGATTTGTCACCCAACAGAATTCCAGGCCCGGATAGGTCGTGTAATGCTATAAAAATAGTTATCGAGTGTTAAAATCTGCATCTTCCGACTTCTCAGTTTCTATACTTTTAAAGAGTTTATAGACCTTGGGCTTTGATTAAAACATTTACAAGCCCATATCGTCGGGGAGTAAGAAAACTCCATTGTAACTTGGGCTCTGCCAGGTGAGACCCCAGCAAGCTCCTCCGGCTCAGGTGGCCTTGGCTGCCTCCCTCAGAAAGTGATTGATGTGAACCAGTAGTTCCTGAAGCTTCATGCTCACTCCTCACAGCGCCCCACCACCCCACCCCGTAGTTTTTATTTGGTCTACAGTGTTTAAGACTTAGATACAAACGTGATGGTTTGATATATGACCCTCTCACTTCACCATTCCTCACTTTACTTCTTGTGCTAGTTGAAGCCCCATGTCTAAGCCACCAAACCACCCGAAGAAATGTTTTTTCCCCAGAGGTCTGCCACCTCACTGACTTCATCCCGGACAAGGTCATGGACAACCTTTTCCCTCCTGTAGCCCCTCTCTGAAACCTTGCTGAAGGGCAAAGAATGGTGAGAAACAGTTCTCTGGCTGTCGGACCCATGCCCTAATCCTGCTTTTCCTTGATTACATTTCCTGCTCCTCTCCATTTTTCCTGTGGGCATCACTTTTCCTTTAGTGCCTTTATAAGGGGTGATTGTTACCAAATATAAGCTTAAATATTTCCATGAGAGATTCAGACTGTACTTCAATGAGGTTAACTGAGCACTTTTAACAAACCAATAGGAAGTGACAATAATACCCAAGAATAACCAGTACTATTCTCCTCCTGTGAAGCGATGAATTAAGTGATTTAATTAAGATTGAATGGTTTGTGGTCGGACATATAAATACCGGAAATGCTTCCTTAGTGCTGTATCTTTTGAGCCCTTAGTAAACTAAAAGCAATTCCTGGATCTATACTCTGATTCTTAATGGCTGCTGTCCACTTTCATTGCTGGTGGTTAGTCTTTCAAAGAATTGCCCTCTTTTAATCCTCCTGCAGGGATGATTAGATCCATGGAATATTGAAGCTAGCATGGAGGACTGGACCAAATCTTGGATGATCCAGCCCCTACATCTTAAAGATTTAGGAAAGTACTAGTGGTTAAGATGAAGTGTTCTGGAAGTAGCCGACCTGTGTTTGAAGTTTGCCTCTACAGCTCATTAGCACTGAGACCTTGACCTCTCTAAGGAAATTGTTTAGACATAGATTATTTTATAATCAGGAAAATGTAACAATCATAGTTGATTACTCTCTCCGGATTATCTCACCTTTGCTCATTTCTTCCTCTGTAATTTAGGAAATAATGGCCTTTCCCTCTGGAGTCATGCTGATGATGATTAATGAAATAATCTGTAGTTTGACACATTGTATGCTTTAAAGATGATTGATAAACAAGTCTCAGAAATGAGTGATTTTGCTGGAGTTTACATTGGCAGAGCGATGATTAAACTCTGGTTCACTTCTATTTTCCTTGACCTGCACTACCTAGAAATGATGGGAGCATAGAGGCATAATTTTAATTAAATGTAATCGTTCACTCTTTGAGGGAAAAAATTACTGTCTTTTCTGACTTAGGAAAAACGTGGTTTCTAAGGCAAAATACTCGTGTATTCAAGCAGGTATGGGAATGGAAACATTTTCTAGACAGACACCCTAGGCAACCTAGTACTTGCATGTGGCAAGCATCTCAGATACTAATGTTTTACCACAGCCTGTATCAACCTTGCTTTGAAAATGAAAAACTGACCCCAAACCATTCGGGCATTCAGAGCCAGGGGCGTCTGTGCCAAGCAGAATTCGCTGCAGAGCCAGCTTTCAAGTAATTAGGAGATGACTACATGTTCTGCTTTATATTGCTTGTGCTGATGAAAAGCAACAGATGCTTTAGCAGAGATGATAGAAATATAGCCTAAGCCTCCCAGTGAGGGGGCCCAGGTTTGCTGCAGAATAACTGAGCCACAGGCTATCCAGATGCTGCAGACAGCTTCAGGGAAGCCTGGGTGATCCCCACCCCAGTGGCTGGGAAATGACTATACACTGTATCTAGAAGAGTTTTCATGTTTGAGTATCTTTCGATCTGTATGCACAAGGTTACCAAAAATATGTTTTTTCAATGAGATGCAAGCCAAGTAAAAATTTCTAAACCTAAACATCTTCTTTTGATAAATATTGATTTAGCGTTTGATGAAAAGTGAAAGCATGCTGGATTCACGGAACCGAAAATTCACAGCCCTCTCTCTTCTTTTGCCCTTCCTGTATCATCTTCGAGGAAAAGCTACTTGAGGAGCGTTAATGTTAGGCTACATTTTTCAAAGATTCTAGCTACGCCCACTCGAGGTACTAACCTGATGGGAGGAGTCAGGGTTTTCACGACTCTTTAATTAAGAAAGCTGTTTTGGTAAGCTTTAATAACCAGGGTGCTTCGGAGTCTGCAGAAGCCACTTATCACCAGCATTTGGCCAAAAGTTAGCAAGCCCTTAAGTGTAAGAAGGACATCTTTTTAAAATCTTAGACGAAGTTAAAATAGGTATGAGTCTAATAATAGCTAAAACTTTAGAATTCTCATAAGAGGAATTACTAGATCAATAAATCATCCTACCATGAAATCAGCTCTAATTATTAAAACGATAATAGATCAAGTCACATTGAGCACCGACTTAAGTGACGTGTGTCTGAATGTCACTTAAGATGAAGGAGGAGGCTGAGAAGTGCTAGATCAGGGGGTGGTAAACCTTTTCCTGTAAAGAGCCAGATAGTAAGTATTTTAGGCTTTGTGGTTCATGTATCTCTCTCATATATTCTTTGATTGGACGGTGCCGGGGGGAGGGCGTTTGTTTATAACCTTTTAAAAATGCAAACAACAATCTTTACTCACAAGGCATATAAAACAGGCTGCAGACTGGATTTGTCCAGTTCTATCCTAAATTATATATTCTATATTTGTGATAGCCTCCAAAATGACAAATTTCATAGGCTCTATATAAGCTGATTCTGTAGAGACTGACTTATAATCAAATTTCCTCTGTCATTTTTTTTCCCCAGCTGTTCCTCTTTATTGTCTCTTTACACTGGGGTTAGAAGTCTATTAGATACAGCAATCCCTTTAAATCTCCATCTCTTCCTTAGAGCCTCTCCCCATCGTAGTGGACAGAGATGTAGGCAACTCTACCTCTATATTAACACAGGACCATATACATGAAGCACTTAGAAAGAGGAATGTGGTGATCCGGTAGATAAATCCTACATTTCAGGGGTTGGGGAAGAGCTTTATTTCTCTCTGTAGCCTCAGGGATTTTGCTGTATATCTTTGGACCAGTCGCAGAATCTAGCAGAGAACTCTCCAGGGCTTGTATGTGATACACAGTATAACACGGTACATATGTGTCTGGCTTTGAAGTCAGGCTGCACTGAGGTCTCATCCTAGCTTTTCTCCACTTACCTGTTCCAGGTTCCCCCATCTTTAAAGATGCTAGGAATGAATGAGATTTTCCTCTGTAAAGCATTTAGTTCAGAATCTGACATGTAGTAATTGCTCAATAAATGATAACTTTTCTTCACTCCAGAGCCATTTATTGAAAGCCTGCTCTGCCTAGAATGGTGCCCGATGCTGTCCTAGGCCAAGCAGTGAGCATGAGACATGGTTTCCATAGAGATACGATCAGCAAGGTGGGAGAATCAGGGTGATGGATAGGCCACCTTAGACTGGAGCTCCCAGACGCCTCCCAGAGAAGGCAACCTTTGAACTCAGACTTTAATGGTATTGATGAGTTCCTGTTTCATCAAATCTAAGATACTTTTGAAATATGCCAGTTTAAAAATGTACCAGTAAGAAAAGATGCTGTCAATCACATTGACACCACCTCTTATAAGATGCATCTATAAGTTCTGAGAAAAAAAGTGTTTCTTAGCATCAGTAAAATGCATTGATATTTGTGCTCAATAAATATCCATTGAATAAATTATTCTTACTTTTCTGTTTCTTAGCTGTGGAAGGTAGACTTGGACCTGGCAAAGACTAAAATAATAATATAGTAAATGAAAGTCTTGTAAGACACTTGTGATCTGATGTGTTTTAAAAAGTTTAAAACATTCACTTTAGTCATTTGCAAGGACAAAGCGTGTTAGTGAATCCCGTTTAAGTGAAACTGACCTGCACAGACTTGGGCAGGAGGCAGGCTGAGCAGCTCTTGCAGCCGGCAATTCCTTCAAGCAGCTGTCTACAGAGACGTGAGAATCCTTAATGCACATAAAAGCCTTCCGAAGGGCAATGAAGGCATTCGCTCCCAGCTCACTGCCTTTGTTTTCAAGATTTAATTAACATAAATACTCTCCCAATGTCCTAAGGGGACTATCACCCCTCCGATCACGATCACGTAGGTCCTTCCTGACAACGAAACGGAGGGGCTCCATTAAGAGCCAACCCCCTTCCCTCCTCTGGCAAGCCTCTGGATTTTCACACTCCAGGCGGTGTCCTCCTCCAATATTTTCCCACCCTCCTTCCTGTTTAGAGAGTAAAATTCCCCTTAAGTCTTTGTTTTCTGACCACCCTCTAACACTGAATCCTCCTCAAGATCTTTTTCTGCACCCAGTTTGGAGCCTGTTGTCTGTCCTCCAGCTCCCTCATTCTGTCCGAGATTCTTTTAACTCCTCAGTTTCTGGTTGACTCGATGGGAATATTGACAATACATAGCTATTTCTAGCTGTAATTAATTGTGTTTGATTTTAATTTCAACATTCCACCACGTAAGCATGCTGGCCCTCCACACGTGGTGAACATGCCCTTCTTAACTCCTCTGCAAGCCTGCTCCTTTGGGGCCACTTTTCAGCTCATCCCACCCTCTCCCAACTGGACTGAAGTCCGAGGAGCAAAGTTCTCTCCCTGTATATCTTAGACAAAGACATACAGGCCCATCCATCACCCCGATTCTCCCACCTTGCTGATTGCATCTCTATGGAAACCATGTCTCATGCTCACTGCTTGCCTAGGACAGCATCAGACATCATTCTAGGCAGAGTAGGCTCTCAGTAAATGGCTCTGGAGTGAAGAAAAGTTATCATTTTTGAACAATTACTGCAGCAGGGGTCGGTCAGCGCTTGGCCAAGGAGGAAGCAAAATGCACACCTTCTCCCTTCCAGAGCCACCTTCTTCCTTCTCCACCTTCTCATGTGACTGAAGCCTTCATGTTTTAGGAGGTCTCCAGAACCAACACCAACTTCAGCTGAAATCCAAGTCTTTGGAAACCAGTAGATGCAAAGGAAAGGCCATTTGTAGGCATTCTGGGGGTGCATATTTACCAGAGTCCAGCCTTATGATGACTGAGGGTGCCTCCGACCTGCGGGTTGTTGTGGAGGGGGGAGGGGGAAGATGGGAGGCCACAAGGAAGGGGTGGAGGGGCTGGTCCCAGACCATCTCAGAATTCAGCTTCCAGTGGCTGTGTGATTACAGACAGTCCTCAAACATTAACATCTGTGCCTCTCTGATGTGCTCCGGGAGAGGAAAAACTGTAATCTGGGGCGTAAATATATGATCCTGTGTTTGCTCCCTTTAACCATGTAAACCTGTTATTAAAGCATCTGTGTTTTGCTAGGGCATTACAGCTGCCTCAGAGGAGTATGTGAGAGCTGGTCTGAAACAGTCTACAGTTTAAATGATCGGGTGTCTCACTGAATATTTGAAAATTTCAATTAATTAAATACGTGACGTATGAAGCATAAAAGTCAAAATCAGGAATATAGGAATACAGAGTGGGTGGGAGAGGAGGAGCATGTCAGAGGTGACGTAGACTTTTTAAAAGAAACACCTTCCCTTACATCTTGCCTTCCTCATCCTAGATTAGAGTTTTTAGAGAGTTAGCTACTTGCTAGGGAATAATGAAGGTGGGGCTGTAAGGATGATGAGATGGGCAGGGGACCCATGGGAAATGAGCGCCCGGATGAGCTGGCCTGGATCAGTTCTGTCTAGGAAAGTGTTTGGGGAAATATATGGAAGCTGTTGGAATATAGTCATGGAGGAAATTCTTGGTGGTCTTGGCTTTTTTCCATTTTTCTTCGCTGTCTATGTAACGTACATGCTTATTTTTCCCTTCTTTAACAGTTGTTTAGATTAAACTCTAAGGAATGCTATTTAATCACAATAGTAAATGAGATCTGATCTTGAAACTAGAATCACAAAGAAAATAATGTGAAAATAATGTTTCTGTGGCACGTGGAACCTTGTGGCTCACGGGTGTACCCTATCATAATGAAATATTACCTTTAGCAATTTAGGATCCAGATGACTTCCAAAAAAGTGTCATTATTATGAAGCACTCATATATATATATATATTTTTTTGTCCTTCTTTTTATAGCTTATCCTGATATAAGAGCAAATATTATGAAGTTCTAAATGTTGTGTTGCGATAATGGCAGTGCTTTTCAAGATTCAGAATACCCCTGAGTAGCTTTATGGTCCACCTTATCAAGATGCAATGCTGCCTAATCTAATACGATAGTTTAAGAAATTTCCAAACAATAGGGAGTTAGCAGGTATTTGTTGTTAACTTCTCATATATATGAAGAGAATCCATTCCTGTGTAGCTAAAGACGTAATAGCTAGCAATAATGATTCTAAAAAGCCCCTTGGGGTCTTGGTTCCATAGTGTAGTGATGAGCACGTCTGTTTTACATGCAGAAGGTCCTGGGTTCGCGCCCCAGTGGAGCCACAGTCCATGGTCTACGGCCATGCCGCCCTGAACAAGCCTGATGTCTGATCTTGGAAGCTAAGCACGTCGAGCCTGTTTAGTACTTGGATGGGAGACCACCTAGGAAGACCAGATGCTGTAGGCATAAATAACAAAAAATATACATATTAATAAATAAATAAATAAACCCTTGGTTTTGGATATATTAATAGAGGTAGAAAACATACTTTGCAAATGTTCAGAAATGTATACCATACTCTTGATTGAGAAAATTCTTATTTAATACTTCAATATGCATAACAGCTGTAGCAATCAAAGCTAATAATTCTTGCTTTCCTTGCTTATTTATTGTAGTACTGGTTCGAATATTGTTTCTGTGACATTAATTAGCGGGAAAATGGTATGCATGGAAGAGATAAATTTGTTTTTCTAAGGTTTGAAAGCTCAGAGTCGAAATGTAAGAATAGTATGGAATTAAGCAGTCTATATATGTCATTTGGGAATTACTTGCGGATAAAACCATGTAATAAAGATATTATGGGTTTAAATGCATAATGCGCGTATAGTGCCTAGTAAATAATAAGCCCTTGACAAATAGTGGCTCTTTTATTATCTTTACTGGCTGTCACACTTAAGTTTTAATCCCTGATACTGGATGGCTGGGACAATAAACCAACATGAGAACAATAAACGAACATGAAAACACCGGGAAAAGCAATCTAGGTAGTAGAACAGCCTTCAGTTTCCTTAGGCGAAAGTCGATGGTAAGAGAGAGGGGAAAGGAACAGATTTTTTTTGTTTGTTTTACTGTAGTAGAGTGTAATGTTCTTTACACTTGGGAATTCAGATTAGAATTCGTGTATTCAACAAATAAATTTTCCTGAATGCCAGGGATACAGCGATGAACAAAACAGACCAGAAATGGAGTGAAGGGGAGCGGGGAAGCTCTATGTAATGAGTGCTTTAAAGAAAACGGGGAAACGGGTTGGGGTGGGGGGGGGCACTCTGTTTGCCTGGGTGGTCGGAAAGGCTCATAGGAGAGGTAGCGTTGAGCCAAAGTTTAAATCATTAAAAAGTGACCCTGAGAGGGAAAAAAAAAATGTATGGAGGTCTCATGAGAGACATAAACTGCGAGAGTTCTAGAGAAAGAAAGGCAGCCTCTGTGTGTCAGCAGCAGTAAGTGGGAGAGTAAGTTGGAGAGGTGGGCAGGGCCAGGATTGTGTAGGGGTTTCTAACATCAAAGGCCTTGATCATGGCTTATCAGTGCCATGCAGAGCCACTGTTGGGTTCGAAGCTGGAGAGTGACCTGTCTGATGCATCCCTGGTTGTCACTCAGGTAGAGCGGCTGGGAAGCTGTGGTGGTGGTAGCGAAGGTGGTGAGAAGTGGGTTGGTTCAGCACTGGACCGACCGTCAGCCAAGGTGATGCAGCTCAAGGAAAAGGGGTTGATGGAATTAGGAAGGAGCGTGGCCACCTTTCTCTCCTCCGTCCTACCTGCTTACCAGTCTCCATCTTCCACTTCCATTGCCCTCTCTCCTTCGGCTCCCCTAAGTGAAGTTCAAGGGAGCACTTGGCCACGGGCGATGCTCTCTGTGAGCCGTGATGGATAAGCTTGCCTCCCCACGGGCCCCCTCAGAGCTAAGGACGCCTTCCTTCCAGCTCCTTGGTGGCCTCGTTTCCTCATTTCTAACCCTTAGGATGTGGCATTTTTCATAACTATTTAGTTGTCTGCCTTCCCTCACTCGACTGTGAGCTCCTGAGGGCCAGCGGGTGAACAGAATAATTTTTTCTTCTATTAGTTGAAATAAGTGTTACGAAATCTAGGCAAAAATCTCAAGTTTTCAAGTTAGTTGAAGAAAGGACATTCTGAGTAGGTACCTAAATATTTTAGAAAAGAGGAAGAAGAGGAAGAGGAGGAAGGAGAGGAGAAAAAAGAGAACAAGAAAAGGAAAGAGGAGGAAATGGAAGGACATGCACAGGGGCCGCCAAAGGTCCTCTGCGTTAGCCCTTCCTAAGGGTTTCCTTAGCAAAGTGTTTTCATTCAACAGTTGTCTGTAACGGGAGTCCAGGAGCTACTGGTTTGAAAGTCATATGGGTCTGCAGTAAATGCGATGCTTATGAATATTTAGGTCCATCACTGGTTTAAAGTGCACTTGGAAACTTAACGGTGTTTATTCTGGAATAGAAACAACTCTCAGAGAAATCGTAGTGGTAAGAAACCTTTCTTTTAAAAAAAATTTATTGATTTAAATTAATTTCAAGTATACAGTACATTGGTTAGACATCTATATAGTTTATAAAACGATCTCCCCAATTGCTCCCTCCCTCCCCTGGCCCTCCGCCTAGCCATCATATTAATGCTAACTGCATTCCCTATGCCGTGCTCCCCATCCCCATGACCAACTATCGACTACTAATTTGTACTTCTTTAACCCTTCACGCCATTCTCCCAGCCCCACCACCCCCCGCATCCTAAGAAATCTTTCTAATGTTCCAAGTCAGTTGAGTGACTGCTTTACATTTCCAGGCAAGATATCAGCCTCACTCCAACCTAGAAACATGCCCTCGGATGCACGGGAGGGCACCTCAGACCTGGAGCATAGAGATTATGCCGTATGCATCCTGTGTTCCCAATGAAGGGCATGGTCATGGCCATACAGCTGCCCTTGAATCAATTGTCTGACTTGAAGTTTGGTCCAATTCTCTATTTCTACTCTAGAGTAGAATTGAGAAGTCTCATGTTCAATGCTAGTGTGTGGGTTTGCGTGAAAACCTTAATTCTAGTTTACCAACTTAGAGCCTAGAAATGTAAAAAGTTTAAAAAGTCTATATTTGTTATTCTCCTAGTTGGAATTTAGCACTCTTACTGGAAAAAAAAGAAAAAAATGAATATAGGCAAACTCCATTGTGCAGTGTTGAGGTTTTTTGTAAATTTAGTTTATTTTATTAAGGATCCCGTCATGTTAAAAAGAAGTGGATTCTGGTAGCCTAGTTTTAGTTACTATGCCTATCAGAAAATAATGAAATGAAATTCCTTCTAGAATAGTCTGACTTAAATTTTCCAGCTCAAATAGTCCTATTGTGTCAAAATAAATCAGGAGGAAAACTGTAGCGGGCTCGTCCGAGCCTCCCACTCATTCACATGCCTTCTGGAATTTATCTATTGGCTTTCTCACAGTTGATTCAAAGTCATCCACCCAGAACTGGACTCATAATCTCTATTTCCAGACCTACCTCTAACTTCCTAGGGTGGTTGTTTTTTCCCTCCTTATCCAATTCTTAGTAAATAGCACCACAATTCACTGGTCACAGCAAGCCACTTTGCTTCCCTTTCCTGCCTTGTCCAATCAGTTAGCAATAACTTCCTAAATAGTTCTCAGTCCATGTTCCCTTATTCATGCTCCCTCTCCACCCTTTTAGACACTGTCTCTTGCCGAGACAAGTACAATGGCTGCTGAGCCAGCACTGATGGCTTTATCTAGGACACACATCTGACCAGTGGATGCATTTTCATAGAGGCCCCTTCTAATGGCTGAACCCAAAGGAAAGGTCAATGGTAGAACTTAAGGTAGAGATAGAAGTCCCAGTGAGAGAGCTTTTAGCGTCACCTTGGTCACATTCCCCATCTCATACTTCACGTCCAACCCACAGGCAAACCCTGGGGGCTCTACCCAAAACATGCAGCATCCTACCACGCCTCAGCTTTCACCAGTCCCGCTTGGTCCAGTCCACTGCCTTCTCTCCCTAGATTAGTACACTGGATCTCTAACTGATCTCCTCGCTTAGACCTATGCCCACTACTGTCTCTTTTCTACACAGCAGCCAAAGTGATCTTGTTCATATGTCAGTAGATTCAGACTCCTCTAATAGTTTCCTATCTCGCTTCCAGTCAAAAGCAAGCCTAGGGAACAGCCCCTGAGACCCTCCCCAGTATGGCCCCTGCTCTGCTCTGCTCTGCTCTTTTTCTGATCGCATCTGCTCCTCCCCACTGCTCACTCTTGCTGGGCTCACTGGCCCCTTCGCAGTTCCCAAGTACAGGAACAAGCTCCAGGCTCAAAGTGTTTTCATTACTTCTGCCGGGAACATTCTTCCTTAGATATTAAAGCCTTTCTGTCTCACCTCTTGCAGTCGCCTGCTCCAGTGTCCTCATCAGAGACGTCTTCCGCATCATGCTTCATTAGAGAAGAACCCCCAGCCTTGCAAGCTGCATCCTTCTCATCCGACTTCTTTGTATTTTTAAAAAGGTTCCTTAAATTCAACTCTTACCCTGTTCATAGTCAAATTTCCCTGTTCAAGCAGTTTTTCTACGTATAGCATTTATCAACACCCAACAAAGGAAACATTTGTTTCGTATCTGTTTGTTCTTCCTGATAAGAGAGACCTTGTGTCGTTCACACTGTATTCCTGCTGTTTTAGAACAGTACCCAGCCCAGAGGGAAGCTTAAACATTTTTTTAATAAATCAGCATTAGCTCACTAGTTGCCATTTCTTGCCTCTAAGTGAGGTAAGTTCTGCTTGTCTGAGATTGTTCCACCACATTCTAGAAGACGATCAACAGCCTGAGGTGCTGCATGTGTGTGGGGGAGGGGTCGTGGGTATGTAGAAGTAGAAGTTGTGGGAACCCCACCTTCCCCTATTCCTGCCCTCATACTCCCGGGCTTCTGAAGAAGCTTCCTCAGGGAGTCCCCCTGGGCCCCTTGCCTGCCTTGTGTGCTCTCTAGCACCGTCCTGCCCAGAAAGGCTCGTTCTTGGGCTGTTCCCATAAGGGCCCTCCGTTC
The DNA here is from genome assembly GCF_902729225.1 of Pteropus medius. NCBI lineage: Eukaryota > Metazoa > Chordata > Mammalia > Chiroptera > Pteropodidae > Pteropus > Pteropus medius. Next base: position 1,664,307 of record NW_024353790.1, on the reverse strand, counting down.
CTCTCAGGTTGCTCCCTCAGGCTCCGCCTCATTCCTCAATGGTCCCCACAGCACCCAACGGCATCTCGTGTGTGGCAGACACTCAGGAAATACCAACTCGCTGCTTGATATTTATCCTTTTACCCTTCCTTTATCCAAGGGCAGCTTATTCAGCACAATAGGAGAGATGAGCATGACGGTTAATAGGTTCAGATTCGGGAGCTGGACTGCCTGCTTCAAACCAGGTTCCACCACTTAGAGTTCGTGTGAGCTTGGGCAAGCTGTCTAGATTCCCTAAGCTGAGGGCCAGCATCTGAGAGATGAGTACCAGTACCAGTTTCTGGGCGTATGATGAGGATCAAACCCAATCGTTCATTCTTTGACATGCTTGCCAAACCTAGTTCTTTCATATAGAGAAGTTGGGTAAATGTCAGCTATTATTTTCGTTGACACTTCTTTAAAACTCACATCTTTCGCAAAACTCAAATTTCCGTCTTGTTTCTCAGAAAACCGGGTGTCCCTTAATTGCCATTTTTTTCAGCTTCCTGTGTATTCGTGCCTTACGCTAATGCAGATTATCAGCTCGGGTCCTCTTAATTTATATGTATAAAATAATAATAAATAAATACTTCACACACGTGGAAATATTATATTCATCCACCCCTCTGTGCTTTGCCCGCCTCCCTTCCCTGCCTTATTGTCCTGCATAACGCATATCTGTCTGATCGACACAACACACGTTCATATTTTTTCTCTTTTTAAGCTCCATGAAGGGAGAAATTCATCTTCTGATTAAGGAAATTTCCAAATAAATAGAAGCAAAGAAAACAGTATGATGAGCTGCCCCCCGCCCCACCGCACCCCGTGTGCCCATCTACCAGATTCAACAATTGTAAACATTTTGCCAATTTTGTTTTATCTGTTTCCTCACTCGGCACTCCCTCCTCCACTTGGAAATTAAAAGCAAATCCAAGTATTATGTTATTTAACCCGTAACTACTTTAATATGCACTTCTAACTGATAAGGACACTTTCCCGTATAACCACCACGCAATTAAAATACCTACTAAAAACAGTTCTTTAAATTCAGCTCTTACCCTGTTCACAGTCAGATTTCTTTGTTCAAACAGGAGTCTTTTGCATGTTTTGTTTGGTGTCACATCCCAAATACATAAAAGGCACTGCAATATTTAAATGAATGAGTGGATGGCAACTCCATAAAAATATGATAAATGGTGATTATGATCTTGGGCTAATAAAAGAACACCCACCTGACTCATAATGTAGCTGAGGCATAGCTCTAACGTTTACGAGCACCATAGAACTCATGCCAGTGTCTTAATGAGCAAGAACTTTCAGAGTTCTAACTTGGGACAGGCTTTCTTTTGAACTGGCTTCTCCCGCCTCGGAGGCGTCTGAAATTCTTTCTCTTCCCTTCCTGAACAGGAAATGAAAATTGCATGATTCATACTTTTCGGGTTGACTGGGCTGTCTTTTGAATATGAACTGTACTACTTACTAGCTATTTCTTTACCCATAAAATGGGAGAAAATTGTAACTACTGTATATGATTGTTATGAACATGTAATAATAGTGGATAAACAGTTACACGGTGCTTGGCCTTTAACAACTGTTCGGTAGACAATTGTGATCTCTCCCTTGTCACCGAGCCACTGTTGTTGGCAATCTCCAAGGTAAAGTTCCCAAAACATTAGGGAGGGCGCTCGAGGGTCGATTGGCCTGCCAAGTAGAAGCTGGCCCCCAGGAGCGTTGCCTCCCCAGGCCTCCTACCCTCTACCCAGACTCCCTCCCTCTCTTTCTGTCCCTTTGGGGTTTCTCACTTTTGATGTCACTTACTTTGCAATGGGAAGGCAGGGCTGCAGTTTTACCTCTGGGCGGTACACTGCCCTTTTGAGGGTTAATCTGAAGAGCTTTTACTGCTAGTGATGAGATTTAAAGAAATCCTTATAGTTCTACCTTCTCCGTTGAGTAAACACTAGGGAATGATAGTTACACGAAAATCAGGTTTTGTGCTAACCTGAATGAATGCCTGGTTTACACCTTAGATTCCTATCTAAATAAGATCCTTGTCAGGCGTATTGGGTTCTCTATGAAATTATGAGGTTGCAACTAGTCTTGTCGATAACGCATTGACAAATCATTTCTAATAATATTTAGACAAAAGTTAACTTTCCTTTCCATCATTCATCTAATGCATGGAAATGCCTTCTCGAGTTCGGGATTTGAAGTAGTTTGCTCTCCATTTTCAAGACCGTACCTTGCTCTGAGGCAGAATAACCTGATTTGAGGTGAATAAAGCTTTGGATAACCTGTAGCCTCAGCAAAACTCAATCCATCTGCACAGCACAGAGGGCCTCAGAACATGAGATCCAGCTCTGATGGCTTTGTCCCTGAACGTATAGCGCTGAGTCTTTACGATATGGCACATCTGTGCCAGCTCCCCTCACGCCAACCCCAAAGTACAGTCCAGAGTTTTCTCTCGCGGGGCCCACTTCACTCCTCTGAAAAGCTGGCATCTGCTTTGTTTCCCTTTCTCGTCCATTGCAGCCCCTTCTTCCTAAATCTTCCCACTGGAAATCTCGTCATATGCGTTTACTTAAATTCTCACAACAGGACATATAGAGAGATGTAGATTCACATAGGCTAGAATTTCCTGTGAGAAGAATCAAACAGAACCGGGATTATGGTGGGTGACGTCTGCTGTAAGGGACAGAGTGGAAATTCTACATACAGAATAAGGCGACTGGAAGCTGCATGGCATCTGGGGAGCAGGTATGGGGAGACCGAAAGGCCAGCATCATGGTCCCTATTTGCCTCCTGTCTTGTAGTTAGTTCCCTGTTGTACCAAAGAGTAACAGACCCTGGACCGATGTGGTGGTGGTGGCAGCCGCAGTGGACATGATAGCTAACATTGACTGAGTGCTTACTAGTCCAGGCTCTCTATATATTTACGGATTTAATGCTCTCTGAATATCTGCATCATTCTCATTTCATAGACAGGAAACCGAGGTAAAAGAAAGGTTATCTGACTTGTTCAAAGATACCCAGCTGACCGATGGCAGCCCTGGGATCAGTGCCCAACAGACTGGCTCCAGATGTTTGCTCATAGAACACTTGATACAGGGGTTAGGATTGGATTCAGCTACAAGTGTGGGGAGGTGGACACTGGACTTACAGCTCTGAATAGGTCTCAGGCTAGTAGGTGGCTTTCTGCTCATAGGAATCCCAGCTCCTTCTATCTTGTTGGCCTGAGAGGTGTCATCTTAATTTCGAGCAGCCATATACCTATTAAAATTGGGGGTTGCATTACTAGAGAAGAAAAAAATGGCTAGTTTGGGGACAACTGACTTGATAATAGAAAAAAAAAAGATGACATTACAAGGTCATTTGGCGGTCTGGAATGAAGGCGTGCCCATGGCCAGAGTCACTGAACTGTACTGCTCACATGCCTCGCAAAGCTGTGGCTCTTAGTGGCTACTAGGGCACTCTAGTGACTATCGGGGTGCCTTCTCTAAAGGAAAAAGAACAATATCTAAAATATTTACTATCTGGTGGGATGTCCGCTTAAGTACAAGTAAATATTAGGTGCTAATGTTTGATTAACAACTGGGCATTTCCAACAAACATTTCATTTTGGCAAGGGCTGTGTACTAACAGAGTCAGAAGTAGTCTTTTCTGGAGAGGAAACTTCTAAAGATGCTAATCGTCATAGGATGTCAGCCATTCATGGTGGCATCAGGAAACACCTGAAAACAGATATGGTCTACTGGCCTCCTTCAGCTTAATGTCTTGTAAGAACTTGCTTTTCTGTCGGAGGTTTACTCATCAGACACTAGCTTGAAGGTCCACATTTGAACTGAATTGCTTAATCAAAGAAGTGATTGAGGTGCAGTATTTTCAATCTATTATGATTTTAAAAAATGGTAAATGTTGAAGTCTTAGAATTGAGACCTAAATTGAGGGAGGGATGATTTAAATATTATTGAGAGGATTAGAAAGACAATCAAGAACTTGAGTAACAAAGATTTTGCTAAGATTAAGAATCTGAACAAGTGTAATTGAGTTACGCTGTGTATTTTCAGAAATTTAAATTCTATGAATTTTCTTCTATTGTATGTTCCCAGAGAATTACAGGAAATCCTTTGTAACAGGGTATCCTGAGTTGGAGGGTTTGTTAAGTTAAAAAAAACATCATTTAGTGGTATGCTTCTGGTGAAGATTCTAGAATCCATTACGCTTCACTGGGGTTGAAGAACAACAGTCATTTTCATCACACTTGTTTTCATGGTGGCCCAGAGAAGAATTAAGACACTTCCTTTTAAAAAAGTTTTTGCCAAGACAGCGTTTTTATTCTCCAGTTAAGTCAATGGAATTGTCTTCTGTTAGAATTTCAAAATCAAACTTGATATCCCAGTGCAATTTAAAAGTAAATTGATGAATGATAACCAGCTGATATTAAAGTGACAAAATAAACTAGTACTTAAATTTTTTTTTTTTTTAATTACTCAACTGGCAGGGGAATTTTAGAAAAAAGCTGTTCGTTAATGTAAATCTCCTTGGCATTGTTTCCCATAGAATTCAGTAAGATTCGAGTCTGATTTAAAGGTGTTTATCTCTTTCTGAACTGCTCAGGAAAGCTAAGAACAGTGATGCTGATGGCGAGTGGTGAATAAAGCTGCCAACTGGTGAGACTGAGCTTGTGAAGCAGAGCAGCAAGAGTGCTCACCAGGACTTAGAAATGAAAAGGATTTCCTTCCATTCTCTGAGGACGTTTGACAGACAACCTATTGCAGCTTATTGATGGGCATATCAGCAGGCATTGTTTTGCGGAGGGCCTGGGGTGTGGGAACAGGTCTTAAGGAGCAAGGGAATACATCCAAACACAGAGGCGATGAAAAGCTAATACAGTGTGTGTTCGTAAATGTTTAACAACCTGCTAGGGTGGGGGTGGGGGGTTATGTGTGTGTGAGTCTGACATACATACACACATATATACATATAAGTTTATTATAAATTGTACTGATATAAAGGATGTATAGCACATAATTTACAAATAATAAAAATGTAAACCGATTCTCATAGAATGCTTTTGTTGATGTTTCTTGAACTTCTTATATTCATAACTAACCTATTCATAAGTGAATATAGTTTTGACATGAATAACATTAGATATTTTCTTTCACATGAAAAAGACAAAATGAAACAATGAGTATGTATGTCCGAGCTTCACTCATTCATCAATGACACCAGTAACTCCTCTGCTGAATTGAATTCCGGATGAATATTTGCTCTTTTTTTTTTTTTTGCACAATTTATACAATGTAACATATACAGACACAACACACTTTTATTTTAATCTGTATTATTGACATTTTCTCCATCACTTTCTTAGACATGAAGCGAACAAGTCAAACTCTGATTGGTAGCATTTGCCAACTTTCATGGGGTAAATATTCCCACTATGACTGCTTTCAAGCTACCACTGTGACATTCAATGCAGAGTTGGGAAGAAATGTGCAGGAGCACACCATTAATATAGTATTTCTACGGTACAGATAATATAGTATTTCTACACAGATAAGATAGATGTTACCTAACCTCAAGAGCATAGGTAACAGTAAATACAGCAAAATAATTAAGCATTGATACCTTGGTTGTTAGTACAATTTATTTAATTTTAAGTTTATGTTCTTTATACTTAAATGATGGTTTTGATTAACAACTGGCTGGCAAAATTCCTGAATTTTCAGAGTTAGTTCTGGAAAGGAGTCGGTTGTTAAGGGTCGTGAGTAGCAGTGTCCACTCTCACAGGCCTTGGAGAAGGGTAGAGGGAGCGTAACCGAGAGCAGCCATCAGAGAAGCTTTTGACCTGATGAGACAGATTTTAGAAGCGGCGGCGATCTCCCTCCAAGTGTGGGGCGAATGCACTTAGGTAACTAAGTAAAGGTGGTCTCCGCGTTCCTAAGGATGACGAAAATCCAAAGGGTGGAGCAGCCCCGCCCGGCGTTGCTGGAGATCTCCCTGCCAGGCACCCCAAGGCTTTCTACCTACTTGGGGGAGAGGGGAGTCAGAGTATGTGTGTGGGAGTGTTAACCTTGTGAAAAACCTGAGTGTTCGGCTATCGAAGAGAAGCAAACAACAACAACAACAACAACAACAACAACAAAAACGGTTCCGGCTTGCTTTGGGGACAGATCCTAGACATTTTGACTCAAGTGATAACCTTTCTTAAAATTCTACCTATTGAGAGAGTCATGTGCTTAAAGACTTGGGGTAGGGGGCACAGTTCAAAGGTCATCTCTGTTTGGCGCTCAGCGTTTCTCTACACAGCTTCGCCCCTCCTGCTGGCTTTCGCATTTCCCACATCACATTTCCCTGTCCCCTGTCCCCTGCTCCCTGCCACCATGAACGAATGCTCTCGTGTTCTTTCACATTCTCTCCTCTCCTGCCCTTGTAGAGAACTTTTTTAGCTTTTTCCATTCTGCGTTTGCTCATACCTACCACCCAGCTAGCAAACAGAAGACCCTCAGACTTCATACTCTTTTCGAGGGCAAGGGAAGATTGAAAAAATAGACACATTTTTTCTGACACATTTTCATTCGAATTAATTTGGTGTTAACTGCTTTATTCCCAATACCCCTTGAAGCCCTCCATTCTAAGGGAGCAGAAGCTTGAATGAGAAGGAAGGTAGTTTAGGGGCAGGGAACATATGAGAATCCAAGGGCCGCTTTCATGGAGCAGGTGGAAAGGTAAAGAAAATTAAAACGCATACTTCTACATGCTGCCTTTCATCAGACACGAAAGAAGAAATGTTCTTTTTTTTCTCTCCCTCCCACTTTCCACTGCCCACAGCTCCAGAGACCCAGGCTCAGAATAGTGCCACGCTGCTCCTTGTAATTGCAAATCATAAAAATCAGCTGAGGTTCTATCTGGGACCACAGAATGTTTAGAAGACAGCTCATTTGCTGCTTGGACTGCTTATTGTATTTGGCATAAATTAGTGTCTTTTTCCCAGAAGATGTGTTTTGAGTTAAGGAGGATGTTTTGTAGCATTAACACGAACATTTATGCTACGGTACCTTCTATATAAATGCCGTGTTTTATTTGATCGCCCAATCACTATCATCTTTATATTTTTATTGTTTATTTTTAGCCTTTATTTGTGTTATTTTATTGTTTGCTTTAATTCTGTACATTTTTGTCATTTTTATTGTGTTTTTAATCTGAACGGGTATGTGTGTGTGCGTGTGTGCACACGCACGCGTGTATCTGTGTGTGTGTGTAGGGAAAGAAAATCACAGATTCAGGTTTCATCATTAGAAATAATTCTAAACCTCTACTCCTTGGCGTTCTTGCCCGGCCACAGGCAGGAAGCCCCAGACACTGGGCGGCCAGACTGTGTCTCACCACAGGGAAACATCACTCAGCTCTGCCCACTCCAAGCCACACCCAGGCCAAACCTGGTGGGTCCTGATCACTCAGGAGATTGCTGTGGCCACCTAGCCTGTCCCCAGCAGACCCCTTTAATATTTGTCTAAGTGGAGAAGGGCTCTATGTAAACACCGTCACTCCCTCTAAGACCATCGGGCACCTCCACACCCACTTGATCCAAGTGGAGGGTGAACGGGGCCAATTGTGTATTCTATTTTGCCTGTCTTCTAAATCAACAGACCTTTTTGACTGAGTTAGCTATTTTTTTAAGTTGTCTAGACTTCTGCTGTAATGAGTGTGTGTGTGTGTGTGTGTGTGTGTGTGTGTTCATTCAGTGACCTAGTGCCCGTTCCGTGCCAGCCATTATTCATTCGTTTGCAGGCACTTAGGGTGCATGGGTGAACAAAACCGAGGCACTGCCCTGGTGAAGTTGGCATTGTGTGCAAGAGACAGACGGATGCAAGCGCACACCGACCATTTCCAGAAATGACCAGTGCCGCGAAGAAAAGAAAGGCAGGGTAATGGGATGGAGAAGGAAGTTGGATTGGGGGAGGGAGGCTCTTTTTCTTACTTTTACCCAAATAAATCTCATGTGTTGACGTTGAAACTCCTTCTGGTAGCCAGAAGGAGTTAATAAAATTATGCAATTTATCCTGCTTCTGGGAGGAAAAGGAAACCTCTGGCTTTTCTTTCTTGGATTGAACCTCTGAGGTTCTTGACTTTAATTTCTGTGCCTCCTTTTTCTAATTTTAAAACGACATTAATCACAGTAACCCACTCCTGGAGTTGTTGCAAAGAGTAATTGAGTTAATACTTATAATGTGCTTAGAACAGTGCCTGGCAGGTGCTAAGTCCTCAAATACCAGCTCTAATTGTATAATAATATACAATAAGTATATTAGGTGAGTGTCCAGTGCTTATGCAAGGAGGCTCTGTTCCAGAACATCAGGATGATGGAGCTGCTGCTTCACAGGGAGATAGGAAGTTGGCCGCAGTCTGTCTGGTCCTGTTAGGCCACCTAGCTTCAGAGGGTTTTGTCGTGCACATCACTTTAAACACTGTGAAAGCACAATTTGAAAACTGAGAAATACTATATGAACGTAGATGGTGGTGTTGAGCACTAATAGGGACCCAGAATGTCCTACTTAGAGTATCTAATTATGAATGCTATCAAAATACACATCTGCACTCATTCATGCCACACCTCTTGTCCTCCTTACTTTACGATGGCTGTTTTCCATTTAAGTGATATCTTGTCACTTGAACACCTTATAGTTCACTGCATCATAGTGGCGGGGGTTCCACCTTCTCACCGTGTGGTTCTTGCTCGCTGCTCATGTCCAGTTGTGTTGTGTTCTTGCAGTTGACCTTGAGCTGTAGATGAGAGAGGCACCTTTGATCCAACTCCCATTTGAGCCTCTGTTTCCCTTACTGGTCCCTAACACAACACTTCCCTGAGAAGTCCATCAGCCTTTAGGATCTCTCGGTTGTGCCAACCAGCACTCCATGTTATGCCAGGTGGAAGGAAGCAAACAGCTGAATGAGAACGTCATACTGTGGAGTGTCAGAAGTATACTTTGTTAAATGAACAAATCTCAAAAAAAAAGCAAAAAATGTTATATGAGCATTTACTGTCTATAAGGCCCTATTCTAGATGCTCTATAATGAATGGTAATTTTTAGCCTAAAGATAAAGAATAATAGTTTGTTATACTGCCCACAGTAACAAAGAGGAAGTCTTCCCAGTGACACCTTCTTTTGGAAATTTGGAGAAATCAAAATAACTGGAGACATCAGGCTCTGTTCCGGTATCGGGGGCATCCTGTGCCCTTTCTCCCCAGCTCACCTCACCCTCTTTGGGGCAGTCTTTGGGGCCAGAGCTGAGTTAGCACTGAACTAACTCAAGAATTCTCCCCTCCATGCTGCTGTTCGTGAACCACGAGACCAAGCTGGACCCTGGGAGCCTATCCGTCAGGCAGGCCAACAAGGTGGACACACGTCAGAAGGTGTCCCACCCCCTTGCCAGCTCACCTCTCCCCAGTGCAGCCGGTAGGAACCTCTCCCTTGGAAGATAGATATTCCCAGGGCACGTGTTATTGGAGGTTCATGCTCATTTTACCGCCACAGGAAACTGGAGACTTTCTCCTTAAATTGAAATTAAAAATCAACAAATGTTTGTCTTAATACCTCCTAAGTGCCTAAAAGCATGGGAGGCCCTTTTAGGGGACAGAAAAACAAAAGGGAGTTTCATAGTAGCACCCTCCCCCTTCTAAGGAGAAAGACCAAGTCAACTGCATTGTTTCAGGGTCTGTCAGAGAGGAGGTGGCACTTCCTTTTGTGTCCAGTAGATATGGAGTCTTAATTAGCATCTTTTTTTGTTGTTGTTGTTTTATAGGAAATGAGTGAGCATTTCTGTCGTTTGTTAAGTATCCTGTATGTCAGGGACACATTCACTTCTCTCTACCCCGAACTTCACTCTACTGTAATTTATCAAGTGACACTGAAGTCACATTTGATGTTATCATGCCTTAAACCACACAGGTGCAGCCAGAAAGAGGAAAACAGATGGGGATTTTTTTTTTTTTTCATTTTGCAAGTTAAATAACTTTGGGGGAAACATCACGTAGTTTTGTGAGAGCTTGTGTTGTTGGGGACAATGACAGTGCCATCTTTTGGCTGTCCTTTATGAGGATATGGGCACTGTTTTAAATATCCCTTAGTAAAAAACATTACCAGGGCATTTTGGTTTTTGTTCTTAGCTACATTTTCCCCATCCCCTACCCCATAAAATCATTAGGATCTAGATCAGCTGTCTTCAAAGATGGTCTCTAGGGTCCACATGTGGGTCTTGAAGGCCTTTGTGGGGGGATCCTTGAGGTCAGACTGTTTTAATAATAATACTAAGACATTATATGCCTTTTTTACCCTCTGCGAAGGGTGCAGGGGAGTTTTCCAGAGACTACATGGCATATGCTGTCACAACGCATTGAGTGAAGAGGTCGATGTGAAAATGCGTTTTTCTTCTATAAAGCCAGACAAAGACTTAGAAAACTGTAAAACAATGCCTCTCTTTTCACTAAACCTTTTTGGTTTTAAAAATGCTATTTTTCATTAAAATGCTATTAATGTGAACATATAACAGGTCTACGATCGTTCTTTTAAAATTAATATATATCTTGAAAATTTTTCAGTTTATTTTCTCACATGATAATTATTAGAATTTCTATCCCATACAATCGGACCTCTTTGGGGTCCTCAGCATTGTTTAGGAGTGTAAAAGCGTCCTGAGGAAGGTTTGAAAACCACTGATCTAATACAAGAACTCTTAATGGAAGAGGAGGAAAGATCTGTATGTCCCACATCCCTAGGGAATGCAGCATGCAGCACCCAGGGGTGCACATTGCCTGTGTGAATTCCTGCCGACACCTGCAGAATTTATCACAGGTTTCTCACTCTGCCCCTCAGCCCCCGTGATAAGACCTGGTCTCTTCTTCCAGCTCTTAATCCCGTTACTGCCCTATTCACAGCCCTGTGCTCCAGGCAGCCTAGAGGTACCTGGGTCTTGGGCATGCTGGTGCCTTCCTACTTTACCCTTCTCTGCTCCTTGTTCTTGGGGGTCCTGTCCCCTCACCCCAAGGGATTCCCACTTCCGAAGAACTCTGCCTCTCTCCTGATACCTTCAACCCCTGAGCCTCAGGTTCCCTCTTTGATACATTATGTGAGGAGAAAACAGTACCTACCTCATAGAATCATGGTGGACACCAAATGAGCACATCTCCAGAGGACCTAACACAAAAACGCATGCTCAGATATTGCCTGCCATTATGAATAAAAATGACGTAACCATGTACATCTCCCCCCCCACCTATTCAGATGATAACACCTCACGGGCAAAGGAGGTCTTGCATGTTAGGCAGGACTTGGTGACGGGGCTCCTGTAGGACAGTCTCTCCTAGGAAATTCAACCAGGACCATTGTAGTTTGTGAAGGAAAATGAATAGGGAGACCCTTATATCATCCTCTTGATTCTTACAGGCATAGTGATCAGTTCTTCATCCTTACATCAAAAGAAATTTTTGAACTTCTGTTTGGATTAAGGAATGAGGGAGACATTTACTTTCTATGCATCAGAAACTATAGTTTTGATTTTTTTTCTCAGTCGTTACCACAATCGGCCAAACTTCAACAGTGGCTGGCAGGGTTAGCTGTGGCCTCTAAGGAGGAAACTGAAGCCCAGAAACAAGGAACTTGCTTCAAATACGGAAGAACTCTATATCCGAAATCCAGTTTGTGACATAAAAGCCCAACGTTTTCCTATAACAACCAAATGTAATGAGTGAACCTTAATTGAGTCAAAGATCAAAAAACTATAAAATAATCTTAGGATAGTATATTAGCTTGCTAGAGCTGCCATAAAAAACGTACTATGGACTTAGTGGCTTTAAACAACTGAACTTTATTTTCTCACAGTTCTAGAGGCTGGAAGTTCAAGGTCATAGTGTTGGTAGGGTTGGTTTCATTGTGAGGTCTCTCCATTTAGCTTGTAGATGACTGTCTTCTCCCTGGATCTTCACCCAATCTTCCCACTGTGTGTGTCTGTCCAAATTTCCTTTAAGGACAGGAGTCATTTTGGAGTAGAAGCTCACCCTAATGACCTTACTTGAATTTAATTACCTCTTTAAAAACCCCGTTTCTAAATACAGTTACATTCTGAGGTCTTGGGAGCTTAGGTCTTCAACATATAAATTTGGGGGGTGGGGCCAGGATACGGTTCAGCCCATAACAGACAACTGGTTAAGTCTGAACATGGATTAGATATTAGATGGCATTATGGAATTCTTGTTAATTTTCTTGGGTGCGATAATGTACTATGGGTCTATAGGAAAATGTCACTTTGTAGGGATAAATGATGAAATATGTAGGGGTGAGGAGTGATACCTGTACCTGGTTCAACAACAACAACAAAAAGTTGTGAGGGCAATGGAAAAAGAGCAAAAGACACCAAAATTGGGGACAGACTTAGAGGAACTGTCTGTAACACAGGAATTAGGAGTCTAGCATCCAAAATGTGTAGGAACTCCCACAGGTCATTTAAAAAAGGCCCATGTTTTGTTTCCAGTAAAGAAGATTGTATAGGAATATCACATATTTGCCCAAAGACAAGGTGTTTTTCTCTCCAGAGGTCTGAGGCAAAGGTTTGACATTCCTGACCCTGGCCAGGTTTCAGTATGATCTTCCCTAAAGGCCAAGGATTGAACACGCTGGCCTTGAAGGTCCATCCAACTCCTTGTGATCAGGAGTCAGCTTTGGTCTCCTGTGTAGTTCTGTCTATGAAGAGAGGCGCTGGGGACTCTGCAAAGTGGGCTCTATTCACTGTGTGTTGCTTTTAAGTGATAGGAAAAAGCATCCACGACCACTGCACCCATGTTGGCTAACTCGGTTTTTCTGACCGCTCAGATGTACCCTGTTGGCTAGTATTTTCAGTTTTTAAGGTTCAGCTATGATACCAACCAACTATTATAGGATATGACTCAGGTAAGTAGAGTTCTTTGAATAGGTGCTTATCAGTTCCATTTCAAAAGGCTCAAAGGCCCAATACCAAAAAATTCAAGCCCATTGCTTGGTATGCTTGAGGGACAATATTCTATCAAGTGTTAGGAGTAGTTCCATTTTCATCCTGAAACTCTGTGTGTGTGTGTGTGTAGTGTGTGTGTGTGTGTGCGTGTGTGTGTGTGTGTGTGTGTGTGTGTTATTTTTACCCTCAATTTAGATCAAGGCTATAGAAAACTATTTAGTGCTAAATATCTTTGTATTCAACTGTTAGTAAACTCAGGAAAGCTTATGAAAGAAAAGTAGCAAATAAACGATGCTTTTTGGTGAATGGGACACTTTGAGAAGAAAGGACGATGGAAGAGCCACTCTTTAGACAACAAGGCGTGGTGAGTTCTCCTGCAACAGATCAAGGGAAGGGTTTGCTCCAAGACACGGTCTCTAGAGATGTGATACAAGTTAAGCCAGCAAGCCCATAAACAGACATGCTTGTTTATGCCGTGTCAAATTCTGGACAAAATATTTATTTGAAAAATGAAACATATTTATGTCTTGAAGGGTGTCGTTGTGGCAGACAGAGACAGAAAGAAAGTTTTTAATCATTTTTCTTCCAAAGCTCCACTTCTAAGCTACAAAGTCTGCTCTTAAATAACTCGCGCTTATGAGAGCATCAAAGGCATTCTTATCTCTTCTTCTGAATTTCGCTAACGTTGGCAGCAATCTCTGTTCTGAATTGAAATTTTCTTCTTTCTTCAAATGTGAGGTTATCATGGTTTATTCTATAAGAAGAGTGAACATGGCCATGGACTATTGTGGTGAAAATCTCAGGAGTGAAGAGAAATGAAACTTGAACTTACAAATAACAGTCGTCTTTTTTCTTTTTCTTTTTTTTTTTAAATCACCACAAACATCACTTTTGAGAAGAAAACTTAAACATCTGGTTTCCTTCTGGGAAACTGCACTGTTTTTTTGACCTTCATCTTAAAAAAAAAAAAAAAAAAAAAAGGGAGTCTTTACTAGTCTAGTCTGCAAGTATGATGTTCAAGGAATTAGTACAAGTACATACCTAAAAAATCCAGCATTGACACATGGGTTTCGTTTATGAAGATTACAGGGTTAACAACATTGGACATACTTGGGTCCGGCCTAGCAGAATGAAATATAAATCTGTGTCAACATCTGCTCGTTACACTTAGAGAAGGTTTTCCTCACACTCTTGTCTTCAGCACCGATGGAGGAGTTTATTGCCATCTGTGATCATTTGAAATGCAAATCCCAGATTATAGAGATGATGATAAACAATTTCTGCTTTGTTGCCTTCTGAACATGTTGCTGGGTCACGTGCAGGGAGTTCTACGGAACGTGGACTTTATTCTATGTTTTAAGAACAGATGTAGGCCTCCATCGATATGTATTTTTAATGATATCCTGGTAACCACATGAGAATGGGATTTTTCAATAGAACCCGTTCTTATACAGAATCAATATTGCAAATTTAACTATTCTTATATCTGTATATGGGAAGCAGATCGAACCCAAAGTAAATGTTTTAAAGGTTTGGTAATATTGGAACGATGGTGCGAGGAAATGCGGTTTCTGTAGTAAAACTGGACAGTGAAGCGATGATTTCAGCATTTGAACCCCCACATTTACCGGTTTGGAATGTAATACATTTCTGCTTGTTTTCTTCTCTGAATAGGATTTTCTGTTTTACTGTAAATTATCACTGCTGTTTAATGTGTGTATATTTTTCTTGGTTTAAACTTCAAAAGGATGTCGACCTAGTAGAAAACCCTATCTCCCGGGAGAGTCGCATGAAGTAGCAGCTTTCCACACAGAGCACTTCAATCCAGCTTCCTCTTTAGACTCCTTTGAGATCAGTTTTCAAAGAGACCTCAGCAAATGGACATTTGTTTGGAGATGGTATGTAGGTAGGAAAGCACACAGAAGCTGTTGTATACACACACACACACACACACACACACACACTTGTCCTTGCCCTGCTGTGTTACAGCCTCTCTAGATTATGTATTAACTTGGAGGGACTTGGGGTTGAATTCATTTATTTCAATAGAGTTGGTTAATAATCTGTCTCTGGTACTAGCGGCTTTGTAATCTAGCAGAGAGTATAGGATGATTGCGCGATCATTGTATTATTCTGTAGAATAACGATTTGGGGATATTGTGACAGCATCTCCAGGTAATTCACAGGCACTGAATGCTAAGGAGTGCTGTCCAGATGACAGGTTGGCATGCAGTTCTGTCACCCTTGTGCAGATGACGAAGCCTCCAAGTGGGCTGAAAAGCAATGGGAATGGAGACGTTCACCCCAGGAAAGGGGTGTGTGTGTACATGCACATGCACACACATGCTGCAGGGTGAGGGGACCAGCTGCGAGGCTGATAGAGAAGAAACTGACGGCTCTGGCCTGGAGACCAGATGGGCACTGGCCACACTGGAGTAACTGGCTGGGGAGTCAGCTGGGATGTGAAGGGTAGGACTCACCACACTCGTTCGGGGCTTGAGATGCCTTCAGTACGTCCCAGTGGTGCGGACTGGAGACAGTTTGAAATAAAGCATTGAATGGAGGGCCACTTTGCTGCTTGAAGTATGTGCTTCTGAAAGCCATTTAACAATATGTATCGAGGCCTCAAATGTCTGTACCCTTTGACCCGGTAATTCCATTTTTAAGATTATACCCTAAAGAAATAAACCTTTCCGTACACCTGATGGTATGCAAGGTTTTACATTGCCGCAATAAGCGACCTAAATTTTCCACAATAAAGGATTGGATAATGTATAATACATTCATGCAAGGGACTGTAATGTATAAGTAAGATTTCCCAAGAACTATCAACGATAAAAGTAAAACATAAGACATGTTAGAAAGTAGAAGATAAAACCAACATGGAACAATCAATTTTTTTGAAATTTAATATTGCATAGAAAAGAATGGCAGGATATTAGACCAAAATAGTGGTGTTAATAATGGGTATCTTTGGGCTTGGACACTTTGATTTTTGTTTTATTTAACTTTTCTGTATTTTTCAAGATTTTCAAGAATTTTAAAATCAGGAAAAAATTGTTTCATTTGTTAAGTAAAAGTTAGGGATATTTATCTGGGCAGCTTCTTCCCAGCCAGAATGGTTGAGGCCAAAGGCTGTTGGAGGGGGATTCACTGATGAGACCATTCTCTATATTTGAACAACACTGTCCCTAGAGCTCTCTTCAGAGATCGCTGCCTTGTTCCGCTGAGAGGCCAAGGGGAGGATGCTGTTCGGGGAATGGGTCCTGATTAGGACCTTGGCTTTACTCTGGGTGTGATGGGAAGCCACCGGGGGTTTGAACCTGGGTATACTATGAACTTGTACATGAGCAGAATAGCTCTGGCTCTTGTGTACAGAAGCAGCATGGGCAGCACAAGCATAGCAGGGAGGTCAGTTAGTAGGAGGCTGTAGCGGTCCTGGGCAGAGCTGACATGGCTTGAGCCAGTGTTGGGTCTGTAGAAGTGGTGAACCGTGGTTGGACATCTGCTGAGAGTGGAGCCAATGGGATTTGCGGATGGCTTGGTTGTGGGGCATTGGAAAAGACGTCAGGATGAGGCCGAGGACATTAGCCTGAGCATCTGAGTGCCGTTGGCATCGTAGGCTGCAGTGGGAAACGTGGGGGACAGGCTGTCAGTAGAGGCGGGAAGTCGGGAGTCAAGCAGACGTCTCCACTTTCAGCGATGAGGCCAAGTGGGCACTTGGGTGCGTGAATCTGGTGTTCAGGACTGAGGTCTAAGGAGGAGATATACACCTAGAACTTTCAGCTCATCAATGGCTTTTATGACCGTGAGGCTAGAGAGGGAGAGTAGACAGAGACGAGACCGGAAGGTGGATCCTGGGATACCCGGCACTTAAAGGATGGGCAAGGAGGAAGACCCAGTCCAGGAGAAGGAGCAGCCAGCAGGGGAGGAAAGCCAGCAGCCTGTGGGCTCCTGGGAGCCAAGTGGAGAAAGTACGTCACAACTGCCGAAAAATTAAGGTGCTGAGAGTGTGCGTTGCATTTTGTGGCGACGAGGCCATTGGAGACTTCGATGACGTTCTGATGGAATTGAGGTGTGATGGCCTGGTAGTATCTCTCAGTCGGATGAGAAATCTGAAACTCTGAGAGATTTTATTAACTACTCTGTACGAAGAGAGAGGCAAAGAAAATCTCAATGCCCAGGGATACAAAAGCTCATGGAGTACACGTTTCTGGATCCCCGTGGCTTTGTCGTCCCAAGTCTTATAGACCCCAGGTCATTCTCCAGCTTGTTTAGAGAGAAATCTACACTTTAGCTCCAACTCCGCAGTCATCTTTGTCTTGCCCCATAGTTGATCACCGCCATTTCTCTCTTTTCTATAAAACCAAGAGCCAAGCCCACCTGCCTTCCATCGAGCACTCTCTTTCCCGGGTCCGCTTTCAAGTGCATGGCAGACAGGACCATGGGGGTGATACAGTGGATGATGCTGCCCTTCTGGGAACACTCCATCCCCTATACACAGGGCGTGATGAGATCCCCTAGAGGCCCAGCAAGAAGGAAGCCACACCTTACGCCTCTGTCGTCTGACAAAGTCTCGTGGCATGAAGACTCATGCCATAGTGGGAGCATGTTTAGGTCACCTAGATGCCCCCAAGTAATTGAACTACCGTGTGCAGAGAGAGTTCTGGAAAAATACAAGTTTCAAGTCTACATTTCAGAGCTTCCCCCTCCTCTTGCCAGCAACCACTCTCCACTTGGCTGGCAGGGCAGGAGCATTAGAGATGCTTCAGAGCAGGGCTGGAGGTCCCCGAAGACAGAGATGAGGGATCGAACCAGGCTGCTGAGCAGAGGATTTGGGCTGGTAGAGCGGGTGCCTGTAAGGGGGATGGCCCCAGGGGGCGGGGATCAGGGTTTGTAGGGGCGCGCTTCCTGACAGTTTCTCGGCAGCTTCTGGCTGCCTGCTTTCTCTGACACTGCCACCAGGCTGCCCACCAGAGTTTCCCTGCTTTCTGGCCAACTGAGAGTCGCTGCATCTCACCATTTTCAGGACTTTCTGGCTCCTAAAACAAGCATGCGGCATTTCTCACCTTTTCTGAAGAGTTTTTCCTGCAAGTAGCAAAAAGTCAACAGTTTAAAGTTCTTTCCCCCAAAATGCCTGTATTATAATGCTCAGTGACAAAAAAAAAAAAAAAAAGGTCAGAGTACACTAAATTGTTTAATCTCCATTCTCCATTATAAACAAACAAACAGCTCAGACTGGAAAGAAAATTCCACAGTATGAGCCACGGTCGTCTCTGAGTTATAAGTGATGCTTTTTCCTTGTTTTTCTCTTTATTCCCTAAACTTTTTACAGTGTGCGTCTATTATTTTTATAACTAAAAAGAAATAAATTTAAAGGTTTCTTCCTTTGTGTCTTCCAATTCTCTTTGTGTCTGCTTTTACAATCTGTGTTGGCAAATGGATACCCTTAGAGATGCTATCAGCATCTCAGTCAGACTTTTGGTACCCTGGGCGTTGGTCACAGGCCAGGGTGGGAATGGTGGAGGGAAGAGAGCCGAAGCTGCTGTCCAGGCCACCCCAGGCCCACGGGCAGGTGCTGCCCAGGATGGCCACACCTCTCTTCCTCCATGCCTGGCTCCCGACAGGGGAGCAGGGAATACAACGCACGTAGAGAAGATCGTCCAGGGGCCATCACAGATTAGGGACATCGGTGTCAGGACGAATGTGCGTTTTCTCTCTTGATCTCCCAGGAGTTCCCCAAGTTAGGCAAGGAGGGTGTTCTTGACCCTTGGCTAGTTATGAGGAAGCTAATGTCGAAGGGGGTACACCACTAGTGCATTCCGCAGCGGAGACAGAAACTCTGAACCCTTATTTCTTTACACCAGTCAACGATGGTTTTCAAATCCTTTAAAACCATAAAATCTCTGCAGAAACAAAATCTGAGATGGAAAAATGTATACAAATCTGAAAAACATAATATTGAACCGTTTGGAGCAGGAGTGAGGAATAAGGATGCCCCTTCCCCACAGGGATGGGGAGTTGTGGAGGGGGAGGGGCTCTTTATGCTTCCCAGCGCTCAAGGAGCAAAGATGGGAACCCACTGGCTCCACCCATACGGGGTCACGAGGGATGGGAAGAGGAAATCAAAGCCAGCGAAGGGCCTGGAAAAGATAGCAGACCCCCGGGAGGTGCTTCAAGCGAGTTCAGTATCAGACAACCCTAGAGGAAACTTTCTTGTTCAGTGTTGTTAAATGTTGCAGAGGAGTTAAAGATGGCTGACACCATATAAGAGCTCAACTTGCAGCAAGAGGAGGCCTACATCCATCACGGCGGCGTCTCCCGAGCGGGAGACAAATGAATCTGCAAAGGGACCTGATGTAGAAGATGTACGTGGATTAAAAATTCTCTTCTTGTTCAGTGTGTTTCTTTAAAAATGAACAGAAGCAGGACTAGCCAGAAGGGTGAGTAGACATTAGAAGCGTGTGGCCCCGAGCCCAGTTTGAGAAACGAAGAGGAAGCAACTCATGGCCAAGGCCAGATGAGGGACTGACTGGTGGGCGTGGTCGGGGAGGCGAGAAGGGTGTGCATCTCTATGGCAGGCCGTGCTTTCAGACCCACCCTACGAAAGAAAGAAACCCTTTCCTCTGAGGACGCGTGTGAGCAGGAGAGGAAAACTGGAGGGTCTGTTCATTGAGGCAAAGGCCAGGGTGCTCTGGGCCGATGGTCTCCATCTTGTCTGAAATTAGAGGCGAGGCATTCATGGAAGACGAGTGAGCAGCGGTATCGAGGGCTGAGGTTTTACAGCATGTTAGACATCGACCACAGCTTTCATCTGCCAGCTCAGTAGGACAGAATGTATCCGTGGCTCCCCCAGCTTTTCACTGCTCATAGCCATCCTCCTCGCCCCCGGCAGCATCATCACGTGTCTGGAATTGCAGGCGGGAGGCTGTGTGTTTCTGTGTGTCTGTGCGCCTAACTCAGAAGCTGCTTCCAAAGCTTAGGCTATGGGTGTCCTTGACTCATTTCATTCAATCCATTTTTATTGGCTTCCAGATGTATGCTTCTCCAAGGCTATTAATCTTTAAACTTTCAACTGTCTTTGTGACTCCCTGGTCTGTTTGCTTCCTAGCCGTAAGTTCCTTCGGATACCTTGTCTTTGCAGCGCCCGGTTTATTAATTATTGCCAGTCCTTTGGCCTAAGGCCATGTTGGACACCATAATCCCCAGGCTTGATTGTGGCCTGGCCCCTGCTTGCAGACTCACTGCTGCTGCCTACACTCCAGCAGCCCCCAAGAGGCCTGCTGAGGGCCACCTCCCAGGACATCACCACGGCCTTGGAGCCCAAAGGAGGTGGCCCAGGGCTGCGGGATGAGGCTGCAGGCTTTGTACTAGCTCAGGAAGAGAAAGCATCAGGTGCTGGCGAGGGCTCCTTGACAGAAAGTGGAAGGAAGAAGGGGTCCCTGACGGGCAGCGTGAAGAGAGACGACTCTTGAGTTCCAAAGCTAGAAAGCAGATGTTTGAGTGTGTGTGTGGAGGGGTGCAGGGGCCTGTGAAGGACTTGGGTTAGAGAGTCTCCTTTGACTCTCAAGGCCAGGAATGAAGCCCTGTCTTGTGTGGTAAAATCTAGAGGACCCCTTCTCCCTTTACCTCAGCGTAGGAGTCACCTGGGACCTACTTGCAAAGCAGGTTCCGACTCAGGAGGTCTGGGGCAGGGCCGAGAGCTACATTTCTCACGGCGCTGCTCTTGTGGTTATTGTGAAGAAGCTTGTGCCTGGATCGTACCTGGAGAAGCAAGGCTCTGGGGACACTCACTCTGAGGTGGGGCTGATGGCCGTCTGTGCTGGAAGAAGCTAAGGAGACTCTAGATTGAGGTCTATTTAAGGGTCTTCAGTGTCAAAGCGAACGCTGTTGAGAGTCACAGCTAGAAATGGAGTAAAGAACTGAGAAAGCCGGGGGCAGAAGGTCTGTGGTGCCGGTGAGAGCCCTCCATGGGGACCTGGGCTGGAGACATCCGTTTCACTCTGACCTGAGATGGAGGGAACGTCTCAAGTGTTCATGTTCTTTTGCTGCAGTCAAGATTCGTTTTTGACCAAAAACCACACAGTGAAGCTCGTTGGCTTTGTATGACCCTCCACTATTTGGGTGAATAGTGATACTTTTGTCCTGGGAGAGTCAATTTATGAGTATGAGGAACTTGTTATTTGCTGGGGGGACAACTTGTACCAACTGGCTACCGACGTCCTGGGTTTTAGGCCCCAAGGCTGCTCGTATCTGTACCGTGGGGTTTGGCTTTCACAGCAGTGATACATGGACATGTGTGTGTCACACCGACATTTATACACATAAATGTACATATCTTTATATAAATATTATATAGACAAAAACATCACAGTATATAAACCCCAGAATCTTGGAGCTAAATGATAATTTGAAGATTAGTCCAGTGCTCTGATTTTTACAGGAACTATTAAGATACAAGAAGAACATGGGCATGCTTACGTTTAGAAGTCTGATTGGTTTATTTACTAGCTGAAGGACTAATCTAGACCACATTATCACATTCGATTATGAGTAGGCTGAAGAGGGACCACCTTTCCTTTGAGAAAAGAAAATGAGGCTTCAGACTTAGCAGTAAGGTTGAGTTTTATGTTTCCATGGTTACCATCTGTAGGTGGCATGAGCCTCCAATTCCTGGGTAATTTCTTTTGCATAAATTACATCCACACGCTGTGATGTTGTAATTATCAATATTGAAACAACAACAACAACTTACTATTCACTCTTGTAATTACTTTTTCATAAAACCTCCTTTAATTATTACAAAACAAAACAGTCCTTTCCTTGTGTGTAGAATGGACGTTTGAAAGCGACAGGGTTCTGCTGACCCCGATCACCCTGAACCAGTGTCCGTTTGTTAGTGTCAGCTGCTTGGGAGGACACGTCTCAGAGAACAAGGTCTGCCTTTGGAATAGTTTGCCTCTCTTTACTTGCTATTCAGTGATGGCAACAAAGCTTTTCATGGTCGCAAACACAATGTAAACTTGTTCTAATAAACATATGCAGTAAACATGATTGAATAGTGATAGCTCCTGATTGTCTAGCTCGTGGAGCTAAGGGGGAGGGTAACGGAGGAGACTCACCCCTCCTCCTAAACAATAGATCTGCCGATACCAGGTGACAATTGCCTGCCAAACAGGTCAGAGACCATGCAGATAAATTCACTAAACTGCTAACTGCCATCATAGGGTTTACCATAGGAAAGCAGGAACAATGGCCAGCAGATGCTGAAGGGCGAAGCACCCCTTGATGCAGCAGAGCCTGAAGGTGACTCCTCGACCATGAACACTGCCCTGGCCTGTGTCCTATGACTGGCTGCAGCAGAGTTCTGTCTCTTGCGCATTGGGTGAGGTTCTTGTTTGCACGTGAGGCAGTTCAACATGCTTGAGTACCACCCCATGAACGGAACTTTAGGAACACCCCAACTTAAAGTTAGAACCCTGTGATCTAGCATATATAGTAGGATAAAGGACATATCCATACACACCCATCTACAAAATAACACAAAAGTACGGAGGGGGCCGTATGTAATTTATTGTCAATATAGAAAGTGGACAGGAGTTAAATGGCAGGCGAAATCATTACTGTGGATCTGAGCAGGAATGACGTATTCCCTGCTCCCCAGAGGCACCAGCTGAGCAGCGGAAAGACAGATGATTATGCTAAAGGCAGTGGAGGACTTAGGCCAAGTGGGAAGGGTGGAGAGGTTTACAGAGATGGGTAATGTGCTTATGCGTGACGTGTTTTTGTCTCAAATACACCTCGTTTTGTTTTTTTTCTCCTGCCACTGACCCTTGCTCTCAACATTCTTCTAGGAATCCACCCTTCCTTCTCCTTTCCGTCTTGAAGACCTGCATGGGCTTCAAGACATGACCCTCCTGCCGCCTTCCCATGAGCATCCTGGGCTATTCCGACCTAATTAAAAGCCCTCCTGATTACTCTTTAGTCCAGTTCGTTGGGCATCTGTCCCCATGTCTTCTGGGAAGGCAGAGAATTTGCACGATGATTGGGGATGGGGATGAAAAAGAAAACGTATCGACCTAAATCCTCCCAGCCAGGGATAACCCCTGAAACTCATATCCTCCCAATGTTTTCCTGAAAGCATGTATTCCCCCACCCCCTTTCAAATATGGGATCCTATTCTCCTGTCCATCCTGGTCTGCAGCCCGCTTCTTGCAATTAATATACTGTGACCATAGTGAGCATTGTTTAGAGGATAAGCTTTGTTGTGACGTTAACTCCAAGTGCCTCAGCAGCTGTAACACCTATAGTTTGCTTTGTGAGTCCAACTTCTGGAAGCAGTAAATGGAGATCCAGAGAATCATTTTTCAGACTTTTTATTCTTACTCAGGTGGTGTCAGTGGTAGGGTTACTGGTAGTCGAAAGACAACAGGGTGAATGAAGAACTCTTCCTGGAAGTGATGTTTTAAAGAGTATTTTCTAAGACATTTGCTATGAAATGATACATGTTACTAATCATTGGTGTTACTTATAAACAGTTTTTTGGGCGGGGGGAAACTAGCTGGTTTTAAAACAGAGGGTATCAAAAACCAAAGTTTGCATGTGCTTCTAGTTTGGTTTCATTTGAATTTCTCTTTTTTAAATTAGTTAATCATTATAACTTAATCATTCATTTCAGGCTTTTAAACCATTCTTATACAATGCTTCTTTTTAAAAGTGCCGTTTATTTATTTTTACTAAGCCAAAAAACACATCTTACATCTGGAAGCAAGCAAAGACTGGATTTGCTTTCTTTCGAAGACTCATAATTGACTTTCACATTTTTGAGTAGTGACTCTGGGCCTGAGGTGCCTCAGATGAGACAAGGTCTCTGCCCTTGAGGTCATAGGTCTCATGAAGAGGCAGAGCCACAGCATTGTCTGAAAGTGCACTGTTCAGAATTGTTCCTGAACCAGAGCACTGCTGTTAGAGCTGAGTCTTGAGGGACGAGAGAGAACTGGCCAGGTGAAGACAGATGGGAGGAACACACCCGGCAGAGGCAAGGGCAGGGAAAGGCGCATCGGGCAGCGGTGGCCACAGACAGTGCAGCATTGCTAGCTCGTGCAGTGTGAGGCTTGCGGGAGTCCGAGTGAGCCGGCAGGGATCAGGTCGGACGTGGGCCTTTACACTGCTGAGTAATTAGCCCAGAGACTGTCGCAGAGCTGTTCTCCAGGCAGTCAGAGACACAAGTCTGAAGCCTGTGCTTCAGGCTGGAAATAAAAGTTCAGGTGCTTCTGAAGTCCTGTGCCTCAGTCACCTCGGTGGTGGGACAGGAGAATCAAAGCAGGAGTGGAGTCAATGAGAGAGGAGCAGATAGAGGATCATAAACAGTGACACGAAAAACAGGTGGTCGAGTAAGGAAGGTCATAATAGCTGGGAGCAGGTGGAAGGGGTACAGGGTCCAGAAAGGGTGCTTCTTAGCATACCTGAGAGGCCATCATATTATAGGCTGGGCCAGTGGAGAGGGAGGGTTTGGATGTACAGGAGAGTGTGATGTATGGCCAAGATAGAAAGCACTGGTAACGAGGTGCCCTCCTCAGTCCTGGCCATCCTCTACCCTGAGCCTGAGGGAAGACGGTGAAGAAGAGTGAAGCGAGAGGTGGATTGTCAGAGCAGAACTCAGGAGGCTGAGAGGGAGTTCCTGGTGGCCTCGTTTTCCGCGACATAGCGGGCTATCTTCTGAGAACAGGGGCTGAGGTGAGTTCGAAGCTTCGTGTTGCAAAGTAAATGATAAACCTACTGCAGAATGGAGCTATAGAAGGATAAAGGCAGGGACGGCTTGTCCCAGCACAGTCTCTGGCACACGATGGGTGTTCAATTAACATTCAGCTAAAAAATAAAGTCAAAAGATGGTCGGGGAGCATCAAGAACCAACGGAGGCTGGCAATCCTGGATTTATCATGGTATCATTATGTGTGTGTGGTTTTTCTTCAGTTTCCAGCCTCAGAGATACATACATTAAAATAGAAAGATGGAAACTAACCCAGGGTTGGTGTTTTCCTGGGCAGTTGCAAAGTTCAGGCATGGAAGAGAGTGGTTAAGGGGTGAGCCAGGCAGGATGTGCTCCACTAGGAGAGAAAGGAAGGTTCAGAGATACGAGAGGATGGAGGTGGTCAGGGGTGGAAAGGTGGGACTGTCGCTTTTTATTATGTGTCCATAGTATTTACCGTAAGTACATGTTTCTTCATTTTAAAATGATTTCATCTATTGTTAATTTCAAGTTTTTGTAAGATAAAATAAGAAGCAGCCTCAATTTCCAATGACAACAAAATATAAATTCAAGTTTAAGATGGTAATGGAAAAGAACCATATGTGACGTCCTTGGGAACTTTTGATGGTATCACCTTTGACTCTGGTAGATGTGGCTGAGAGAATTCTCAGTGTTCAGCGCAATATTAAAAATCAGATCTTGTTATTTCTCCCTTCTGAAAACAGAGGACTGTGCTGAATGCCTCCTGGTGGCTACGATGTGTACGCTACTCACCCATTCAAAACTACGTGAGGACCTACTATGTGCTTGTCACTGTGTGGGACACCAGTTCTGTACTGAGTGCCATGAGTAACTAAGAGGCATGGGAGAGACTGCCCGACCATCAGTCTTGTTTTTAGTTTGCTTTAGGAGAAAAGGTCGACAAACCCACATGCCTTGTAAAATAAAACGGTGTGTGATCAAATGGCCACATGAATGGTAGAGAATAATAAGTATGAAAATGATTTTGTAGTGTAGGAAAATGTGTAACCTGGGGTCGTCTAGGAAAGCTTGATGGATTTGATGTAATTTTAAATGATAGTTGGAGAGAAAAAGGATGGGAAGATCAAAAGGCACATAGTATGCCCTCAGGAAGTTATTGCCATGACTTCTGTAATAGAACCATGGTCAAGGCTAACCTGAAAAATGCATAGAGGCCTAAAACTTAGCTGTGGAATAAAGCTTTTTTTTTTTTAATTTAGTGAATAGAAATAAACATTTTAAATATTTTAACTGACAGAATAAATCGATTTCTCCATCACTAGATCAAATGGCTTAAATTCAGACATATGGAAAATTTTAACTTTTAATTCTAGACTCTGAGCCTAATTTGGGGAGAAAACCCATTGAAGTATTGAAGTAATGAAACAATTGAACTATAAATCTTTCTTTTGTAGAGAACACTGTGAATGCTTGGGGAATGCATCATCAATTTCGTGCCTTTGGACTATTAAAAACACCAGCATCTTTGCCTGAGATGTACAAGTTCTGTGGTTTGTTACTGACTTCAGGGTGGGGTGGGTAGGGATTTATAGGATGCTATTCTTCCAAGGAGAGTTGAGAGATTTTTTTTTTTTTTTTGGTTGCAGAAACTTAAAACAACCCAGTTTTAAATTATTCGAGTGACTCTTCCCCCATAAAAATAGTTAGTTCTCAATCCTGTTTAATTCAAATATTCAATAGAGCTTTCATTGGAACCAAAAAATATGATACAGTTCATTTCAGGCAGATACAGTTCCTAGCCATAAAAGGCTTATAACAAAATACTTTGAATATCACACAACTGTTTTATTTTATTTCATTACATTACTCCAGTACATTTCAATTAGTTTACTGGAGAGCAAGTAAATTGCAGCTTTCACAGCTTTTTAAAAAATTTGTTTTGGGAAGTTGCGAAGACTTAGGTACTACAAATTTTGCTTTTAATAAATGTTTGAAATGTTTTTAATATCCTGAAATATTGATTGATAATTTTAGGAGTCTTGTAATTAAAAAATATAAAAACCACAGATGGACAATTTAGAGGAATCGTAGTTCTGTCTTTTTTTTTTTTTAGAATTTGTGGATCAACGCATGTAATTTGTAGTTCAAAAGTATTGGGAAATGTGTTTGTTTAGACCTAATTTTTTTTTAATGTTTCTGATCTCAGTTGTTTTCAGTTATAGGACCAATCACTCATTTTTATCTGGAGCTACACGTTAAAAAATTCTTTTCATGGGTTCGAACGTGTTAGTCGTCACCATGTCCATTTCCAATGAGTTATGAGTGTCGTAATTTTAGATTTTCTTGGTTTCTAGACTTGGGGGTTTTTAAGATACACAATTGAACAGCTTAACAGGGAGCGTAAATAAACTCAGCCATGTTAAACGTTCATGTTAATTAGAACCTACATCCTGATTTCAGGTATGTTTTTTAAATGTCAAGTGAATCATAAAATAAAGAAGCTTGATGGATATACACTGATTTGCTAGACACCATCAAAGGCTCTAGATGTGTGCCCTGCGCAACACCCATGATGGGTTTTGAGTACGTGCTTAGTCATTGGCGATTAACAGGAGACAAGACTATGGGCTTTTTCTATTTTAAGTTTAAAATAATGTCATCTATTTTGCATGTTAACAGAGGGCATTCTTAAGTTGAAGGGAATGAAACAATCGTTATCTTTTTCGGTTGTGTTAACATTTGTAGATAAGTTAATGGCTTCCTGTAAAAATAATTGTGGATCAGCAAACCTAAGATTTGGGTTCTCTTTAAAGCCAAAAAAAAAAAAATTATCTATAAATATGAACCCCTCTCAGGGTCATTAGACAAACTTCAAAGTGTTAATGCTCATGAAAAGTAGCCCCATTTTTAATTTTTTTATTTGAGTAACAATTTTGGCATTAAATAGCCAGATCACAGAGTGTCATTCATTGCTTTTTTAAAAAGTTAGTGTAATATATAACACATGAAACATTCTACATTGTACGTAATGTATTATATATCCTATTAATGACTGTATATTATATAATGCACAAAATATATAGCATGTATAAATAGTCACACGGAGAGAGAGCAGCATGTCTTTGAGCAGCATTTCTGTGGAGGGCCCAGGGCCACTGAGTCTTACCCAGTGTAGCATCTAATGGTCTTTTATGTGATTAATTTGGCTCAGTTGGTCCTGTGTTTTGGTTCACTGAGGACTTCCTCCTGTCTTTTCCTGTGACCATTCATTCTTCACAAGAGTACAGACACTGCCCCTGGACAAGGGAACAGACCTTCCTGTCCTTGATTTTGTTTATACTCTTGCTTTCAAATCAGAGTTTAGATAAAAATCCCTTGTTTAATCACTTTTAGTTAGCTTCCCATGTTTGGAGCCTCAGATTTTTCTCATTTTGAAACATTTTCTTTGTTAAAAGTTAGATGCCTAATGAATAAGGTTGACTTATTCTACTCTAAATAGATATTTTAAAAACCTAAATCGTTCAGAAGGGGATGAAATCAAATATTTAAAAAAAAAAAACCCTAATACTTCAAATACAGCCACCACTAATAGTTGCTATGTTAGTGTTGACTGTCACCAACTTTTTTCTTTCCTAAAGCATATGTTGAACTCTGTAAAAACGAGGATATTAGTATCTTTCATTCACCTCTTCTCCCCTGACACTAGGGTGACAAGCTAGTCCTGGTTTACCCAGGACTTTCTCAGTTTTAGCACTGAAAGTCTGTCGTCTGGGAACCCTCCTGATTGGCCCTACCTATGACCTCCCAATGTGTTAGACTATAATTTTTATAGTTTCATGTTTTAATACTTTTGTTATACTTATTGTTACAGTATAACTATTAATGTTTGTTAGAAACAATAACAATCTATGGATTATTTCTAAAAATCGAAAGCCAATATGCAAATATTATTTACTATGGAGCCATGTAATATAATTTGAGCCATAGAGAAAGAAATCTCATCGTGAATTACTGAATTTCACTACTTTAAGGAGATTTTCCCAATGGCTTCATTTCCTTATAGACACTCCTCTACTTTTGTGTTATCTTTGGCTTCTACAGTTTTTTGTATTCCAAGTTGTTCTCTTCTGTAGACTCCTGTTTTCATTTGGTCAATTAGTCCCTTTGAGCGACTTTTTATGTATAATATGCATGGAAGGTAAGCTCTGCTACCGCATGTTTGAAAATGTCTGATTTTACCTTCATACTTGATAATTTCAGTCTAGTTTCAAAATGATAGTTCCTCAACTTTGAAAAGCATTGCTCCTCTGATACCTACAATCTAGTGTAGCCAATAAGTCTTGTGCTAGACCTGATTCTTATCACTTAGTTGATTGAGTGTGTGTGTGTGTGTGTGTGTGTCTGTCTGTCTGTCTGTCTGTCTGCATGTGTGCTTGTTTCTGTCTGATTGTCTACCTCCTTGAAGTTTTTAGGAATTTGTGCTTGATCTCTTTTTTGGCCTTTATGATCAGAGGTCTCCCCTAGCTCGGGTTATTTCCTCCCCAATAATATTTATTCACACTTCACCTAGAACTCCAGTAGTAGGATTTTTGGGTCTTTTGGTATCAATTCTCCATGTCTTTCATATTTTCTTTCTTTTTTTTTCTTTTCTGTGTGTTCTGGAGGTTTTCTTGCCTTCAATTTTGCAGCCTACCGATGAGTCTTTAACTGTATAAATTCTATTATTTAGTCCATTGAGTTTTTTGTTTTGGCATCTATTTGTTTAATAATCTGAGAACTTTCTCATTCTTTTTTCTGTGAAAGGGGTATGGCTGTCTATGAATATTTTCCAGCCCTTAAGAAAGTATTGTTCTTGACAATGTTGATCTTGACAGATTATCTCGGATTGCTGAGAATTTTTCTTTTCTAGCATCAATACTTTTTTGGATTTGTTAATTTTTAGATAGAATGTAGTATACTGTTTTCCGCCAAAATCCCAGCTCCAACTAAGTTACCTCCAACTAAGTTTCCTTGGAACTATTAGGCTTTTCAACCTTCTGTGACCTCCCACTATTTTCGAATGTCTTTCCTTCCATCTCCCAACGCTTTCCTAAAAACTATTCCGATTGTCCTCCCTTCACCCCATTTACATAGAATGTTCTGGAACATCCCCCAGCGCCACCCCAAGCAGGTTTTCTTAACATTCATTGACCCTTGCTTGAACCTTGTTGTCATTGCCCCTCCCTCTCTCTTGCTGAGGGTCACCATAGCTAGGGTAGGATTCCTAAAACGAAGGCAAATAAGGTTGTGAAGAGGACAAGAAAGGTCCTAGACATGGGAAGGAGAAGATGGGGAGTTCTACTGATCAGGCTGGGGCTGCCTCTGCCAGGTATCTCTCTGAAAAAATGGCTAATCAGTGATTAGGGGGTTACATTTCTGCCTCTAACCTAGAAACTTAATTGGACTGAAACTGAATTTTTCAAATTATTTTATGTTCCAAAATTCTTCTAGGTAACAATGAGTCAATAGATGACCAAAATAGAAACTGTTAAAACTCTCTTTATGTAGCAAGGAATAGAATTATATAACCTGGATACATTCCCGAAATTTCTTTGTGGTTTGGCTTCAGTAAATCACTACTTTACATACAGCTTTAAAAATATATTTAGACTTAAGTTTAAAGAGTGAGAACCACTTGTGTAAACATCATTGAATACCATTCTTTTAATGAATGGGGTAATATTATTTACATTCTTTCTTCGCTTCCTCTGGAAAGCCCATTTCTTTTGAGAAGGCTTTAACTTATATTGTACTCCCCTTGAAAAGTGAAAGGAATTCACTTTTGTATATTTTAACTCAGCCACAAAATTCTCACTTTTGCCACTGAGAAGTTCTTGGCCCAAATCTCCTTGATAGATATGTTTAGAGATTAGAACAACCCTTACCTTATTTATGCTTTCAGAGAGAAAATCCTCTTTCTCTTTTTCTCAAGGAAAAACAAAACAAAACAAAACAATTTTACAGTTAGTATTTCTGCTTTAAGGAGAAGTGGTGAGTGAGGTAGAAACTGATGACAAAGTGTTTCCTGGGCTGGACCGAGGAGTCTGGGTTCATCTAGACAGCAGCGGGGGGACCTTTTGAAGGACTGAAGCAAAGAAGTCACATATCATGTTTGTCCTATAGATGACAGCATGGAAGTAGGATTTGAGGCAGATGAGAGGGGAGGTTGTGGTATACTCCATGTCAGAAAGTAATGAAGTCACGGACCAAGGCAATAAAAATGGTTCCTGTCCAATTCTATAGTTTTCTTCTGTATGAATTGTGCTGCCATTAGGCTAACTTACAGGTTATTTTAGAAAGACTTAGCCCTTTTAGAGATAGAGGGACCTTGGAAGTTCTTATGCAACTTTGTCATTTTACAAATGGCAAAACCTAAGGCCTAAAGAAATGAAATGATTCCTCTGAGTCAGACAGCTCATAACTAGCAGAGCGTGGGACTTGGGTCCTGACTCCACAGCTGAGACTTTTTCTCTGATGCTACCCACCCATCCTACCTGTTTTCTACTAAGCACCCACTCAGGCCATTGTCCCACCTAAAGATCTGTCACCTGGTGGCTGATGACATAGAGTGTGGTATTGACAGACTTGCCATTTTTCTCCAGTCGGCTCATGCCCGTCCCTTCCAGATGACTTAATTCTAGTCTTCCCTAATCTTCCTAACCTCACATTCTTGCCCATCACATTCAGAAGATGATCTTGTCAATTACTTCCCAGAGAAAATGGAAATCACCCAAGAACACATTGGTCACTGCCTGCCAGCAAATTTAATAACTATCCTCTATCTGCCTGCTCCTTGTTATAACAGTGAAAGTGTCCTCACCTTATTTAATGCTGGGTCCTGGACCCTGGGTCCCAATTCCTCCTGTTTTTTCGGGGATACTTTTTGTGATTTTTTTCCTGTTCCAATATTTTCAACCCCTTCTTCTCTAAAAGATCTGTCCCGTCAACATTTATATTCGTCCGAACTCTCCCATTCAAAACCTTGCTTAGAATACCTATCCAGAGAGCACATTTCACTCAATTATTCATTTAATAATTATTTATGAGCAACCACCATTATGCTAAGCATTGGAAATGCACAAATAAATAGGACCTCACGTGGGCTAATGAGGGAAACAGGTGCTAAACAAATATCTGTACTTGCTGAAAATTTGGTTCAAAAAGTACAATCTAATTTTATAGCAGTAGGGGCTATATTTCAGTTTTTTCTTAGGTGTATTTCAGTTTCATAGTGAAATTTGTGGCAGTATGTTCTTTCTTGCATATCTGTGTACCACTGGGGTCCCACTCTTTGTTCCGTGTTTTACACCCAAGTATCTGGGCTAAAAATGCACATAAACAGAATCTGAAAAAATATTAATCTGCTCGTGGTGTTAAGAACTAGAAACCACATGTATTTATCCTAAGTAAAATCGATTTAAAATAAATAAACCAGATTTAAGATATCTAAACTTGAAAGAGAGATTGAAGAAAATCCTAGTCTTTTTCTGTGAAGGAAACGGAAAACATTATGCAGAAAAGATGATCCGTTAAGTTCAGACTCCCTGAACTATTCTTTAGATGACATTCATATTAAATTTGAACCTTTTAAGTCAGAAAAAATAAATGTGTGAGCACCCACTACATATGCTAATGACACATTTAATAAAAAGAAAAATTGTTTTCTCAATAGCAGATTTAAAATGACAAGATTTCTTTGCACGTGTCAATTATCACCCTCCTAGTTTCCTCATGGGCGACATAATTCAATTTTAGCATTTCCTCTCTTTTGAGAAGTAAAAACAGACCACATTAGCAAAACCGAAGATTTCCAGGAAGTACTAGTTGCTGTAATGGTGAATAACGTGTAGGTGAATAAATCACTGTTTGGAAAGAACTATAAAACGTTTTATTGAAAGTCTGCCCCCCATATTCAGGGTTTTTCCCCCCTGAACTTGAAAGGTCATTGAAATATCCTCAAGATGGATGTTAAATAAAAACTCCATGATATATTTGGCAGTTCATTTTTTAAAAACTGATATGTCAAAGCTTGTTTTTCTTGACTGATGTGGAAAAGTTTTTTTAAAAAGGCCTCAGTGAAAGGAAATTACCTTTCTAAATATAACGTTCTAAAGTGATGTAACAGTTTTTTCCATATGTTGCCTGAATAAAAGTAGTGTTTTTACAGAAGCCTGGTTTAAAAAAAAAAAAATCAGTGCTTCACCATTAAATAAACATGCAGTCACAAATTCAGATTTCTAAAGCTATCTCCCAAAATGTTAGAATATTAAATAACTAACATAAGAAATATGATATCTTCTGTTTCCCTTTACTAACATCTATTTTACTTATGAGATGTTCCAACTTTAAATACCAGAGCCATCTGAATTCTGTTTATTTTAAGGAATTAACATTGTTCACTTTCGCTGCTTGCTCACACATCTGAATTGCTTAAACTTATTAATCTAGATTTAAAAAGAAGTTCCTGGACTCTAATCTATAAAACGTGCTGCTCATAAAATTTTTATGCTTAGAAATGTTCATCTATTTCTGTGGCTTCCTCTGTTTTATTAAATACAGAATCTGCTAAAACCTTAACTTTCATAGTCACCTTTCTTCTTATTTATATCTGGACTTGATCTTTGGAAAGTCTTGCCTTACCCATAATTTTCCTCTGCTGGTGGGCTGCGAAGCCTTAAATTTTCATACTAGAGTTCTATTCTTTTTATGCTTTCGAGAGCACACTGTATCATTAGAGCTGCCTCTGAGCATTGTTGCTGGCTAAAGCCCACTGACTGCAGGTTCCTTAGGAGGAAGGACTGGGTCTGTCCTCGTCACTGCTGGGTCCTCAGCACCTATGCCTGGTACATCATGGGCACTCCTATGTTGGATGCATTCCAGGCACTTTGTGAGTAGCACAGGTTGCTTGAGTGATAGGAAAGCGAGTTAGCAAAGTGTTGATAACCGTATCATAGCATTTATAATCTAGCTACCATCCGGTCTGCTCACTGGTATACCTTCCTTCACAGCCTGATGTCTCAGGCAGAGGCTTGGTGTTTTTCTTTGTAATTTTGGTGCCTTCAACAGCACTTGAATGAATGTCATTCATTCAAGAGACATTCACTACTTCACATTTTTGCCCTGTGTCTCCTCTAACATTGAAAAATAAAAGAAAATTGTGTTGGAATTTGGCCAGCTTTCCTTATTAAGAGGCTCCCTTTGCTTTTGTGTAGGAATGAAAAAGAGAGGGACATACAGGGGACTATAAAGAAGAGGTCACCTACTTGAACTTCTAATCTCTGATTAAGTATTGGAATCAACAATGCTTTCTCAAGTAATTATGCCAACTGTTAATTCCTTTAAAAAATAAGTAGGAAATGTCAAGTTCTAAGGTCTGGGCCATCAAAATCTGGTATGCAGAGTTTGTTTTTGTTTTTTGTTTTGTTTTGTTTTGTTTTGTTTTGTTGTCTATCTGCTTTGGATTTCCTTTTTTAAAAGTTCACAGCCAATTTAACATGAACTATAGTCCAAATTTGGGAAGCATCCAGTATCAGCTTAATGTATCTTAATGCATAAAAACTTTAATCAATTCTACCTAGTATTGGTGTGTGATCCTGTAGAACCCGAGGCTTGATACAGACTAAAAACTGAATTTGTCTTAAAAACTCAACTCATTTTGTAAATTTTATTTATGTGCAGCATGCAGTGCCTGATGAGATATGCAAACCGATATAACATCAGGATCAAGTGAGTAGAGCCTTCGTTTTGAAAAATTTTTCTTAATATACCTGTTAAAATGCCACTGAAACAGTTCCACTTATTAAAAATTGTTGATGTATGCAGTTTTTCCAAGAGCACATTCATTTTGTTATATGAGATGTGTTCCTCAGAGACACTATGGTTTACTTAGTTCGTAATCCCGTGCCTGGCATAGTGCCTGTCACATATGAGGCATTCGCTATGCAATTTAATCAAATTATGGGTAAAACTAGTATTTTTACTGGTTAGAAAACCAATGAATACTAGCTATTGAAAGATTTGTACCCTTTCTCCATAGTCTCCACTTCCAAATTCTAGGGGTTTTTTTTGTTTGTTTGTTTGTTTGTTTTTTTTAAGTGGTTGAGACTCACTGGATTCCATTTGAAACCAGAAAGGGTCAATTAGAGATATCAAATTAGGAATAGAAATTGACTTGAGTTTGCAAGGAAAACTATAGAGTGTCTGTCTTTGGAGGTTTCTATGAGAATAGAAATGTGTGTCTGTATATGACAGATCCTAATTACTGTTGAATTAATAAATAAAAACTGAGTGAGTTATTTGAATAATCACCTATATAAATTAAAAATTCATATGATTATTTAATATTCTTATTCCAAAGTGATTGATAATTTAAATTTTCTCCCTCCACGCCACTTCGGTCCATCTGTTTCGACTGTGAATTCTGTGGCTGGTGTATTTTCTTGTTTATGTCTGAACAAGTATGTGTACATTTAGCATCCCAGAACCAAAACTTGGTTCTATGAAAGGACTAATTACAATCAATAAACTTTTGACAAGAAAGAACTAGGAAAAGCAAGTGTTCTTATACTCTTCTAACTGTTGCAATTTTCCGTAATATTTCCAAATACATTTTTTTAAAAGTTGTCTTTCTAGAGAAAGTAAGATACTATTTAAAAAGGTATCTTCTCCAGTAATAACAAAAATGAGGTTCCTAGAAATATATCTAATGAAAGATCTTTGAGAGCTTTATGTAGAAAATAGAATAACTTCAGCTTTATCGAAAGATACTTTTAAAAGACCTAAATAAGTGGAGAGAGGATAGCATATTCATAGGTAATTTCATTATTGTAAAGATGTCAATTCTCTTAAATATGGATCCAATGTAGTCCCAAGCAAAACGCAACATGTTTTTGGTGGGTCTTAGGTTGATTTTAAAATTTATACAGAACAAAGATCCACAAATAACCAAAAGAATCCTGAAGAAGAAACGGGTAGAAGGATTTAGAGATGTTATGTATATTGTTATAAAGCCATAGTAATTTACACAGTGTGGTTTTGACAGTGCAGATAAGCAATTACAACAGTAAAACAGTAGTTCTGAAACAAGCCCACATTGATATAGAAACCTGATATGCAATAGAGCTGAACCGCAAATCAATGGAAGGAATAAATTAATAAATGATACTGGGTAATAGGTTATCTTATTGAAAAAAATGAAAATGGATCCCTGCTTCACACCATACATAGTAATCAATTTCAAATGTATCGAGGACTTAAATGTGAAATACACAATTATAAAGCTTTTAAAAGAAATGTGGAAGAATAGCTTCATGTCTTTGGGATAGGGAAAGAATTTATTAAACAAGACACAAAAATCATTGCACCATAAAGAAACATATATAATGACACCATATTTAAGAACTTGTATTTGTCAAGAGAGAGACTGAAGATAAACCATAATCCATAACAGACATATGGATTTAAATATTGGGGGAACATATAAAGAGCTCCAACAAATTCATAAGAAAAAGATAATTCCATAGGAAAATGGGCAAAATGCATGAACAATTTTTTTCACAGAGATGGAAATGTGAATGGCCAACACAAATATGAAAATATGCTCAAACTCATTAGTAATTCAGAAAAGGCAAATTTAAAATGCAAAAAAAAAATGCAACTTCTCACCCATCAGAATAGCTATGATTAAAATTTTGTAGTATCAGGTTGGTCATAATATGGAGCAAAAAGAACTCTCATATACTGTGGGTGGAGTGTAAATTGGTGCAATTACTCTTGGGGGAAAAATGAACCCAATAACGTTCAACATATGTATGATAAACAACTCAGCAGTTCAAATTCAGGTAAATACAAGGTAGAAATGTTCACCAGCAGAGCATATAAATATACCCCAAAGTATCCAACAAAATGCAATGAAATACTATCCATCAGTGCAAACAACTGCATTACACAATTAGCAAAGCTACATGAAGGACTCTCACAAACATAATAGTGAGTGGGAGAAAGAAAGTCACATTGGAGTATGTAGAAGTCTATTCTGTAGTTTAAAAGCACATAATTTATTAGAGTAAGATTCCTCCATGTTGGTTCGTTTTCAAGCCCCACATGTTTGCAGAATGGCTGCAGCAGCTCTGGCTTCTAAGCCCTCTTTTGTTCATGTCTAGTAGGAACCGGAAAAGGTATGTTTCCCCCGTAAATTTTAATAAAATACCCCAAATGAGGTCTCATTGGCCCTGATTGGTCTGGCTTGAGCCACGTGCCTATTCATGAACCAATCACAGTAATCAGGGTGAAGCATGATGAGTGGCGTAGCCTAATTAATGTCGTTCAGAGTGCATGGGCTGGGAGTAGGGAAAAGAAGAAGGAAATGCTGGTATGGTAGCAGGAAGGATGGTAGATGGACGTGGGGCTTCTAAAAATAACGGATGATATTATTCTGCCCACTTTCAGCAGCCAGTTTAAGAAGGTTTGGATTACACTAGCTTTGGTTACTTGCTTATGGTCTAGGAAGGACCCGAGGCAGCTCAAAGAAGTGCAGGTAGAAGCAGGAAAGTGGCTTTTACGTTGCCGCGGACCTAGCGTCACAAGTTACCTAGCATTCTCCAGTCAGAATGGACAGATGCGGAGCAGCGCTCCAGGTGGCAGGTATGAGGCAGAAGCGGGACTCTAGTCCAAACACAGATTCCTTTTGGATTTACATGATCAACATGTGTATCCCCTCAAAAATAACTTGCTTTGTTTTTGTCTGCTTGACAATCTCTGTTTCCGACTTAAAGAATCCTTTTAGATATTTATGAGAGGAACACTGGGAGATTTGCTTTTTTTTTTTTTTGCCAGTATTACCCTCGTGTACGTTTCAGTCTAGGCAGGTCTAAAGTCCTATGATTTCCAGTAGACCCTTAAGTGGATTTCTCCCCTCACGTGGTTGCTTCTATGAAGTTCATGTGTTTTACCCAAGAAATAAAGATAACGAATTTTGTGCTTATGAGCAAATCTTTGTGGGCTTTTCTTTATTTTAAATAATTGACATTTTGAGGGAAAATATTTATCATTTGGGTTTTTGTAAACTTATAACCATAAGCAGAAGTGTTTTTATCAGACATCACTTTTAAATCGTTCTTTGTCTAAACAAACACCTAATTCAGACCGTTAAAAGTTGCTTTTACCTAGTCCCTGGGTATGATGTTTCTCTAAAGCTAATAGGCTTTCTATTTTGTCCTACGTATAAAAAGCAAAGTGGGCCCCTTTTGTGGGTAATTTTCATTAACATTCATTCTAAAACAACGAGAATTGATCCCGCAGTTGCTGTTAGAAACACAAAGCTTTCAGTCTTTCTCCTTATTAAAAATAAGCTTATTTTAGACACTGTAGCTAGAAGAATGTAGTGACATATTGGCCTTGTGTGTCCTTTTTACAAGATCAACCCTGATATTTTATTTATTTTTATCTTCAAACTCAAATTAGTTGTGTTTTCCCCTTATAACTTATTTTAAACATCACCTTTCATGTTCTCCAGGCTTTAAGTTTAGCATTGTTCTTTGGCCAAAAGCAATAAAACGTGACCTATTTTACCACGATTCAGTGAAGTGCAATCAGCATTTTCTTTTCACAAATATAACATCAATATCGATGGCTATTTATAACTTTCCCCCAACCTTCTAAAGTGTGATGAAGTGGGTTTTTGTTTTGTTTTGTTTTGTTTTGTTTTACGTAAAATTCTATTTGTATTTCATGTCCTGAGTATAACATATTAGTGGATTTTGCACTTAAGGCTGGCTAATCAAATATTCTTAATATTTTTCTCTAAAAATCCTATTGTAGATTTATAGAACTGCCTCTGAGGTCCTTAACTATTCACCTATAAATAAACATCGCCGATTATAAAAGCTCTCTTGCTGTTTTCCTATACCTTTCATGGTAGTTCACCTTCTACAGACCAAAAATATAAATTCATTGGTTTACCTCATATTGAATTTCCTGGCTAGATGATGCTTTCTCCTTCCCCTTTTTTAAAAAGTGCATTTGCACTTTTCATCATTTCTCAGTGAGGAAAGCATTATTCTAAAGATTTCCTTAAATGTTTTCTATATAGATCTTTCACTATAAAGATAATTGTGTCGACTAGGACTCATTTTCAGACTGTCTCCATTTTCATTTGTGATTGGTCTTTGCTGCCTCCGGACAGAAAACATTGCTTTTCACATATTGTTTTTTAAAATTATCTTCCAGCACCTTTACTGTTTCTAACAGGGTATTTTTTTAGTTATTTCTCTTGTGTTTTCTAAGTCCTTGACCTTGTCACCTGCTGATGGTGGTAATTTAGTGTGTTCATTTTCTCTCAATATTGTGTTGTGAGCCTCTTTTATTTTATTCCTGACTTTTTAATAAAAATGTTCTCTGTTAGCTTTAGATCATTTTAAAAATCATGATAAATATCTTTCTATTTCTAGGTTACCGAGAAGTTATCAGATATCGGTGCTGAGTTTATCACGTGCCCCTTAGGCATCTTTGAAAATACTAATTTGTGTTGTTCTCTTGTGACCAATTAATAGAACATAATAGAAATATCCACCCTTCTACCCCAACTACTTTACAAAGATGGAAAGTGAGAGGAATTATGGAAGACAGCCATGGAAAGGAATGCAGGGCTAGAGTGGCCATGGCCTTAGACAGTTGTTCCCATCCTGGGGTGGACTTATGTCTTGGAGATAGGGATACTCTGGTTAAGACCGAGTGAAACCATCCATTCTCTTTCCACTCCTCAGGGTTTCATCTCTCCTCTGGGTAGGGGAAATTCTTCCTGGCTCCCAGGAAGTCATTAAGCTTGATTTTTAAGTGCTATTGGAAGTATAAGTCTCAATTTTTTCTGAGTATTTCGAGGAAAGGAGAAAATCAAAGCTTGGACATCAGTAACTTTGTAACACCACATTCTGCAAGTTTTTTTTTTTTTTTTTGCCTGGTTTATTTTTGTTTTTGTTTTTAATTAAGTTGTTATGATTATGGCATAGGTCTGTTATAGACCAGTAGCACAGATATGGCGTTTTCCTGGGAAATTTATGGCCTTTTTGTATACAGTCTTCCTTTTGCTATTTAAAATTAGCCCTGATTCTCATCCATGTTCCACTAAAATAATTTTGGAAAAGTAACATTTAATTCAAATGCAATTCATTTTTTGTTTTTCTACTACAGATGAAGACGGATGTCAGGAGTCTGTGAGTGAAGACATAGGAAATGCTTCAGCTATAAACGTGAGCTGTTTTCATTTTTTTGCCATTGAGTATGGAACATGTTAAAAAATTAATTATTTAAAATTTAGGTTTGTTAGAAATTTTTGTCTAAGTATACTGTAGGCAAAATTTTTCTTGCTTTTAACTATTTTGTAAGACAGAATAAGAAATATTCTAACTACAGGATGAAGTATGAAAAAATGTATAGTTCAATATATATATATAGACTACAAATGGAGTTGGGAACAGTAAAGCATAGTGTCACCCAATTTGGAGTCATTTCTTCCAACTGGCCTTTTAGTTAATGAGTAGGTCTTTTAGGTACTATTTTAAGTGCTTTTCATTGGCCAGAAGAATTCTTCTTAACCTTTTAAACTTCTTTTTCTTCAAGATTTAAAATCTCAGTCCACTTTTGTAGTATTCGAAAAGCTGCAATGAATGATAACAGGCAAAGGAAGGATGGGATATGCTTTTTTTTTTTAAATCTAGCCAATTATTTTACTCTGTTTCTTTCCTAAGTACTTTAATTTATCATACTCTGACCACATTAGAAGCTATTTGTCAGGACCTGAAATGTTGAACTAACAGTTATATACCAAATGCTTTCTGGAGCAATAGGAATATATGAAGAAACTCAATCTGGGAAGCATAGCAGTATCACTTTTTACTCACAAGTTTATATTTTCAATTTTATACCAGGTCTTTTTTTTTTTTAACCAAACAGTAAAATAAGACAAAATGAAAACCATAAGTCTAACAATCAGTTAGAGCTTTGCTGCCTTTAACTAGCAAATTAATAATGCTTCATTGAAATTATAAATATTTGATACACTGCATTATTCTTGAAGTTCTCAAAGTTATTACAAAGCTAAATGGTATTTGAATGGAGTAAAGAGGACTTTGTGTCAGAGTCCGGAGTTCACTGGTGTTTTGTTAACCGGGGAAACAATGGCTTTCTTGCTGCAGATCTTCATTACTGGCGAGAAAGTCACAGAAGACCTTGTGCCTGACTTCTGACTAGAATGCTGAGTAGCTTAAATATCAGGCGTCTATGTGGTTCAGAGTTGACTGACCCATTATACACAGGGCTCAGGGTCTGTGATATTTTCAGTGGCCCTGAAAATGTTTTAATTTTCATCTCACTTAAAAGCGGGAAAAAATAAACATGATAATAGTGAATGTATAACAGTAAGCCCAGCCTGGATTATATTTTTCTTTAGACCAATGCAGCCAGAAAATATGATTTTTAATATTTTTTTTTTCTGGAGGAAGGAGCCAAAGTGCACAGAGCTCAAGAAAGTCATCGCATGTCCCTCCCTGGGTCACGTTCTACATATGTGACAGATTCAATCATTTGAATGCTGTTTTCTTCTCTCTCTCTCTCTCTCTTTTTTTTTGAAAAATAGTAGTCATTTCTTCTGCATAAAGGATTATCTCCTCTGTAAAT
This sequence comes from Pteropus medius, assembly GCF_902729225.1. NCBI lineage: Eukaryota > Metazoa > Chordata > Mammalia > Chiroptera > Pteropodidae > Pteropus > Pteropus medius. The sequence continues at coordinate 1,622,861 of NW_024353790.1, read as the reverse complement.
GAGTTTATAGACTTGTCTGCTCATCAGAGAGATGCATGGCTCTATCTACAAAGAAAGAAATGACATATTGTTAGGTTAGATAGCTGAAGTTCTTCATTATGTTTTTGTAGAATAAAATAAAAATGTTCTCCCTTGAGAGGCCCGTTGATATTCTGTTTGCTTCGTAATATGATATGGAAAATAAAGGAAGAGGAAGCAAGACCGCCTCAGGATTCTTTGGTCCCGGTTTAGACAAGTGTTTTTTGCCTGGGGTGGGGGCGTTCCGTTAGGGTGGCTCACCCCACCCCTCACTGCTGTGGGAGTCTGGAATATTAGCTCTTCCATAGTCCCTGATCTGCGTTACTGACTATGCAACAGTTTCAATTACTATGACTGATCTGGTTTTGTTTGTTTCTGAAACTGTGATCTGGGCTTGGAAAAAATATTTGTGTTAGCCTTCAACTGCAGTGACCATAAAATGAGAATCGCTTCTGAGAGTCACTTGTTGATTTAAAAGTAAGTGTGTTGTATGTCTGAGGACTTTTATCAAAATAGGTGCCCACTCAAATATAAACTCCCCAAGTGCCGAAATCTCTCTATATTTTGTTCGTTGCTATATACTCCAGAAGAAGCAAGACATATGAGAGAAGCTCAAATGTTTGCTGAAAGAATGAATGAGCGCATTTCCTCCTTTGGAGGAATCACGTTTCCTCCCCTCCCTCTTCCCCATGTACCAAGGCTCCAGGCTACCGGTTTGAGGTAGTAACTGTGAGGACTCAGCAATGGAAGGGCCTGTCTCCAGTGCCCTCAGGGGTGACCCTGTGCTGGTCAGTCCCCATCTTGAGACTTAGTTTGGCTTTCACAAAAACAGACAGTTGGGCTAGAAGGAACCTTTTTAGTCTTCTAGAACGAATTAAAACAACCACCAAAAACAGGCATTCTAATGGCCTTCTCCACCTTGATGGTCCTCTGGGCTCCCCTTACCCTGTGTTGGTCTCAGGCTGGTCCAAGCCCCCCACACACACACTCCCCGCCCCTGAGGAAAAAGCACCCCCATGTTTCTAAAGCAATTATTTATTTTAAATATAAACGTATGTTATTAAATTGATAAACACTACCCCCGCCCCAGAAAGAAGGGTCGTGTTAGATTTCTAACATGAAATGGTGTGGGGTATGTAAGTGAGCTGCCAAACCTCTAGTTGTCATTCTAGCAAGTATGTGGGCATGTATACAAAAATACACATAGTACAGCAATATATAATCCCCCAGTCTGCTACCCGCAGACTATAGTATATATAAGAGCTGTCTTCTCTAGGGAAGTGAGCCAGTATATGCCACTGGGCACCACTTAATCACATTTAGGAAAGCAAGAGAATTCTAGAGAGAACTACCGCTCTCTCCAGCTACTGAAGACCTAAGTCTAGAGGTGTCAACAGGAGGAACGAACTGACTTTAATTAGTAATATTTGATTAGGTCATCCTGGTTTACATAAACTTTTGAAAAAATTAGAGCCTATTTTGCATGGTTTGTTGACCCTAGAGAACTAGAATGCATTGTTTTTCTGTTGGTATGACATATGTTTTGTGTGTGTGTGTGTGTAGTGGGGAGAGGGCTTCAAGACTACATTTTTGAGGCATATTCTTGCATATCTGCACATTCAGGTATACCTACTTTTTTCCTGAATGTACTTGCCCCTGCATTTTGTCCTCAATGCCTTTTTGTCCAGGGTTTCAGCGGCTCCAGTTCTTTGATGACAGCGTCCCAGGGAGAAGCCACTATTAGAAGCACACAGTGTAGAGCTGCCCAAGGAGAAGAAAGAAGCCAACTAACTGTTCCGGGGCACACACTGGGCTCTGGCGTGCTTGGAGCACCCTGATCTTTCCTGTTCTTGCTAGCAGATCCCAAGTTCCTTATACTGTCAACTGGGGGAACAGGAAAGCGGGGCGCTTTCAGTGAAGATGCCAAAGCTTAGAAATGGCATGTTTCTTCTCCTTGACTTGCCATGACTAGGCACTGCTGTGATGGTGCCTGGTGGCCCTACTGTGTGGCCGTGCTCTTCTCTAGAGGCTAAGCGTCACTCTAGTTTCTTCCATCTCTATCTGAGGACTCTTACTACCTTTTCATGAGCAGTTGCAGGAGGCCCTCACCCTGAGACCATCCTGGGTCAGTAGCTGCTTCTGTGACACCTCAGAAGTATGTAGTCTTGAAGCTGAAGCCTTTGTGTGATTGGAATATTGTGGCTTGTTACCCCTAAGTCTTACAAGCAATATGGTAAAGGCATGTTCAGGGAAGAATCAACATCCCTCCACATGTCCTATAAGCGACCTTGCCAGTGTCTTCCTAGAGCCTTCTAAGTGCCTTACTTAGGGATGATAGATTTGTCGGAAGGCAGCTAATAGAAGAATTATCAGGGAGAACGGCATAAATGATTCACAATATGAATAAATAACTTACTGTATTGAGCTAGACATTGCTAATAATATAACCATCAGTACAATTCTTGGCACAGTGCCAGAGGACAGGGACTTACTGCAGTGTCATTGATTGAGACGCTCTCCTTTAGTTTCTTCTGTTGCAAAAACCCCTGATTATTTCTTGACATGGTGTTGTCATGAAAATGATTGTTTTAAACGTATAATCCAAGATGAAAAGCATTATAATAACTAAATATCGTGGTTACAAAAATATAGCACAAAATCACGGCCTTCTGGAAGATGTACAGATTTGACTCTCTTGAGTACTGGGTGCCTCTCCTTCATTAAATGATATCACCTGTAAAGAGATCTGCAGCTCAGGTGCACAAAGGCACGGCCGTGTTTAACACTGCTGAACTGTGCTCTTAAAGGTGATAAAGTGTACGTTGCATGTATTTTACCACATTTAAAAAATTTTTTAAAATATCACTTAGAAGTTTGCATACTTTAAGCTGGTATAGAGTCTAGACATCCCTGGGGAGGAACGGGGAGGAGAGGTGTTGGAGTATGCAGAAGAGGAAGACTTCCTCGCCATAGATCTTTCCTTATATCCTATGAAGGGGATAAAGTGGTCCCCAACCATTTTTGAGAGAAAAAAGATATATATATATTTTTTAAGTACTTGTTTTCTCATGAAGGGATGACCTTCGAAATGAAGAACTAGTTCCTGTTCCTGGCATTGAGCTTTAGGGGATTCTCAGGACACTGTGTCCTCAATTTTGTGAAATTATGGTAATAGGTTTCTGTCAAAAACAGGAAGGGGAAGGGAGTCCATGGTTAAATAAGTTTGAGATTTAAGCAAGGTTAATGAGTTTCTGTGCTGCCGTATTTATTATTGGATCACAGTACCTCCTCCCTCTCACCACCTCCTGCCCCGCCTTCTACTTTTTAAACCTATTACTGTGTTGTTCTGTGGAACGCAGTTTGGTAAATGCAGATTTGGGTCAAGTATGGGATTAAGGTCAAGTATGGGAAAGAGGAAGCAGTCAGGCACAGACACAGAAGTTGGTTATAGGAAGAAATGTAAATGAATTAAAGCCATATTGTGACCTGTCTGGCTAGGAGGAGCCAGGAGAGAGGACATTTGCAGAGCAAAGCCCTATACGATAGCTCTATGTGCTCCAGCCCTGTTTGGATAACCTATAACGGAGCCAGCCCTTGAGTCTGCTAGTTAGGGAGCCCCTCACCTTTCTCTCTCCCCTCAGGCTGACCTGTATGTTCCATGTAAAACTCGTGGGGCCTCTTGAAGCATTTAGCGAAGCCATTGGCTCAAGGCTCAGCAGAAGATGACATTTAATCGTCTGAAATTCTAATGTGGAAGAAAGTTTCCTTGGATCTTTTGCTATTAAACGATCTCCAATCTAATAATACTTGATAAATTATGATGGACCCACTTATACAACACGTATTGAAAAAGTAACATAAAATTACTTAGCACAAGTTGTTATCAATACATTGCTAAAAGTGATCTGTGTCAGGATGATCATTCTATCAATGAGAGCCTACTTTGTGTGAAGCAGTATGTATACAGCACAAAGCATGGCGAAGGATGCAACAGTGAGAACATAAAGCCTCTGCCCTTGTCACAAAGATGATAAAGTGAGTCAGAGGAGGTAAAACACATATGCAAATACTGTTTCTAGGAAGCAGCATGTGATAAAAAAAAAAAACCAGAAATTTAGAGTAGCAAAGGGATTAGAAATGTGATCTGAAGAAATACACTTCCCAGCAAATTGTTCACTCGTGAATGTTCCGTGTCTTTGAAAATAATACTTGTTTTTTGTTGGTTGGGTAAAAATTATGGATTAAGTCACAATCATTTAATTTTTATTCAAATCACTGATATACTTACTTCGTTTTTTCTTTACTTGACCTGTCATTTTCTGAGAGAGCTGTTTTGGCATTCTCATTGTGTTAGTGAATTTCAATTTTTTCTTTTAGTTCTTTCAGTTTTTCCTTTGTATGTTTCAAAGCTGTGCTTTAGAACATGAAGGTTAACAAGTTATTCACTCATTATATTCCTAGGTACAAGGTAACTGCTGAACGTTAGAAACCACACAGAATGTCACATCCCCATGAAGTGTGGGATCACAGATTATGGAAGGTTTCATGTTTTTAACATCTGCAGCTAATGACAAACCCTGGATAGACCTACCAGGGGCTTGCTCAGGGACCATCTTATGGGAGCAGAAAATGTCTTATGAACCAGATGCACTTACCAGTGGTGCCAGATCTGCTTTTAGCAGCACTAGGTAACGAATCCAGTGTCTGGAACAGATAATTAGTTGTAATATTTGAGAAACTTGTAGAAGCATTGGACCAGATTCACCAAGCTTAAGAAGTCAGTAAAGCGGAATTATCCAGCAGAGCTTTAGGTAAGCAAGGCCTGCATTCATGTTAACTGAAGAAAGTGACCTCACCTCCCCCTGTGCCTTGACCCCTTTCTTCTGTCTCATTCCAGTTCCCAACCATCGCAATTTCAGTTGCATTTTTTCAAAGCATGCATACTTTTAGAAATCTGTGTCATATTATTGCCTTACGCCATCATGCCTTTTCTATGCCATAAGGAAAGCCTGTTCTGGATGAAGATTACATTTGTGATAAAGACTTTTTAGAGTTAAGCAGGGCATTAAAGCAATCATTGTGTTTTAAAATAGAAAGGCATAGAGTTGCAATTGATCTTAAATCCTGTATTAAGTAGACTATTTTCTTTTAATATTCTTTGTCTTAAAAAATATGAGGTCTGGTTTCTTAAAGTGTTGTAACTTCATACATATTCCTTTGATTTCTAAAGCATAGTCATTCAAAGAAAAACAGTTCAACAATTTCACAACGTCCTCATAAATGGAATATTATAACAACCAGGCTCTTAGAAAAATGATTGCCAAATTGTTTTTCTCTGGTTTCCCTTTTTTCCTAAGCCTCCTGTCTCATTTCTAACTCTTTTTTTGGGTGTTTTCACTTAGGGATCTCCAGTCACCTCTAAAGTCACTTATTCTTAAAACTACCACTTTCTCCCAGCTCTCATCATTTCAAATGCACATCTGAATCTCTCTCTTCCTCCTCCCCAGCCCTACTCCAAAATACCCAACTTGTCACCGAATCTCACTAAATGTATCTTTACCATCTGTTTCTTCCTTTCTTTTTCATTTCCAGCCTTTGTGAAGGAAAAACAAACAAACAAACATTGGAGTGTTGACCACAAACTGCACACTACATACTTTTTCTTATTTATTTCTTTTAGCCTTGTGTAGTAATCATGAATTGGACTTTACAGGTTAGGAGACTTGAAGCTCTCACAGATTTAAGGCATTGCCCAGAGTCACATAACTAGTAGATTTTGGGAACGGGACGTGTTATAAATACCCAAGTGCAAGTCCAAGTCCAGTGCTGCTTTACTGCCGTGGAATGTGAAGTGCGGCCCCCAACCCGGCCATGCATTTGCCTCCATGGTGCTATATCCAGGCAGAAGGACTGGATTCTCTTTCTCTCTGGTTTTCTGGACTTGAGAACCTTCGGTTCATTCTGCCCACCAGCCTGGTCCACCCAAAGTGCTGGGTTAATTATGTCAGATGTCTGGTCTGAAACTCACCGAGACATGTTGTTGCTTGCTTCATAAGTGCCAAGCTTTTTTTTTTTTTTTTTTTATCTTTAAGTGACTGTTCTAGAAAAGAATATTTTGCACCACCCAGAACTCTCTCCACTCATGAAGTCTGTACAAGAGAAACACAGTGGGATCTGAGGTCAGCTGGACCTGGGTGTGGATCTCAGCTCACCTCCTTCCTGGGAGGACTTGGGCAAATTTTTTGCCATCCTCATCTATAAAATCTTGACAATAAACTCACTTCAGTTTATTTGTGGGTCTAGAGGATGCATGTACAATTCCAGCTACAATGAGAGCCTGGCCCTTGGCAGGCTCTCAAGTGGAGCTAGAGGGCAGTAGCGGTAATACTATTATCTAGACTTTATCTGTCCTTTTAAACTTAGTTCAGATTTCTCCTCCTTTTTAAATTACTCCAACCTGATTTTATCTGCTCCCTCCTCAAAGCTGCTGTATCAGTTAGCCTCTGAACAATTCATTTAGCAATTTTAATTATGTAGTGCCTCTTGACACTGCTTTGTGATCTTAAAAATCCTTCTTGAAATGCCTTCTTGAGTGCTGTTAACTCCTGCTCTAATGGACTAAAGGAATTTACAGGCAGGGCTAAGTCATATGCATGGTACATAGCCTGGCACCTTCTATGTAACTATCCACAAACTTTAGACTCAAAATTAAGAATTTTCACATATATTCGTAAGAAACCAATAAGCTGAGTTCATGTTAAGTATAGAGGGTTCCCAGGTAGATCCCCGCCCCTCTCCCCCGTCCAGCATGATTATAGCCCAAATTTCTTTGTTCATAGTTCTGAATATGAATAATAATACAGAGCAAAATTTAAAACTCCAGGAGATTGTATTATCCAACATTTCTGATAAAACTATCTTTTGAACCCTGGGAAATCTTAAACATGTATGTATTAACAGTCTTGTTTTATTTTCTCGGAATAACTCCAAATTAGGAAAAAAATCTCTAACTTTTTCAATAAGAAATTTTTCTCTCTTTCCCCCTGGCCGAGTTTTCTTTCGGCAGCGGGAAGGTGGTGGGGGAGGGGTAGGGAGGGGTCGGCAGGACGAGGTGTCTTGTGGGGAGGATGATCCTGTAATATAAAACCTGAGGAAGAGTCGTGGAAGATCTCTTTTAGAAATTAAAATGTGGTGGCACTTTTAAACTGAAGCAACAGTTTTGTTTATTATGGGCTTTTAAGCGTCATTCAATCACCCCATATTCAGAGCCATTTTTAAGAACTCCACACTTCATGTGTAAGTTTAGCTGGAGATTTAGCCTCCCTCTTTAAACAATAGAAGAATTCATGGAAGAAGAATCATTTGAAACAAGTTGCAAGCAAGTTTCACCTGCCAAGGTGTGTGTCCTTTCGAAAAATCACATTTAAATGCACTCACACTAAGTCTTCTTCTAAACAAAATACATATTGATAACTTTGGCAATATTTTGCTTACATAGAAAAAGTTACTTGTTGAAACATGCTTAAGGACAAAAAAGGTCTCCTCGGTCTGCCAGGTCTAAAGATGTGACATTGAGCTGTATGAGACCCTTTGGAGGAGCCCTTCCTGGGGAAATGGCATTTTTCCTTCTTGGGGTCAAGGAGGGGAGTGAAGGGGTGGAGACCACATCCCCCAGCTGTGGAAATGTGTCCTCCTGGGGAACGCCTGGCTTAGTGACTGAATTCTTTGCTTTGTGCCCTCAGCCTCACTCATCTGTCTATGAGACAATGGTAGATAAAGCCTCGGAACACACCCAGGCACAGCCTGGCTTGGCACACATCACCCCTGAGATTTAGAAAGAGCTCTCTCTTAGCAAAATGCCCTTTTGATAGAAAATTTTCAAAAATTCAGACATTTTGTAGAATGTTTGGACACTTAAGGCTAGTATTTAAAGACTGGGAACGAATAAAGATTCAGTTGGTAAAACTACGTGTATGCACAGCATATGTTATGTGCAGGCGATATTCAGTTTAAGCCAGGCTTAAACTGAATATCAAAAGTTTGTTTGAAAATATTTTGGAATGGGCAGTTCCCCGGAAAACAGAGCCTAATTAGCCAAAACTATATGTGAAAAGCAGTAAAGGCCACTTGGGAGGCCAGTTCCCATTACTAATATTTTTCCCCATTGTTCCCATAAGCAATTGAAATTTCAAAATTTTTGGACAAACCTCATCTCCTAGAGAACTTCTCACAACTAGAGAATGAAGCATAAACAATTTTTATTAAGTGATATATCTTGATATCGGAATTTAGAGATACACATATGAGCCATAAAACTATAGTAATACAGACATGAGTGATTCGAGAGAGTTTCACAGAGCAATAATAGAAAACAACGATATAGCACTTTAAAAATGTGTTTCTATTTTATCCCATTTTTAATTTTGAAACTCTAAGACTCAGACGTTCTTATGCATTTTGTGGCAAGAGTTTCGGTGGAATGCTGTGAAGTGAACGGTGTGATAGAGCCTAGTGTCCTGAGGAGAGAAGAGGAGACCATAAGAATGATGGCATGTCTGAACCTCCTAGGGAGAGAGAGGAGCGAGGAGCGAAGAACTCAGAAGAGTGGGCTGTAGAACGGAGGGATGTGGACCTACTCCGTGGACCATCCCAAAGTGAGAATTTGCTAGTTATGGGCAATGCTCGGTTGAAGGAGAGAAGAAGAGAGAGGGTCTGGAAATCCTTGCCTTTACCTCTTCCTTTCGGCAACTCATCTCCCTAGTCAGGATTAGCCCTGTATCTCAAACGTGTATTCTTCCATCAAAACAACGATACGCTATGGTTACATCCCACAGTTGAGGGTCATTATGGCTTAAAAAGCTTTTATAGGCAGATATATACCATTAGAACCTGGAACGCATTTTCCTGTAGAAATAAAAAAATCATTTACCAGGAGCCTTTCGGAAAATACTCCATTTTTAAATTGGTTCTGCCTGTAAGTGTAGAGTTGAGCGAGCCTGAGGAGAGGTTAGTAGTAAAATGCTCGTTTCTCATGGAGGATGTGGGACTTTTTTCCTTTGGAACTCAATGAGCTGTTCTACCACTTTGTACACCTGGAGACCAGTCTCAACTATGTGTCCCTTAGACACAAAATAAAATTCCAAAGTTTTCCATGCTTACGATTTTTTATAAATATGAGCTTTTCTAGCTGAGAAATTTTAAACACTTATGAAAATGATTATGATACTCATGCGGTCACTTTAGAGTACAAAAAACAGATGGTAAGGAGTTTTGTTGACATGACCAGCTGACGTGCTGTGAGATATTGAACAACTTGGATTTATTTTTCTTCTTTCACGATTGTTCTTCTGACCATCTTGAAAGACAGCCAAGAAAACTTTTTCTTCTAATTATTTCTAACTACTTCTCAGAAGTTCATTCAAGACTTACAATTAAACAAATCATCCATGCTTAGGGAGCACCAATTTGAACATCAAATGTTTACATTTATAAGTAGAGAGGATGAATTATTTCCCCCTAACTACCATCAGGTGGTTTTGGCCTGAAAGGCAAGTTATTTAGTTTTGCTCACTCTTGTATACTGAGCAGTTGCTCAGTAAATTAGTTAAATAATATGGTATCTTGGTTCAGAAAAATGTAATTCCTGAACCATTTAGAGCAAATGATAAATAATTTGCATTTTAGATTTATAGCAAATTGAAGACTTACTTTCTAAAGAATTTTTATTCTAATATATCAGTGTATATTCAGGAAGGAAATACTAGAGATATGTAAGGTACTTCCTTTTCTAACATTCAAAGCACACTCAAGTTTATTACATCTTTTATCTCCCACTCCCCCAGCCCCAAATTGTCGTACTTTCACTGGTTTACTGGTTTCATTGGAAGTTTTCACTGGTTTTACACTTTATCAGATAGAATATTTTAAACTATAATAGAGACGCTTGCTCAAATGTGTTAAAACAAAACCTTCTGTTGAGGGATTGTAGCCTTTAAGATTCATTGACTCAGGAACATCACTGAGGACTTAGTTTCTTCCTTCTTTCTGTTCCGCCATCTTTCTTGGCTTCCTTCTCAAGCAGGTTCTGCTAAATGATTGCAAGATGGCTTCTAAACACAAACAGATCAACAGATTCCCTTGTCCATACATACCAAGAGAAAGAGAGGAACCTCTCCCCAGCCATGGGATACAAATCCCTTCTCCCAATCTGATGAGGTCACTTACATCATGGAAAGCAGTAACCACACTAAGAATGCCATACACAGACTTAACCTAATCAGGGTCCACCGATAGAGTTGGGGATGGGATCAGCTGTACCTATTCCACATGGCTAGGAGTAGAAGGGATGAAGAGGTGGATACTTCAACAAAACAAGTTGTTGTTAGGAAGGGGGAAGTGGAGAATTGATGCTGGGGTGAGCAACCAACAGTGCCCATGAAAGCGGAGCTGTTGTACTTAATTGTTGCATTCCTATTTTCTAAATAAAACACATTTCTGAGTCTAATCTGTCAATCCCTGGCTTTTATCTCTCCATACTATTGCAGATTGCCCATCCTTCTACAAAGTTACTCAGATTACTTCTTGGCACCTTGAAGGAGAGGGAGCATGTCTTATGTTATGAACAGCTGTGGTGTTGTCCTCATCTTCTAGTCGAAGTTGCTGGAACCTGCCCATAATCCCACTGACACTATTCTCCAGAATCACACATAGAACCTGCTCTAAGCGAATTAGTGCTTTGTTCTTTGGAGCATGTGCCAGAGTCATACTATTCTCAGTAAAGAATTGTGGGGTATGCTTCTAATTCCTCATGGAATTTTAAGTGAATGTTAGAAAATACTTTCTCTTCTCTATTCCTCTATCTTTAGGGCTCAGACATTGGCTGTCGAAACAGGGCCCGAAGACAGTAGATCAATAACTGAGCTGCTGAGGATGCCTGTTTTCTGGCTTGGATAGCTGGATGGAATTAAATTTTAATCAAGAGGACAGGCTCTGCATAATATTTAGTACCCAAGTTAAATAGACCAATGTAGGTGTATTTGTAACCTATTTATCCTTTATGTCTGTGGGAAAATGTGTTCCAGACTCCAAAATTTGAGTCTAGACACAATCTGTTTGTAGGTTGCAAGTTAGATGCTGTGTCAAGGATTCAATGATTTGATTTAATGATTAATGTCAATGCTAAGCAGGGGGCTTTCTTCCTGCTGGGTAATTTTTCTCCATTCATTGAAGGCACCAACACACATCACTAGGGAAAGACTATTGTTTTTCTTACCTACACAACAGGTGGTAAAATCCCTAGCTACTTCTGGTATTTGTTTCTTTATTCCTTAAGGTTTGGCAACCCAAGGAAGTTGGTTGAAGTAGTATGGGGAGCCTTACTCCAGAGCTCAGGTAATAGGAGAAAAACACAGTTAAGGCCAAAGGAATTTATAATATATAAACTTGGCCTCAGAAAGTCTGTCTGCCTGTGATAATATTACTTGCGCCCCCCTCGTAAGTGAAATGGTTATCCAATGGCTGATTTGATGCCATTATTTTTTCTTTCCACATTGGAAATATCCTTGCTTGAGCAAGAATTCCCCATTAAATCAACAGCAGCAACAGAGATATGTCTATGAGTCTTTCTTCTGAGTCTTCCCTCCACTCTGACAATGCTCTGGATAAAAGAGGCAGTTATATAAATGTAATGCAGACATGTAATGTGGACAAAATGTATTTAAAGGGTTAGATGTTCCATTTTTTGCAGTCTTGATGAGGTTGTGGTTGTCTGAAGTAAGCCTATATATTCAGATTGGAACATTTCCCAGGGAAGAGTCTAGGAACAAGGGTAAACTTAGTCTTCCTTTCAACAAGCTGAAGTCACCACAGATAACACTGGCTTCCCCCTTCAAGGGCTTCTATGGTCTGGTTCTGTCCAGCTATATGTCCTATTACTTCCCCATCCTATACCCGCACTGCTACAGCCATATCGGCCTATTCGCTGCTAACATGCACCTCTGTCCTCTTTCTCCATTCATGAAATGCCCCTTTTCTCTGTTTGGGGGCAGAATCCTACCTTCCAGAAATCCAATGAGCCTAGTGTCTCGACCCCTCTCTGTGCTTACCTCAGCCACACCTAGGTGTTAATTTTAAACATAGAAAAGACTTAGTCTTAAATATATCACATTACTTATGAGAAAATTGAGGCCCAGAGAGAGTTAGTGACACCACCAAATTTGCACAGTAAGTTTGTGTCAGAGACTGAACACAAGATATCTGGTCTTCTAGCCTAGCACAGTTGCCATCATATCAACTGTATTAATAAAATTATTTTCTCCACAAACGGGGGTGTCTGTACACACACACACACACACACACACTCACATTTTTTTACCTGATAAGTAATAAGAAAGGAAGGCTTCTAAAAATGGATTTGCTAAATTAGTCTATTTGGTACTGGGGATGCCATTTAAATCTTAAAATGTAAAAATTGACTGGGTTTGTATCATCTCTGGTTACCTAACACTAAGAATTCAAGTTTCTAGCATCCCCAAATATTTGAATGCCAGCCTTTTAAAATATTTTATTCTGATAAATAGGACTTTTAAAAAGAATTTCCACACATGACTTTATGGGTACCTAGTCTTTGACTAAGGGTCAGCACTAAGAAGGTTGCTTGTTTCTATTATGTGTTCAGTTGAGTCAGGTTTTCAACAAATTTACAAGAGATGACATTATGTTGTCTTAATACAACACTAAAATGGGGTTTGGACAGAATGGACTTCTGTTTGTTATATGCAATCTAACATTATAAAGTATCTTGGAAAAGAATAATTTGAAGCACAGAATCCAGTGACATCCTTTCATAATCTAGTTAATTTTCCTTGTTCATAGCAGTATAGTTTTTCCAATTTGCAACAGATGTTTCTAAACAAGGTGTTTCATTATCTCAAGCAGAAATATTTTCCTGCATTAAAAGTACCTAATATCACATGGTTTTCCTTATACAACCTCTGTACTGCTCAGGAATTTTTGGAGAAACTGAATTCAGACGTATGGAAAGAAGTGAAATAGTGAAAAACAGAAATGACCCTCCTTTAGAACTAAAGTTGGTATTAAATCCACAAACAATAACAAGTAAAAATACTCTCTTGTTATTGTCACGTGATACTTGTTCCTTGCAAAGATTTCTGAATCATCAGGTATAAAAGGCTTCAAGATCTCTTATCTGAGACATGTATGTTTAAAGAGACATAAAGAGCAGAAGTATTTGAAGATCAACTTGTACACAGAGTGGCTAAAATACTTATATACAAATAGGTCTTTCCAGGAATATAGAAGTGAGGATTGAGTCTAAAAGTCTACTATTGTTTTTTTAAAGCTAGTTGCTATTGGTGTGAGAGCTTTTCTGTGAATTAGAAAAGGCTTTCTGTGTTCCCGTGTTGCTGTGTCCTGGTGCCTACACATAGACTGACCAAGAACCTCACTGCTTTCTGTAACCTGCCAAGACAGGACATAAAACATTGGCTGCCCTACCTGCAACTTTTGCTAAAAAAAAAAAACCCAAAAAACCCCAGTAAATTACCATGGGAGACTTAAACAACCAAAACACCTTCTAAACACAGTGCAAAATGATTGGGTTCCTTATGGCTCCCTCAAATAGGTTTTCCACTCCCTGTAGTCTAGCTCCAAAGAAAGAATTATGGTTTTCTTTGAGAGCCAACAGTTCTCTTTGTAAATTTCTAGATTTTGTGTGATATTTTGAGTTCTTCTGCAATAAAATTTAATGGTCCATTTGAGAAACTGCACCCATATTGAGCATCGTTTCTATTATTGGGTTGTCTCAAGCACTTCTTTAGTGCTAAACTCATCTTTGATCTGCTGGGACTCACCGGTTTCCATGGAGTCTTGCTGGCTGATGACCAAGTGAGAGTCTGGCATTCCAGCCAGCATCCCTAATCGGGCCTGACCTGAAATCCTTGCACAAAGGACTTTAAAATCACAATGCTTTATATATAATCACTGAAAATAAGTTGATTATTTTGGGGGACGTGTACGGTAAAGGTTTAAAATTTTGTATTTCTTTTGCTTATTTAATTTTTGATTGGTTTCTGGAAAAATATTTTAGTCTTCTCGTGATACAAAATAGTTTTTCCAGTCCTCCTCCTTTGTGCAAAGTAATACAAAACAGAATTTGTCTCATTTGACCTTAAATGTAAATAAAATGAGTGCCAAATTATTATGACCAATATATTTCGTACATCTGGCAGTAATCTTTTTATTTTATGGCAGTGATGCCTCAAAGCAATTGTTAATCCTAATTTATTTTTAACGTTTTAATTTAAACCTTCTTCTCAGGGCTTTTTTTTCCCTCCTCCACCTAGTTTTGTTGGATGGCTAAAATAAGATCACTGAAAAAAACAACATTGATTTTTTTTTTTTTAAACCCAAACATTTGCACAGCTTCACGGTGGATTCAGGAGAGACAAAAGGAGATTCCTGACTTATAGCTAGTCCTTAAATGGAGAGGGACAAAAGCCTTCCAGACTCATAATTGTAGTGAGCTGGGCTATGCCTTTACTGTGCTAATTTAGTAGGAGCAACGAAAAAAAAAGAAATGACTCTTGCAGGGATGGGTGGGGTTGAGGAGGCTTCTGAGAGGGCATCTGAGCTCCTACGGAGGACATTCTCTGGCCTAGTTTGATGTCTGACTCCCTTGCAATGACTTGTGCTTGAACCCATAAGCTTCAACTGAAGGGAAGAATTAACTCTTAGCTAACATGTAAAAACATGAGGTGGTCTTTGGGGTAAATTTTTGCCTAAGTTATTTTCAGTACCTTACTATGACGTCACATTTATTACAGCTGTTTATGTAGGTCCTTTTGGCAGAACCCTGTGAAGCAGTTGGTGAAGAATGATTCTTTGACTCAATCAGGTTCTTTCCAAAGGTATTCTTTTTATCGACATTGTGCAAACCCAGATTTTGACCTTAAAGTGTATTTCTAATTTCCTTTTGAAACCATTCCTAGGATTACTAAAGGGATTTTTGTATTTAAGGAAAGCAGTGGCTTTATTAATTTTTATCCCTGCTCCTTCAATGAAATAGATGTTTATTTTTCTTCATAACCCCGTGAGTTTTTATAGACATATCAAGAAAAATAATCAAGAAAAAAATTTTTATACAGTATTTTCACATGTGCTTATGTTTTAAAAGTAAATAAACAATGAAGAGTCAATTTTCAAAAATCAGTAATGAGGTGTTTTTTCTAATAAAAAGAATAACTTAAGTAGAGTCTCTTTTTCTAACCTCTCACTGACTTTTATTTCACTAACTTTATAAGGAATGTGATCCATTTAATCATCTTTTTAAAGACATGTATAAGATAAATGCTGATTTGTGACGAAGAATAAACCTAGGAGCAAAGCATAGAGCTGGAAGAAAACTCCAGATGGCAACACTGAGCAGGACCACCACCCACGGCTACACAGGCCTGCTCTGCACACTCTGTGAATGGGGCCCTGTGTAGCTGTGCCAACACATCAGACCTACAGCTAAGGTTATTGAAAAGATATTTACATTCTTATGCTTTTTCATCAAACTTTTGGCTTTACTAATTATCCTTGGAATGATGGGGAGACCCTGGATCACATGAGCATTCATAGCAAAGGAGTCTATTAATCGTTGACCCCATTTAATAGTCCATTTGACTGTAACATAATGTTACGGCTCTTCTGTTGTATTTCTTTTCCCCCTCTGTCCTGAAGAGTGCGCCTTTAAAGAGAAAAGGGCAGAGCCATGATGAGTAAGAAGGAACCAAAGCGCAAGACTGTCAAGGAATTGGTCAAAGTCAGGAGTCTTCCCATACCTCACTTGCTCAGTCTTTCGTGAAGCCAACATTTAGGGAAGGGCTCCATATACCAGGTGCTGTAGTAAGTACTGCGAGACTGACACTTGCAGGGAGCTTATAGTCTAGTGGACCTGAAAGATAATCTTAAAGACCATCATAAGTGTATAATTATAAATCGCGATGAGTGCTATGAATTATGAGAACAGGGTACTCCTAAGAGAGTGGACTTTCATTGGTAGGAGGAGATTGAGGAAGGCCTGTCTGAAGTCAGGGCATGAATGAAAGAATGAATGAATGAGAGCCAGAAAGGCCAGCAGCTAGTGAGGGGCCAGCGGCTAGTGGACGAGTGGGACAATGAGATGGGGCTGGAGGGATGCATGAGAGTTTTATCATGTACGGCCTTGCAGGCCACGTGAAGGAGTTTGGCTTTCATTCTCAATGCAATGAGAATATATTTACAGGTTTTAAGCAGGGGAGTGATGTAATCTAGTTTAGCTTTTTGAAGATTCATTTTATCTCTGGAGTGGAGAATGATTGCAGATAAGAACGAAAACAAAGTAACCAGTTAGAAGACTTTGACAAGTAGGCTTATGGTCCCTTGGACCAGGGGATCCCTAATACTAAAGAAATTACCCGCCAGGGCACACAAAAGATGCGCAGATATTATCAAGAAACTACACTTTGCGTAATGGGAAGGGGGAATGATACCAGAAGTCTTCCAATATTTCCTTTACCTATCCCTTTTGTAAGTGGTGCAAGGACTGCCTGGGTTCTCTCGATACCACGGAGAAAGTTAGACTCCAGTCCGTGGATGTCCATATGAATAAGTCATTGTTACTAGGTGCTTTGCAATGCTGTACAAATTATAGAAATTGCTGCTGCCTCTTCAGTTTTCTCCTCTGTTCCTTTAAGTTCCTGGGGAAGCCAGAGGACACTTATATTGTTTGATCGTGGAGATGACGGAACATGGAAATTAAGGATGATTTTGAAGTTTTAGCCTTTGAAAAGCTCTAATTAGTTATTCATTGTAACTAAAAGCCTATGTTAAATTTTTGCTATATTTCACCGATAGCACTTAGGTGAAATAAGAGAATAAAAATTTTAAGTCATTATTACCTTGACACTGTGCAATATAATTAATATAAATATGTACATATATGTATTAAGTTATTTATATATAATATACATAAAGATTATTATGTAAGTCATATTTGAGGAATGTTTACCATTATTAAGTAATATTAAAGCATTGATGCATCATAGCATCAGCTCTTTGTTAATGTACTATCATTTTTTCCTTTGAATGTTGTAACAGAAAATCATACCGAAGATTTTAGAATTAGAAAGAATTTTTAAAGATGATTCGGTTAACACTCCATTTTGTTTGTTTGCTTTTGTAGAATTAAATGACGTAAAAGCACTCCCTTACCATGGACTCAAAAAAATCATACTCTTCCCCTCTTAAGAAGAACCCAAATGAATAAATTTTTAGTTGATAATTCAAAGAATGAAAAGATAAAAATATAATTATTTGTTTCTTTATTGATGTTTAACTATTTTCACACAGGTAATTTTAAAATGAAAGGAAGGTGAGAGAGAACTTTTTTTTAAGTTTGAGTGGTAAGAAAGAGCCCTATTTATAGATAAAAAAAAATAAGATAAGATTTGAATAAAATAACTAGCGCCTTTTAATGTTTTCTTTTCTTTTTTAGTATTTCTGCAGGTAGACTCACAGCATGAGTGTCTGCTTCTGAGTAGCATGAAATAAGTAATTCAGCATTTTCTGCTACATATCAACTCTCTGCTTATTTTCCCCCTCAAATTACATATTCTGGCAAGATTTCTCACTTGTTAAAGCATTTAATTATTGTGTTTGGCAGTCATGGTCGGTTGCATTATATAAACAAATGCCTACTTCAAACATTGAAACTGATTTTTTTCATAGTCTGCCAGAAAGCGAGACTATTTGATGTGCAGTTTGAATGCTCTATTTCTGATTATATAATTTAGGTCTGGGAATAGAATCTTGGCAGTTGTCTGCAGTCCTTATGCCACCGAAAATTAACCTTTAGAATCCTCTTTAAAGGGCAAATCATCATGGATACAAGTTCCAAAAACACTTTAGAGGTAAACGCCATTCTAGTAAAAGATCCTTTTATCTTCAGGCATTGCACATCTGTCTACTTCTACATTCTTTTTAAACGCTCTGTGTAATCCGTGACTTCTGCAGGGCTGCAGCTAATTCAGCCCCCCCGTTCTAGTCAGAAGAATCCCTGAGTGTTTAGATGAAGAGCCTGGCAGGCAAAGTGGATTTTCTTCTGCCTGTCTGTAGACAGTACTTGCTATTAGATGCTGAAATATATTCAAGAACACTTCTCAGGACACGAGATTCTCATTTAGGGCGTTGTATACACCTGTAGTCGAATAAAATCTAGGTAAGCCAAAGCCCTTAATGGACTTTTTTTTTCTTCTAAACTCAGTTTCTAGAAGATCTAACCCTGCCTTCCCACCACATATGCAAATACTTAGCCATGAAAAGATTATTTAAGAAAGAAAGGAAAACCTCCTGCAGCGTACTATCCTATCAGTGTTTTTTAAACCCACTTCATCTACCCTCTCTTCCTGGAGTCTGGTGTGACGCCCCTTGGTCATGAAGTTGCTCTGAGGCAGAGCAAGAGTCTGAATCGTGAGAGGTACCTACCTACTGAGTGGGAACTTGTATGACCCAGTTTAGAAAAAATTTTTTAAAAATTAACAAGGGTTGAAAGAAGGTTGAATTGTTAACCCTAATGTGACCAGAAAGTTGAGTTAGGCAGAACTTCTCACCTCTTGAGAATGTGGATAACTGCTATTTTATTCTAATAATGACAGAATTAATGACCTCAGAGGCCAAGCTCTGTTGCCCTTGACTTTCCCAGAATCCACTTGCTCCCAGGGAGTGATATAAGCTCATCTGAGAATGATCTTCATGTAAATTTAGGGCAGAGAGCCAATTGGGTTTAAGCTATTGTTACCAATTATTATGGAAGTACATTTATGGCACCTGGGTTTCACTTTTATTTTAAATTGCAGTATGCCAGATTACGCCTCACACATTTTCTATAAAAAATAGGAACTGTTTTTTATTGAAAGTGTAGTGGTAAATGCAAAAGTTTTGTGTGAATCGATGAAGTAGCCTAGCTGAAAACTATTTAGCAACCACAGGTAACATTTTGGGAGCTTACCTTGTGCCAGCAGGCAGTGCAAGTAGGTGATCTGCATGCACTTTGTCATTTCCCCTGTACCACCCTGTGATAATAGCTCTTGACCGGTCTTCCTGCACCCACGCTTATCCCCTCCAACCCACTTCCATTTGCACCATCTATTAACGCACAAGGTGAGCAAACTTACACGATTTGGGAACTTGCCTAAGGTCGTATGTGGTGGACGCAGGACTCACACCCAGATGTCTCAGACACCAAAGCGCGGTCTTTAACTGCTTCCAGTGTCTCAGGTGCATTTTCTCATACAGTTTTCTATCTTTTCCTTTCTTTCTCTCATGCTTTCCAGGTTGGGGGAGTGTGGTCCGGGGAAAAAGGGAGTTCCTACCGCTACAACTTTGGCTTTTGGCTTTTCTTTTTTTAGTATATTTGGGTATCTTGAGTCTTTTACTCCCTTCCTAAGATAGTTTTATTTTGGCTGCTTGTCTTTAATGATAAAACTTTTTTTTTCTTAGTGAAAGAATAAGTATGCGGATTATTTAAAGCTCAAATGATAAAATTAAATAGCAAAAATGAACCTACATATTTTTCATGAATATCACGATGAAATACCTCTAAAATATAGATGAATCAAGTAAAAATTTAGTAAAGATGAAGTTACTAACCGCAAGGTATAATACAAAAGAAAAAATATCTAAGATTCAGCCCACATACAATAACATATATATATAAACTCAGTGAACTCCCAATGAATTAAGGAATTATATATTTGGAGTAGCACAGTTTCGGTTATAAAGGAGAAAATTTTATTGAAGGAAAAAAATTGAAAGAGAAAGATGGACAAATGGATTTACATAAAACTTAAGACTTTTTAACAACATGCAAAGAAAATATGCCACCAACACAATTTCAAGCTTGTCACACACACACCTGGAAATTCAATCAGATAAGTGGTCCGAGGATACAAACAGGTATTTCACCCGAAAGAAAAAGAAAATAGACAACTAAATCTGAAGATATATTTAACGTCAATAAATTTTTTAATGAAAATATTTTACACCTACCAAGCGAACAAAAGTCAAAGACCACACTGGAAGGGCTGCAGAGAAAAAGGATATTCTCATGCATTGCTGCCGACGGTGCACACCCATTCTGTCCTGTTGGAGCACACCTGGCAGTGTATACTAAGAATTATTATATAGTTAGGTCTCACCCTTTGAACCTGGAGCATTCTGTCTGGGAACTTGTCGTGACGATATCGTGAGATAAGCATTCGCTGAGCAACCGCAGTGTTAGGAGCTGTGGGAAGTGGAGATGAAAGAGATGGATTATAATCCGAGACAATTCAAACGTACTAAAACAGTACGTGTTCAAAAATATTTTCGAAGGAGGAATTATAATGGAAAAAAATTACTAGTGGTAGCCTACATGTCTAAAGATGAAGAACTCAGTGTTTTCCTGAATCGCCCACCACCCCACAACAAAAACTCCTCTACTCTTCTAGTCATACCCCTGAGAATGGCAATGCCAGCCCCTCAGGGCCCACCCCAGGGGCCGCAGCCCTCTCCCTGGCTCCTCCTCTCCTTCACACTCCGCCCCCATCGAAGCAACTCCCAAACCTATGCACCTCACTCCGCTGCCTGTCTTCAGCCTCTCTGTCCTGGCTGGTCGTTATCTCCCTCTTTGCTTTCTTGTTTCCGCCAGTCTGTTTCCCAACATCATCGAGAGCCTTTTCAAAGCACAGGTCTGATCACGGCACTCCTCGATTTCAGGCCTTGCAGAACCTTCTCATTGCTTCAAGATAAAATCAGACTCTTTGTTACGATACATAAGGCCCTGCGTGCCCTGGTTCCTGCTGACGTCTGTATTCTTGTCTCTTCCTCCCCCTCACAACTTCAAATACACACACGCCACAGTTTCTACCTTATGGTGCTGCTTGCAGCTCCCCCAAATTGGCACCGTGGGTCTGCGCACCTATCCCTCTCCCTGCCCTTCACCCCATCCCCCAACTCTTATTTATTTCTGTTTGTTCTTCTGGACTTAATTCACATAACATCCTCTGTGGGGACATCTTCATGGTGTGGACCCCTTTCTGATACACACAGACACAAGACTAGATCGGGGGGTTCACCTGTGTTCACCACAACACCTGACAAACCCCTTGTGTAGAATCTTGTCTTTATTGGGAAAGAAATTCTGAAATTTGATGTCTGAACCATCTGTTTTCCATTTAACTGGAGGCAAAATATAGTAGCCTGCTTAATCCCTAATATGGTTAATTGTAATACAATC
Organism: Pteropus medius; assembly: GCF_902729225.1. Taxonomy (NCBI): domain Eukaryota; kingdom Metazoa; phylum Chordata; class Mammalia; order Chiroptera; family Pteropodidae; genus Pteropus; species Pteropus medius. Next base: position 1,601,524 of record NW_024353790.1, on the reverse strand, counting down.
TCTTATACTATTTGATTAATAGTGGTGTCTACAGCCATTTAAAATTATGGCTAAGAACTGTGTGTCCGTACCCACTTTCTTGCTGTCTGCAGAAACAAGAACAGATTTTTGGGACTGCAGATTTGGGAGCCTACAAGGACCAGCCTACAAGGACAGTCTACACCTATCCCTTGATGCCCCTGAGGGGAGGAATTTACCTCCAGGGGCATCAAGGGACAGGTTTAGACCATTGAGAGGGGAGAGGGAGGTCACTATGAGAAGGAGGTGGCCTGGGTAAAGATGCTCCCTCTGAGATGGCCCAAGTTCTGTTTACTGAAAATCCAGTTAGCTAACTCGTTATTAATTAAAAAGTCTACTATCCAGTGTTTTCAGCAAGAGCGAAGAGGGAAGCCTTACGAGTTCTTTTCACCGTGTTCCCTTGTCTTTAACGTAGACAGTATTTGTGACCCCTTATATGTTGATATGAGTATTATCTGATACTTAAAGACAAAATGGAAAAAATGGTAGACATGTTTCCTACTTTTTCTAGTCAAATGTTTTAAAACTGTTCCCAATGATCCCTCAATTCAGCAGTGCCTGAGCCAGCTTTAATAATTCTATAAAGTGAGCATGGAGAAATTTAAGTCGTAATGCCGTTAATAACTCTCCATATATAAACAAGAATTTTTTTTTTTTTTAGCAGAAATAATTCATGTTAACTTCAAATGCCTTAGTGAACAGAAGTTTTTGTATTGGGTTCAGTCTGAATTATCCATCTCGACCCAATCTAATTGATGTAAGTGGTAGGAATTAATTTTGTGCAGACAGGGATAAAGACTAATCCAGGTCAATCAGCACTTTGTAATTAATCCGCATACTCTTTTTAAAAGACAGGGAGAGAAATGCTGGCACATTCTCTGGTTTAAGATTTTGCACCAATCTAATGTAGGGTTCTGCAGTTTTATAGCGTTCACATTTCAGGGTGGAAGTACAAATAACAAAGATTTTGCTAAGGCGGATGATTATTTCCAACTGCCAAATGTTGAGGTTTTCTTGGGAATTTGTTCCAGCCATCCGTGAGCAAATGAATGAGTATGCGAATTAAAGACAAAACATTTCTAGGTGCCTTTTAAATACAGTTAGAAAACCTGGGTTTTATCATACTATGTTAACATTGATATTGTAGTTTTTAAAAACTGCAATCTCTGAATGCCAATTAATTGTAAGCTAGAAATGAGTCTATACACATTAAGTCTCACTTCTGAGAAAACAGATAATAAATCCCTGGAAAAAAATAAAAAGGACCAAAATCTTAATAATTTTCTACAAAACCAATGTGTTAAACAAATTATTATTACGTTGCATATGTAAGGGAAGGTACCACATTAATGTAAGGTAGCTTTGCCTTACTTCGATGTGTAGGAGAACATAAATGTGAAAATCAATTTTTCAGTAAATCAAGGGTTTGGCATGAGAAGGCTCTTTGGCCTTGGTTTGAGTTGCTGCGTTTTTAATAAAGTTCAAGTTTAATAATTTTGAATATATTTTAACCTAGGTTCTACTCTTATAGTGAATATTAAGCTGCAAGAGATGTTTAGTCATTTGTTAAACTTCTTGAGCTTCCTGGCTTTATGTTGAACAATATAGATGGGATTTCCAGGGGCACAGAAGATGTAAATCTTAAATCTAAATAAAAGGTAAATATAGGCAACCCACTTTTCACTACAGTGCTCTCTTTGAAGAATCCATAAAATGAAGTAGATATCACAAAGCTGATCATGTTTTCTCATGGGAATGATTTTATAATTATGGACCAATTTCTTTACAGAACTTAGTATCTAATTAAAAATTACCATGGTCGTGAGAGAAATATCATACACACTAATTATACCAAGGTCCCCAGTGCTACAGTTGTTCATTCATTCATTGAACAAGTGCTCCTTGAGTATGTACTATGTGCCAGGCACTATTCCAGGCTCTGGGAATTTGATGTGGGCAAAAAAACATGTGTGCCCCACCCTATCAATAGTGCAAAGTGGATTAGTGGGGGAGAGGACTCTAAGCCAAATATTCATTGCAAATTATAAATGCTAGAAAGAAAGGAAAAAAATACAGATACTGCCTTGAGGACGTAGTGACCGAACTGAGATCTGACAGATAAGTCATACTGTGGTGGGAGGTTGTTCATGGCAGAAAAGCAATACGGAAAGACCATGACTCCCTGGAGGAAGCTAGAGAAGAGTGATGAGCCTGGGGTGGTGCAGGAGAGACGGCCAGTAAGGTCAGCAAGAGACAGGAACTGGACATGGGAGGTGTTGGAGACCATATCACAGATTTGGCCATTGTCCTTGAAGAAATGAAAAGGCGTGGAAAAGTTTTCCGTTGGTAGGATAAGGATGGGTGGCATCAAGTTTGCAATTTGAAGTTTGCAGTGCGCTAGTCCTACACGCTCCAGGAGAAGGTTTAGAACATTATACTAGTACAGATGAAAGATGGCCGGGGTGGAGATGGAGAAAAGAAGCGACATTTAAGAGAGAGAATTAAGAAGTTTAAAAAAAAAAAAATTGACTGCAGATGGTAATGATTTTGAATATCTAGAGTGAAACAAAAAAAAGTAGAAACAGTGGCTTCAAAATTTCTGGCTAGTACATCCACATAAATGGTGGTGGCGTTTACTGGAAGAGGACCAGGTTTGGGAGAAAGATTGTGTTTCGTTTTGGGAATATTTCGTTTCAGTTACCTGTGAAATCTCAAAGCCGAGATATCAAATAATCACCTGGATATACTGGTTTGATGCTCCGATGTTTGGGCTGAAGATATAAATGAGTCATTGGATGGTCCTGTAAATGAGACTGAAAAGGAACATCAACCTAGGTAGGAGGAATGTCGGGACAATAAGGGACCATGGTCCCCCAGGGAAGACAGTGTATCAAGCAGAAGGAAGTGGCCAAAAGTGTCAGATGTTGCCAAGAAGTTATATGAGAAAGAGGCTGATACCTACCATTTAGACCAAGCAACATCATAATACAGAGAGCTATTTTAGTGGTTGGAGAGGATGAAGGGAAAACTAGATTGGAGTAACTGGGAAAGAGGCGAAGATGATGAGTACAGGTAACCCATGAGTGATGTTTACCCTTGAAGAGCAGACAGCTACATCCGGAGGAGGAAGACACAGGGAGAGTCAAGGGAACGTCCTCTTAGATGTGCGGGTTGGAGTGCATTTTCCTACTGTTAGAGCAGATGGAGAAGGGATGCCTTTGGCAGCTAATAAACATCTCTAGACAGCAAGGCCCATTTATGTATATGAGAATCCAAATTCTATATGAATTTAAAAATACATTTTTCAGGGATTAATTTATATTAGCAGAAACAACGCATGTGCTGGTCTTTACCCCATATGTGAGCGCCACAAAGCCGAGGACCGTAATTACGGCACATGGAGGTTAGTGTGGTGCTCAGGTGAATTTTGTGCAGCATCCAGTTGACAGCAGTTCAGTCCAGGCTGTAGTTATCACTTAGAGAAAAGAGAAATGGCGAGAGAGAGCATCATGTCTTCTTTTCATTTTCCTTTATAGAAAACTTTGTAGAATTTCCTCCATGTTCTCCATATTGAGAACTATGCAAATGCAAATGGCTTCACACCCTCCAAATGTAGAAAACCAGTTTTTGTTTCCCATCTCCTTGAGCAGTTACCTACGCACAACAGTCTTGCCTGAATGCAGTGCTTTGATCTAAAGATCATCGCCAAGTCCAGAGCAGAGTCTCAGTGATATCTGGGTCAGAGAACCAAGCAATCTAGAGCCAGCTTGAGACCCCATAGCGTGGGGAGACTCTCAAACCCGTGGATGAGCCACCTAAATTCGAATTCACCTCTCAGTTCCCTCTTGGCCTTGAATGTGGAATGGAATTTGGGGCAGCCAATCGAGTGCCGCCTGGATAGGCCTGGCAATAAATAATCCTTTGAAGCTACAACCTATCAGTGGTGCTTACAGAACTTGCTGCCTTGCACTATTGTTCCAGCTTTGATGTCTAGAAAGTAGGCAAACACAGGGACTCTCCTTTCCTATAGCTGACTTTTCACCTCAATATACCTGCTCCTGTGTAGGTCAAGGGCAGACAGTAGTCACCTCCCTCCGAAAGCCCCCCACCATTAGGCTTAGCCTGGACTTGCCGAAGGCACCCAACCATCTGCTTAGGAGGCTAAGGCCTGAGCCCTGCTTGGCCCTGATACAAAAAGACACACTGAGAAAGGAAACACACTTTCTTTAGACAGCATATCTGACCCTCTAGAAAGAGCCACTCACCTGTAGGCAAAGTCATCTTAAAATTACATGTGGCATAAGGCTGAGCGCTGCTCACCGGGTCACAAAAAAAAGCCAACTGCATGACCACAAAAGCTGACAATTTGCTGTAGATCGCCAAGCAAACACTAATAGCTTACACTTAGTACAGCATCTGCTAGAAGCATTAGTCTTCAGGAGTCATTTTGTCCCTATGCCATATCCATGAGCCAGTCCACCAGATGCTGGAGCTTGGGGGAAGGGCAAGAAAGACCCTCTCCTCCCACCTGGGTTCTGGACCAATTAGAAACAAAGGACGGAGGCAGAACGGGACTAAACCCTCACCTTTATTGCCCATACAGCTGACCTCAGAGATTCTGTCTTCTCTCTGAGGTCAGTGGGGCATCCTAACACTAAACTCGGAAGCCTTCCTGCCCTTGGGCTGCCCTGGGCAGCACTCCCCACACAGGAGCAGATTTTGTGTATGTCACACTACGGCTACCGTAGCAGCCGTAGCAGCAAAGCAGAAAATGTGCTGCCTCTGCCCAAAGAGCCGAAGACTGGGGCTAGATTACTCCAGCTCCATTTTCCCTTCTACGTTCGCCGGTCTAATTCTGGATTCCTGCCCCCCCAAAGAAATATGTGGTGAGGGGTCAGAAGGAGACAGAGCTCCTGGAACCCCACCCATCAGGGGCAAGGAAGAAATGCCCCCCATGCAGCCCACTGTCCGCCCCAGCAACTCCTTCCTGAAGTAATAGTGGGAGGTCCTACGTTTGCTGCCGAGATGGAAGCCATACTTCATTCTGCTGGCTTAGCGCACGTCTTAACAGTCTGTAGCCGTAGCAGCATCGCAGCTTGACGTGCATCGACCCAGCCAGCATTTGCCAGGTGCCCTCCAGAGCTACGACGGGTCCTAGGAGATTACAAAGAAACCAGTGGTTCGGTTCAGCCCTCATACGCTAAAGAGGGTGCGTGAGGACATTGTTTATGTTTATGAAATTGAGAGAATAGTTGGTAACGAGTGGTCACCGTGGGAAATCAGAAGCAAACATCTATGAACTAAAGTTTGCTGTGAGCCATATTGGCCTTGAAAAAGCCTTTAGCGTGATTCTGGTTTTCTAGAGATGCTGTCTAATGAAAACGTGTGTTTCCTTCCTTGGCACGTCCTTTTTCATGAGCGGAGGGGCAGGGCGTCTTATAATAAGACCGATTTGGGACAAAATGACCTCATGTGCTCACGGCTGGGCTGTTTCCCTTTGCATCTGGGTGCGAGAACAGGGTCGGCCTGCGGCGGTCCGTGGCAGGAAGTACTGTGCATGAGTTGGGAAGGGCGGGTTGACCCGCATGGGCAGGACATTACTCTGCTTCCTCTTCCTGACTGCATTTCCCAGAGCAGTCACGGCCATTGCTCAGCTTCCTGTTGGGGAGAACCTTGGCTACTGAGTGTCCACCTGCCAAGACCGGCAAACTGGAGGCAGCAAAGTGTCCAATGCTGCTGTGAGAGCTGAACCTCGAGTTTACGTTAGGTATAGACCTCTTCTCAACAGTGTCCCGGACCTAAAGCCTCTGAAGCCAAGATGGAGCTGTTCTTTGTGAGGTGGAAAGACAGGAAACTGCCACCTTGACAAATCATGCCCTGGACCAAAACCACACAGGCGAGTGATATGTGGGGATTTCGAGGGGTCTGGGCTGGAGAAGAGACAGAATGATGTCATGAGATGGTACCTGTAGCCAGAGTGGCATTTGGGGATGGTGGCAAGAAGCATGGGGGCTTCGTAGAAGGATGGAGGTGTCAGGCAGCCCGACTGGTGTGCAGATGCGGGATGGGTGTTGCTGGACCTCTGGCCGCAGTGTCGATTCTCTTCATACAACCCACTCTGTGCTGGCCGCACACACTGCTAGGCCCAAGGATGGTCAAGGTTTTGGTCCCTGGCTTCATGAAGCCCACAGGAAGCTGGTTTCTTCATACCGTCCTTGGGTAAATTCCAGGCTGGCAGTGTCAGAAAGCGTTGGGGGCTGGAGGAAATGCAGGCTCCCTGGCACCGTCTTAGACCTGGGAGAGCGGTCATTTCAGGATGGGCCCTGGGAATCTGTATTTTGTGGTGTTTCCGATGCGTGATGAGGTTTGGGGATGACCGGTTGAGTGGACAGACATAAGGAAGTAGATGGTGCAGGAGGGTGAGAAGTGCTGTGGTGTGTGCCTAGGGGACGATGAGAACACCAAGGAGACGTAGCCACATCGGCCATTCAGGTGCCGGCGTGGGGGATTTTATCGGAAGCATCAATTAGCTCCATTTACTGACTTCCTCACATACTTCCTCCCCTGTGACCTTGTGGCTGATAACAGCAGCTGTGCAGTGTTCTCAGTGCCTGGATTTGAGCAGTCCACTGTGCCTCAGAAATGGCTCTGGCCACGAGTCCTGTGTCTCTCGCCCTGGACTTCCGATTAGCCCTCTGGGGACGGGTGTCTGTTGTTTACAGGGACCTCAGATGTGGCAGCAGTAGTGACCAGGGCCCCACAGAGAGGTCCATTTGGAGGGTGTTGGTGACTCTTTATAGTCTTCGTGGCTGCTCTTCTGCTTCCAGCATCACTGTGGTGTCTCTGCCACCTCACCCTAAAGATGGGGTCAAAGGTGGCATCTGCAGGGCCCAGTGGAGCCTCTGCTAGAATCCCTGCCATGCCTTATCCCCGACCCATTCAGTTTCTGACAATTAGACACGGGAGTTCCCAAGAGAAGTGATTCAAAGCTAATATACCTGCTACGCCGTGGCCTCTGGATTTGGGGCCCTGGTCAGCAACACTGGACCATCTTGAAGATCCCTGCTTAATCCTTCAGCTCCGAGCCCAGACCAGACCAAAGCTCGAGTCCACAGTTCCACTGCTGTCCTTCCCCAGATGTCACCCCATCTGCTCAGGCAGTTTCCCCAACAGAAAGTAAGTTCAGCCTGTCTTTGCTTTGCAACTCTGGAAGGGCAGGGTGTCACAGGAACTGAGAGACTGTTGAAGGCCTCTTTGACCTTTTCCCTAACGGTAAGAGAGCATTGTCCCTGAGCAGCTCTGCACTGAACCCCGTCAGAGCCTGGCTCAGCCCTCTGTGGCAGGAGCTGCCCACCACCAAGGGAGCCCCTGTTCCCATGAGGAAAGAGAGGTACACCACAGGACTTGCACCACTCACCAAATGCCCCGTGGTCACATACTGTCTTCAGATGTGTGCCTGAACCCCACTGTGAAGGTGGGGTACGGAAGGAACAGAGTCAACATTTTCCTACTCTCGTATCATTTCAGATTCCCATCCTTCATTTCTACTTTCTCTCCATCTGCAACAATACTAAAGTTTTTCTAAATTTTGGACATGTCAAAATAATTAGCAAATGAGGGAAATTTTAACTGAACAAATAAGTCAAATGTGTCTCCTCAAAACTGCTGCTTTTTCGTAAACTGTAGCCTTTTTTAAAAAAAAATCGTGGTCATTTTGGGGGGATTTGGGAGAATTTGCCTCAATCTTATTAAATAAGGTATAACTGGGGAAGGGAAAAAAAGAGTGAAATTAGGTACAGATCATTCTACCAATATAAGTCATAAGGACAGTAAATAATATCAGAACCTCTCAGGCTGCCTACGGTTAATTCAATCTTAGTACCACCCAGTCTGAATGAATACAGAGATACTGAAGGCACTCTAGAACTTTCTACCACTTGCCCCTCCCACAGCTTTAATGCAGTCATTGGTGTCTAACCAATGTGCGTCTGGCATCTTGACCAGTAGGGGGCAGATATGAGCAATGTACTATATGAGTGAAGCTCAGGTACCACATATGCAGTAAAAGGCAACTCCAGCCAGCTCAACAGGAGAGAGAAGTATTAGGCTATCGGAATCAACTCCTTTTTAAAAAGCCTTTGAGAGTTTACTTGATTGTGAATTTTTATTAAATTTTCTTAATCAACTTTCCTCATCCACAAAAGCTGATATAATTCTGTGAAATGAATACTCGGAACATTAGAAATACTCTTCATATTTTGTAAACAAATTCTGTTTACCTGGAAGAATGGTTCTCTTTGGAAAAATAATTGCCCCCAAACTTGTTCCAATTAAAAAAAAAAATAGGCTGGAAAAAGAGAAATAGATACATAGGTACCTACCCCTTGCGCCCCGCCCCCGCCACACACACACACACACACACACACACACACACACACACACACACACACACAGGTCATTTTAAATGTTAAAAAGTTGGACTTCTTTAAGTGAAGAATGAAAGATTTAAAAAAAGCTTTCATGAAAGAGATTGACACTTCTGTAAGATTGACCATCCTCTTCTATTGATTGACTCTATTCATATCCTCCTTTTTATTTTCGCTATTGTCTGCTTTTTCTCATCTCATCTGCCTAATTTTCCCTGGGCCTCCCGAGGGAGGGCTAACAACACAAGGAGGATGAGAATGTGGGTGGAGGACAAGGGCAGGCAGAACCGCCCGGACCTGTCTGCCTTGGGCGTAGCACCTTGTCACAGGTGGACGTGATTCTCCTGATGGTGGCGGCCTGACAGGGCCATCCACCCACTCCCCGTCAGCCAGCAGGGCCACAGCGGCTGGCCGGGGAGCATGCTGTCAACAGCCATGGTCGGGGCTCTGGTCAGAGGGTGGAGGAATCGAAGCTCTCCTCGAAGGGCCGAATCCAGGCTGCTTATTCCACAGAGCCAAGATGGGATGCGGACTCAGGGTATGTTGGTGATGCTGTGCTGTGGCTGTATGATTCTTTTTAAGGGTTTAGGAAGGTGATAATGAGCTTAGAAGCTTTTCCCCCTTCAAATAGAATTGACAAATCTAGAGTCCGTTTTTCTTCGCAGGTTGTTATAAATTATGGCTAACTCACTTGTGGGAGGTTTGTTTTCTCTCTTCTTAGTCAAAGGTGTAGGTACCTTCAATAGCCACACAGTAAAAGATTATTATTCCCACCTTATTTTCCTTCGAAAGCTTTTATTTTAAGATGGAATCCTGTTTTGTGTTATTTGTATTTAACAAGGAGGATAGAAAATGTTTACTGGCTTTTGGCAAATTCTAGTCGAAATCATATTACTGTATTACCTCTGTTATGAGAAATGATGAAGTAGTTAACTTCTGCGTTTCCCCATTTATTCCTTTTATTTTCTGTTTTGTGACTATTGATCTGAGACAACAACAGAACAAATGACCAAAATATAGCTCTCCTGTTCACTTATTTCTAAAGGTCATGCCTTTTCTGAAACAAATTTTCATTGGAATGAAATCCTTTTGAAATGCCTGACCTTGTTCTGTTCTGTCTAGACCTTGGACTCTTAATGATACTTATTTTGAAGGGGACTCTTTGGTCTTACTGAAGATTGACCTATGAGAGAAGTGCAGGGTAGCCGAGGAAGCAAGTACCAAGGGTAGTAAACTCCCAGGGGTGTTCTGGGCTGGCCTGCCGCCCCTCCAAATGCTTTTATCTGACCCGAGCCTTGAGAGTTTTCTAAGCAGTAAATGCAACTGTTCTTTCATGTCAGCAAATATGGATCAAAAGCCCATATGTTCCAGGCGTTTTTCCAGATACCAGCATGCTCTGAGCTATAGCTAACCTACAATTGAGAAGTGCAAAAATTTGTTGTAATGTGCTCGGTTCTGACAGTGGCTTCCAATTATACTTTTCTGGCTGACTGTATACTCCAGAAGAATCAAAGCAAGAGATTATTTTGAAAATGGTCTCTTCATTGTGAGATAGTAAATTAGTTGTTTAACCAGATATCCAAAAGATACAGGGCTTTCCTGTGTTCTAAACTGCCAAAAGGATTAGTAATTATTTGCAAAACTTAGGCATTCAATAAGAAGCATGAATCATAGTATTTCAAACATTGATCACCTGGTTCTGCTCCTGGTGAATTTATTTAAGAATATTCGGAACTTTACAAGATGACAAAGTAATATGTTAACATATAAGGAATGGTCTCTTTTTTTTAACAGCTTTAATGAGATGTAATTTACATGCCACTCAATTCACCCATTTTAAGGGCACAGTTAAATGGTTTCTGATATATTACATTATTCATTTTTAAAGTTGTGGTAAAATATATTTATAACATGAAATTTCTATTTTAACCATTTTTAAATATACAATTCAGTGGCATTAATTGCATTCACAGTTTTGTGCAGCTGTTAACCACTATTTTCTTTCTTTTTTAAAAATTCATCGTATCGATTTTATTTTTTTATTTTTATTACGGTGACATTAGTTAATGAAATCCAGTAAGTTTCAGGTGTACAATTCAACAGTAAGACATATACATACATTATATTGTGAAACACTATTTTCAAAACTTTTTCATCACCCCAAACAAATTCTGTATCCATTCAGCAGTAACTCTCCATTCTCCCCCAGCCCCTGCCTTCAGTAACCTCTGATTCTTTCTGTCTCTGTGAATTTGCCTATTCTATATATTTCATGTAAGTAGAATTATACAATGTATGGCTTTCGTGTCTGGCTTATTTCGCTTGGCATAATGTTTCCAAGATTCATCTATAGCATGTATCCAAATTTCATTCCTTTTATGGGATGATATGTGTTCATTCCCTTCTCTCTTATTCTCTTTCAGTTAAGTTTACCTTAATTTCTAACCTGGTCATGAAGGAATCTTTGGGTATTTTTCAGTCTGCTGGTATTTTTATACTTATTTAAAGTATGAAGAGACTCTTGGGGAGGTATTTATTTTCAGTTAGTTCTTTAAAGGCAGGGGCCATAGATTAATCTTTTTTTTCATCTTTTTATCTCTAATGCCTAGTCCATGTCCAGTATAAAGTAATTACTCAACACATTTATCTAGACATGGAAAGATGAATGGTTTTTAAGGGTTCACTTTTAGGTACCAAGAAAGAGATTTAAAAAAATTTTTTTTTTAAGTATAGTTTTTATGCTTTAGTTGTTTATTCTCTGCAGCAATGTTTTCTCTTGACATAAAAATGTATGGTTGCAATTGTTTCACACTCCATAAAATCACTAAATATCAAGAGTAGATTGTTATATAATATAAATATTTTACTACGACAAATTAGAAGTTCACTCAGGAAATCTGACAATGCCTAGTTCAGGCCTTTAGTGAATATTTGGTGATGTTTCTAATCGAGTATCTCCGCCACTAAACAGTGTGGCTTTAGACAAGTCTTTTCAACTCACAACTGCTCTTGGTCCTGTCTGCCTGGTTATCCTTTCTCAGTGCTGGGCTCAGGAACTGGAAGCAGTCAAATTGAAAGAGAAGCTGCCACGACTTCGAGAATCCCTTTTACACCTCACTGGGGTGAGGAAACTGAAGGCAAAGGTGGATTTGGGTGATTCAGTTTTCATCTTTAAATACGAAATCTAACTATGTTTCTTCCAGTTCTGTTCAAATAAAGCGAGGGTGCACACGTTTATAGCTGGGCGGCCTGCCATGTGGCACACATGCTCTTACTATTCTTCGACTAGTTCAAAAGGTGTGAGAGACGTGAGAGGAAGGATGAGGAATGCAAAAGGAGCCCCTTGATTAAGACTCAAAACATGATCAAAGGATACGGTTGCTATAGATGAGTTCCCTGCCCACTTTCTCGATATCTAATCAAAAACAAAAATTTGCATATTTTAAGTTGCAATTAAATTATCTGCTTTGTTGAGTGAAAAAGTGTTCGTTTTAGTGTATGTTTCAGAAATTCTCTTCTCCTTTGGTGAAGCTCTTGTGGACCCCAGAAAAACTTGGTCGTGTCACTCATTTGCAGCTTAGCACATACATTCACCTTCCCTGTGATCCTCCTTCCTTATCTAAATGATGAGCCCAGTTAGAACTCTGTGGCTTGGTGCTGTCTAAAGCCACCATGCCCAGAGTCCTCCGTAGAGTAGGCACTCAATGAATATTCGATAGCGATGACTTTAGAAACATGAAATGCAAGAGGTTATAAAGGAACCTGGTTTTCATATATAGCCTTTGTGATCTATCTGGATGCTTCGTAAGTCATACCAGGTACTTAAGTTATTATTGCTTTTTATATTTCAAAGGCATACAGACTACCATTGGCCTAAATATAAAATAATAATTTCTGTCTGTAGAGCTGTACACCCTGTAGTCGAAAAGAAAGCCTTTCCTTCCTCATTTCTCAGTGACAGCCTGTAATCATCTTTGAGTGATTTTTAACATTCTTTTTAAACCACTGTTTCCTTCATTATGTCCTCTGGGGAACAGCTTCTCCTTGTACCCGTGAAATGGTTCTCATTCCTTCCCAAGCCCAACCACCCACCTAGTAAGAAGAGGTAGTGGTAAAGCTCAGCCCACTTTCATTTTCAAAGATTCTGTTGGGAGGAAAGTCAGATGATGAAGTCAGCTAACTGCCAAAAATATATTGAGGACCTGGGAGAAGTTTCAGGTGTCCATTAGAGTGTGACTGGGTTCTACCCAAACCTGATTTCCTCATTAAGTTCCAGCCTAGACTTGAAAGAACAGGGGGACCAGGAGTGGATCTGGGTTCCTTTCCAGCCAGGACATGACCCGTTTCCTTCTTGAGGACTTGGGGAAGTTTGAAGTAGCCTGCTTAGGCTTCTGTAGTCCCAACTGGAGCTTTTAACCTTAGTGCATGTATGGCCTTGCAACTTCAGGCATGGGTGAAATGAACACGGAGACCTCGCACATCACAGCTTGGTGTATGGCTTGTCTATAAACTAAAAGTTATTTTCTCTTTGCAAATCGAAATTAAAATTAACTTCTCTTTATAATTAATGATAATGACTAAATTGACCATAATGCTTTAAAATAATTTACTACATCTGTCACTGTTTTCTGATGGAATTTAATAGACTCGTACTCTGACCTAACTAATTTTACTTAGTTTAGATCGGCTTTATAGTCCTTTTCCTGTAGTTCCCCATAATTAACTATGTAATTATCATTTAATAAGAGCCCCTTATTTTAATTAGAATAATCATAGGGCTCATGATTCAATTAATATTCACTGAGCAGCTGCTATGCGTAAGACTAATGGGCATGCTGGAAAGATAAAAGAAAATTCTAAGTCTTATCTTTGACTTCAAAAAGTGCTTGTGATCTAGAGAAAACCGATGTAAAGAAATGCCAAAAATATAATACGAATAGACAGAATTACATAAGGCTGAAAGGGTACCAGTGGAAGAAATGATTAATTTTAAGAGACTAAAGAGTGTACTACATAAGTATAACTTGAACTGAGCCTTCCAAATCATTGAAGATACTTTAATTCTGAAAATAGGGCTAATAGAAAGTAACCATTTGCTCTTATTACATTTTCAGTCTTTAACTCATGAAGGTTCTACTAAATCAAATTGAAAACTCAAAATTAATTTAGTTATATACCGTCAAGGCGATTATAGTATGGAAGCAATTCAAAGGCCCCAAGTACATTGTGATTTCCAAGTCTAGAGAACAGTGACAAGAGTAGTCCAAGGGCAGACACCAGCATGAGCAAAGGCACAGAGGCATGAAAAGCTCCTGACATTTGTGGGGAATGGTGCGTTGTCCAATATGGCTGCAATTCCAGGCCAGACCCTCGAAGACCTGAGTGCCAAGACACGGAGCTTAGACTTATCTGTAGACCACAGAACTACATCAAGCTTTCCTGGCAAGGGGTAACCTACACCCTGAGTTTTAGAAGATAGCTGTGTCAAGCATTGGTTTCAGGAAGCAAGAGATTGAATTTATCAAGATGTATGAAGGAGGTTATTTCAATGATTCAGGCCAAAACTGTGAAAGTGACTGTAAGGACAGAGAGAGAAAGGATAGATAGAAGAGCTTAACTGATTCTATTTCATGACCTATATAAACGTTATTATAGCTATTGTTTATTGTGCTCTATTATTATAGCTATTGTTTATTGTGCTCTATTATCTCAATGATTATGCCCATGGATTTTAATTTATAGAGATGACTGAGTTACAACAGAGAGAGACTAATGCCATTGAAAGATTTTTATTACTTACATTTCCCAAGAGGAGGGGCATGGCATGCCACACAGGGCCTCACGGAGAAGCACCAGTGTCAGTCAGGAAGCAGAAAGAAGCGAGAGGAAAGCCTAGGCTGAGCCCTTCCATGGGAAAGGCAAAGCAGGGCAGGGTAGACAGCTTAGCATTGGCTAGTTCAAATAATTCCAGCAGGCCTTGGCACATAGGAGTTGTTCCTAGTTGTCTGGTACTTGGCCCTGGGGTGAGTAGTGCAGGGGAAATATTGCTTTGATGTGTGAGAGTTAGATGAGGAGGTGTTTCAGGGTACGTGCTCTGGATCACAGGGGCAATGTAAACAACTTTGGCTGTTAGCTTGGTCGTATAATTAATGGATGCCAAATAGATGAATACAAAATGGAAAAAGACACAAGTTAGAAAATCTGTGTATGTACTGAGACGCTTGGCTAAATGCTTTATCTCATCTAATGCTCTCAGCAATCTGCAGTTAAGTGCTGAACTGTCCGCATTTTACACATGAGACCCAAGGCGATTCCACAACTTAGCCAGGTTCACACAATAAGCATGATTTTTCTTCCTGGATTTAATCCAAGGCATCATCACCTCCAACCCCTGATGGGTAATCTCTGTGCTCTACTGCACATGGCCTTCAATGCTTGATTATTCTTCCTCACTCTGGGCTCAAGACAGGAGACTAGTCCTGCTAAAAAAGCGGTAATGGAAATTTGTAGAAGCTTCCCCAGAGCTCACTGGACTAGGGAACAGTGCTAGATTTATGTGGTTCACTGTCTCTTTGTAAGTCTTTCTGTTTCTACCTGCTTTGTCAGAATAGTATAAAGATGTATGTGTTTGTATACTAGTGGCCTGTCATTTCGCATGTTAAAATCAATCAATTAATTAATTAATTAATTAAACGTGTGACTTAATCACCATCCCCTCCCTTTCTGGAATTGCTTCTCAGCTTTTGGCTTCTCTCCCCACCCCTCCCCCCATCATCATTCTAACTCTGGCTCATGGAAGCTCTTGTGTCAGCCAACAAAGCCCTCATCAGATTCCTTCCTCCCCTGTGTCATCAGCCAGTGATCCAAAGCGCCTATGGAGTAAAGTCTGAATCCCCTGGGAGAGACCGTGAGGACCTGTATCAGTAATGACCCTGCTCGGTCATAGTCCAAACTCCCTGGTTCAGGCCGACCACTCCCCTTGAGTTCTGTCTCTTTACGACCGCCATGGCTTTGTTCTCTGATACTTGGCCGCCTTCTCACCCCCTCTCTCCATACATCTTCACGCATCACCCCATGAAGAGCCAGCTCGGTGCTCAGCCTCTGTGGGAAGGTGTCCAAGACACACATAAGTCATGCAACAAGATCGATGAAGCATCTACTTTGCATAAAGCCGTGGTGGGGATGTAGAGCCATGAGTGGCCCAGGTCAGGATCTCAGGGAGCTTGTGACTGGCTTCAGAGGCGGGGTAAAATGGCAAAAGATGCAAAAATAACAATTCGAGAAAATGGAGGCTATGTCACACGAGAGTTTGAAGTCATTCCCAGCCTGATTGGTACCACTCTGCATGTAGTTATTCTCTCGCTCATCTTCATCTTACCACGTGCACCTGTCGTTCACCTGGGGCTTTGACTCGTTAACGGACTGTGAACCATGAGACAGAGGCACCACAGGTCTAGTTTGTAAGGGTTTTTGCCAAAGGAACACAGCAGAAATTCCTGTTTTCTATCCACCATTAGTTCAGTTATGCGGGGACAGCCCCTCGCCTTGTGTCAGGGCTCAGCTACAGGGGTTTACAGCAGAGGGAGTAAAAGTTCAGTCTCAGAGTTAGATTGTCTGTTCAAATACCAGTGTTACCACTTACTAGTCGTCTGACTTTGAAAGTTGCTTCATCTCTCGATGCCTCGTTTTTCTCAAGGGTAAAATGGGAATGATAGTGATAAATATCTTTTAGAGTTATGAGAATGAAATTTGTTAATTTTTTAAAAGAAGCTTAGAAATGGTACCTGGCACATAAGAAGTATTCAATACGTGTTAGCTCTTATTATTAATTATCAGTTTGTGGTCCACATAACTGATTCCCATACTTTAGAAGTTTTCTAGTCAATTCCTGGTAACTGGAGGTGCTTTATCCTTTTAAGTCATCACTTCATCAATCTTCTATGCTAGTAAATTTTTATAAAACTGAAGTTCAAAAACTTCAGCATAAGCATTTCCTCTTGAATACTAAGATTATTGCTATTTTATTATTCCTATATTAACATTTTAATAGCCAACAATGGCTTTTAAAAGAATTGGGAAGACATGCAGCATCTGTTGGTCGCTGTATTAGAGTTCCTGTTGTGTTTTTGTTTCCATGAGAACCTTATTTTTTCAAAAGTTTATAACTCTTTTGCTCCATGGTGAGATCAGCAAAAGTTTCTGCTCCAAAGAACAATATTTGTCCTACTTGAACATGGACTCTGGTTTCCATTTTCTTTACAAAGAGGTTGCTGAGAGCTTTATGCCTCCAGAAATTGAAATTCGCTTGATGTTTTGCAAATGTAATTTTTCATATTTGATAATTTTGAAAAATTTCTTAAAAGCTGCAAATGCAAAAAAAATGTTTTTTTTTTTTTTTTTTTTGATGCTGAGCTGCCTTTACTTGGTCTTAGTTCGAGATAAGGGTGTAGAAAATGTTCGGAATTCGCTAGAAATATATCTCTGTTCTACGGGGTAGGATCCTAGACTGAAGAAAGTATTTCTTCCTTGTAGAGAAAACTGCTGATTCCCCTCCCTTGAAATTTTAAAGTGTAGGGCAGCGGTTAAGAACACTAGCACTGGAGTACACAGATCTAGACACAGTCGTCACTCTGCTGCTTACCAGCAGTGAAAATTTGGACTTGTTACATAACTCGCCTAAGCCTCAAATTGCCCATCTTTGAAATTGGGGTAACACAGGTCTTATGAGGACCGAATGAGACGTTGCATATTAAGTGCTCACGACAGCGCCTAACAAGCATGAGCACTCAAATACTCATTAGTGTTGTTTTGCAGAGGTCTGACCCTAAAGTTTCTATGATAAACTGTATCTGGTTACTAAAGTTTTCTTGAAACAAAATATGCCCTCCTTGAATGAACGGGGATTTTGTGTGAAAATGCCTGTAAAGTGACCAAATGTGCTGACTTAAATTACTCTAGTCAGGAAGGAAAAAAGGGAGGAAAAACATTAAAATAATAATTCACATTTAGAATCTTCACCTAAAATATGTTAATTTATCATTTTCTTGACCACTTTCATCACCGTCACTTGAACTTAGGGTAGGCTTTCTATACAGGTTATTGCAGAGAGTAGAGAAAACTGGTTATCAGCCTGAAACAGTGTCAAAAGCCCTGGCTCTCTATCAAGGCTGTGATGAGGATGGATTCAGATCCCAGAAAATATCTTAGAATGT
Source organism: Pteropus medius (assembly GCF_902729225.1). Classification (NCBI taxonomy): domain Eukaryota; kingdom Metazoa; phylum Chordata; class Mammalia; order Chiroptera; family Pteropodidae; genus Pteropus; species Pteropus medius. The sequence goes on along the minus strand of NW_024353790.1, from coordinate 1,583,868 downwards.
CTTCCCCCTGTAAACATTTCTTTAAGTCCATATATCCTTTATCGCTTCTTTGATAGCTGAAGTCGAAAGTCTAGGAAGTCTGGCAGTGGAGTTCATACTAAAATCAAGAGACCGACTGTAATGCCACGGGTGGGCAAAGTAGCGTGCTCTGAGAATGGCGTCTTTGTCCCCCTTCCAAAAGCCCTGAGCCCATTTAAGGCCCTCAGGGATGGCAGGCTGCTAGCTCTGGAATAAAATCTGCAGTTTTTCATTTGAAATCAGAGGATGACATTTACACACTTGTTAAGCTTGCATTAAACACGTTGAATATCTAGACACACACACACACACACACACACACACGTACATGCACTTGTCCCTGCCCCAGTGATGCATTAGTGCTGATTCCAGTGGCCTGTTTCTCTTCGGGCTCAATGGTCTCGCTCTGTGGCTCGGTTTCAGAACAGCAGTATCTCTACAGAAAATGCATAAAAGGAATCTTAAGCCAACCAGAATTTGAAAAATAAATAACTGATTTCTGAGCATAATTTTACAAAAGTTTTTTGGGTCTTAAGATATAAGAAATCATCCGTACGGAGGAAAGACATCTCCAGTGAAGTGTTCTTTGCAAGAATTCTTTGCACGCACGAGGCTGAGTCCACTAGTGGTGTTATTGTGCTTTTAGAAATCAAATTTGAAAGCTTTTACAGAGATGATTTTCTCTTTACATATTATCTATTAAGTGCAAGACTTTGCTGTCTTTCAAAGAATAAAATTGCTTTTGAACTACCAAGAAAATATGCAAAACCTACGGTCAATGAAAAATTCCTTGGTTTTGATTATTTTGGTGGTTTTTAATTTTATGTATACACACACTCACATACATATATATACATACATATACACTGCGCTACATTTTTCTAAAGATTGATTGGAAACAGAATGTTACTATCAGAAGAACTTTTAAAAATATGAACGCTTTTAAGCATTTTAAAATTTCTCCAGGAGCTGAAATAGAATACATGTGATGATTTGATTCTGAAAAAATAAGGACCATTATAAACAATTTGTAAATTCCTGAGCTTCGAAAAATGGCTGAAATAGTAACTTTTTAATTACATAGACCTATAGAACAATTGGACGTGCTGTAGATCACAGAGAGAACACTGAACTTGAAGTCAGGCCCACAGCTATCTAGCTGCGTGCCTCATGCGGGCTACTTGAGTGTTCTGTCAGAGTGCTCAGAATCATTGTGGGGTGGCTGAGCCTCAGGCACCAGCCCTGGAAGTTGGGGTCCTGGGGGAGCAGGGGCAGGGGGAGTGGGGAGTCTCAGGACAATCAACTAGGGGTGCCTGGGGAGTGGGGAGGTGGCACCCATGTGGGCCAGGACAAGCTTCTCCCATTTCAGAATTGCCTGAGGCTGGCCCTGGAAGCGGGGAGCCCTTTGCAAAAGTTTTGCTTGGTCATTCAGAATTCAGATGACCCCAGCCGGGGCTGCCAGCCCTTTGTGCACAGTGGAGAGGATTTTGGCTTCTCCACCTAATTTAAACATCTGTTTATACTGGCCGGTTCCACTGGTGGGAGACTGACACAGACAGCACCCCGCCGTGTGAAGGGAAAATGCTCTGTTTTGTTTCCTAATACCAGAGCAGCTTTCTTAACAGTGAAGAATCAGAAACGTCACAACATCCTTACCTGCTCAGGGAAGTAGTTTTCGTCCTTTTTGATAGACCTGGAGGATTTGCTTCTTATGGGCTTCTAAAGACATTTTGTTCTTCTGGTGGGCTTGTTCATTTATATATATATATATATATATATATACACACACATACATACATACATACACACACACATATATATATATATACATATATGTGTGTGTATATATATATATACACATATGTGTGTGTGTGTGTGTGTGTGTGTGTGTGTGTGTGTGTGTATATATATATTTATTTCAGCTAAGGACCAGATATTGGCAGATGTATCAAACTGGGATCAATTGTGAACTACCTTGTTTTATATCAGTTTTGAAAGGTGGTTGTTAATAAAGTTCTTGCTATATTAATGGTTTGACTCTCTAACCTGACTATATATTATGAAAATGAGATACAGAGTAAAAGCTTACCTATTACAGCTAATTAAAATATTCAGTTTTAATATTCCCAAATATATACATATGAAAATGTGAATGCTCAAAAAAGAATGTTTAGGGAATGAATCGATAAGAATTGATAAGACTAATTTATAATGAATGCAGTAATGGGGGCTTCTAAAGATTTCTTAAGGAGATGTTACCAAAATCCAAATACCCCCTACATTCCATGCCAGGCCAGGCGATACAGAAAGCTCCAAAGCTCCTCAATTATTCTTTTATGACAATTGTGCAAATCGTGTGTGAGTTTGAGTGGGGTGAGGATCTGTGTATAACAAATCTTACATTCACTACTCACTTCAAAAGAGGCTGACTTGACTAATAAATGTTCCCAATTATAGATGATTCGAAAAACAGGTTAATTTGATTATAATTGCTAAGGTCAGTCTCTGAAAAAACCTTTTCTAAGTTTTTTTTTTTTCTTCTTCTGGGAAATAACATTCTTAATATACAGTTATGAGCTTAACGTTTATCTCTTTCTCATGGCTGGTGCAGAGGCGCATTTCAAAGTAACAGCCGATGATAATGTTTGTGTCCATCACCTTTACATCTTTTTATTTCTCCTCTTTGTTTTTCCGTCTTTCACAAGCAAAATGTAACTGCCCTTAAAACCAGTGGAATTTGAATGAACTCTGGAGTGACATCGATGTCCTGGTTTTGTTACTGTGCCTCAGGTGTGTGAGATGTGCCCACTGGGGGACCTGGGTGAAAGACACAGGAGGCCTCCTTGTACCTTTTTTTTTTTCTTTTTGCAACTTCTTATGGATTTATACTTATTTCAAAATTTTTTAAAAATTATTTTAATGTAACAGTTCTCTGGAACCCTCAGTTGCAGTCTCTAGTGCCTAACAGATATTCCAAAAAGATGCCTTGCTTAGTTCAATAAGTGACTGAGTATTAAGTCCTGTGAGGTTTTATGGGTAACAGATAATTGCTTTGTAAATGTAGGTGTTCCATACGAGTTTCTTGAGTGTTATGGTCTCTAGATCAGCTTGCTAATGGGAAAGAGAGAGTTTTAATTATGAGGTCTGCCTACTCTCTCAGATCATGCCATTTGGCCCTACCTACTTGCCCAAACAACTGGACCAGCCCATGGGCTCTCTTAAAGAATAGAAGAAGTAATGTTGAGAGTTAGCTGACATTCTATGAGCATCTAGGATGTGCTAGCCTCAGTCATGCCTTACAGTCATTAAGTAGCTTAAGCCTCAGAGTACCCCGTGATGGCACAAAAACTAAGCAGTTTTAAATGTGGCAAGTTTAAATGATAATTAATGTCCCTACTTTCAAAATAGTTCACTCTATGAGGGATATCAATGAAAGGCAATGGATCCTCTTAGCTAAACAAATAAACAAAAAATTTCCTTTTGAATTATAATGTAAATAAAAGAAAACTTTGAAATTGTCTAATTGTTCCTCTCTTCGGAGAATAAATACTGGCAATCATCCATGACTCCTGCTGCTTTTGTTAACTCCTGCTGCGTTTAGCATTGAAAGAGCCAAATTTTAGATCATAAGTTTTGGTAAATAGCTCAGAGTGAGAATAATATTTATTATTGTCCATAAGCAGGTTTGTATTATTTCAGATTGGTTATGTGCTGGGGTAGGTAGAAAGGGTCATAACGAAGTAGCAATATTGGGGTGAATCATGGTGTAACATGCCACATAGAAGCTTCCAGATATCTTAGCTAAGTTGGGAGGAGAAGATAAATTAATTAATTGATCGATCGATTGATTGATTGATTAGATTGGGAGAAGGATGCATTCCATGCCTGCACTCAGGGATGCTCTAGCAGGCTGACCAACCTCCCTCAGCTTCTCACTATTGTAGAGCAGCTGAGATCCGCCATTTATTGGGAAGGCGCAAAGTGAGGAAAGCAGAAGCCTCATCTGGCTCAGCCACTGACTAAGGTCACCGATTCTTAAAATGTGTTCCCAGACCAGCAGCATCAGCACCATGTGGGGACTGGTTAGAAATTCTCGGGCCCCACCCCAGACCCACTGAAACAGAGACTCCGGGGGTGGGACGGGGCAGTCTGTGTTTAGCAAGCCGTCCCGATGATTCTGATGCCAGCTGAATTTCGGGACCACCGGGCCAGCTGACCCGGGACAATCCTCTTTCTAGGCTCCAGCGGCTTCTTCTATGAAATAGAAGCTTTGTAGTAAACTGTTTCTAAGGCCCCCTCTGAACTCCAGGCCCGCATCCCAAGCTTTCTAATGCTATGAATCTTGGCTGTAAATTTATATATCCGGCGGTATTGCGTAGTCCTTACAAGGACAGGCTCCGAAATCTAACCGGCCGGGTTCAAACCCTGGTGCCTCCACTTAGTAGTCTCGTTTACTCAAGCAACCTACTTAGTTTTCCTGTCTGTTGAGTCCTTCATCCACATAATGAAGATAATAGCACCGAAGAGGGTTGTGAGGAATCGATGTGAAGCGTGCAGAATGGCACTTGGCACATAGGAGGTTCTCACACATTCGGTATGAGCAGATTCCTCCCGCTCCCCCTAAAAAATTCTGGAACTCTGATCATAGGCATTGCAGTGTGTGCAGCTCTGTTTCCTATGCTTGGATGCTTTTAGGTACCAGGCACCACGATGAATGTTTTATACGTGGTATATCACTTAAATCAAACGGTAACTCAAGAAATAAGATGGTCACTGAACTTAAAGTCCACGACCGCATAGTAAGTTGTAGATCCGAGATTTGAAACTAGAGCTCCTTTATTCCATAATTTACTCTCTGGTATAGCTAGTTTAGCTGTTGAACTTTTAAAATATAAAATCTAAATTTTCAACATGTGAAACCAGACATCTTTTGCTGCTTCACAAACACAAATGCACAACAGAGAAATCGTCAAAAGCTCCAGTGTTTGGAGAACCTTCTGAAGGGCACTGGGACCCTCCGACCATCAACAATGCTTCTCTCATTTGCACCTGTGAAAATCAAAGGCCCTCACCTAGACCTGTGTCTTGATCTTCATTACTCTTCCTCTATCTGTGTAGACCTTCAGATGGGAACATGACCAAGGTGCATGGGGAGGTACTGAGCTGGCAGGGACAGGAAGCCATGTCCAGGTCTTCAGTCTTACAATCGAAAAAAAAAAAATCATACTAATCTGTACTACCTCCCTCCTTATTCACCTCTTTCCCATGATTTTATTCAACTTAAAAGCAGTTTGAGAATACACATTGTCTACTGAGAGTTCTTAGATATTGACTTGATTAATACTGAAAAATATAATTTCATTCTGTCCACTAGAAAAGCTCTATTTTACTTGAAGAGTACTTATAATATAAAACATAAATCTAGAAACTGTTCTGCTTTCCTGTTGAATCTTGCCTTAATTTGCAGTTACATTTGTGAGCCACAGCTGTGGCCTCTACTCTGGCAATACATAAGAATCACTTTAAGAAAAAAATACTAGTGCCCTGGTCTCACGAGAGAATGTGCTGTGTTTTTAAAAATAGTGTTTGATTATTGTTTAATACCTGATTTTTAAAGGTTTGCAGGATTTTACGTGGCATTTTTATATACTTGAACTACTTGGTGCCTTTGAATTTGCTTATATACTATTACTATTCCTGACAGTATAACTATATTAATTTCAAGTCTTTTCCGTTTAGCTGATTTAGTAGCATCTTCACTCTGTTGACTCACTCAGGTGATATTGATGAGGAGTTTAAGAAGGAGTTCAACAATAGCAAATGTTCATTTTCTGCTGGCCCTTGAATTTCAGAGTCGCAAGTATCCATAGTGGTTGATGGTCCAACTCCATTTTTTACCTGTCAGGATGTTGGAAATCAGTGTAAGCTGATCGTTTGAAGTGAGGGAGGAGATGGCCAGAATCCCAAGTGTAAACCCACTGGTACCCAACCCAGCACTTCCACACTGGCCCCTGAGGGTGGGGAATACCTGCAGCAAAAAATGGACCCTTAATTTTACGTCTGGCTTTGCGCCCAAATCCTCACCTGGTCTCCTCTCAGTGTGACTGAGAAGTTCTCATGTGGATTCTTTCAGAACAAGCCCAAATCTAAACGCGAAAGTGACTTTTCCCACAACGTACCTCACCCTGGCCCCCATCCTGATTCCCGATCACTTTCTATTTCTAGTCTTCCATTCTTCTTTTGGGGAGCCTAATATTAAGTACTTGAGGTCTCTATTTTACCAGTGACTCCATAAAACTTTTCCTCTTTGGGGTGTTAGAATAGGGAAGATGGACGGAGGGGTTTGGGGCTGGCAGTGCAGCGAACTCCACTTGGAACAATGGTTCTCAACCCTCACTATGCACAGAGATCACCAGGGAAGCTTAGTTAGCCCCGCCTGTTCCAGTCCCGTCCCTGGAGGTCCGATTCAGTGTCCTCAGGCAGGGTCAGTGGTCTGGTTGCTTGTTGAAAATACAGCTGATGGTGATTGTATTAGCCAGCCCGGACTGCCACAGCAAGATACCACAGACGGGGGAGCTTAAACTACAGGCATTTATTTTCTCATAGTTCTGGCGGCTGGAAGTCCAAGATCAAGGTGCCAGCAGGGTTGGCTTCTGGAGGGAGCTTTCTTCCTGGCTTGCGGGTGGCTGGCTGCCCGCTCCCAGTAACCTCACATGCGTTTTGCTCTGTGCCAGTGGAGAGAGAGATCTCTGGTGTATCTCCCCTTTCCTATAACGACACCAGCCCAACAGATTAGGGCCCCATCCTGAAGACCTCATGTAACCTTAATTACCTCCTTAAAGGCTCTGTCTCCAAACTCAGTCACATAGAAATCTGTGCTGTGAATCACAGGGCTTCACCATGTGATTCTAGGGGATGAGGGAGATACACATTCTGTCGATAACAGCGATTGAGGAGGTGTCGGGTCACAGCTGGAAAAATGCTGGTTTAGAGTGTGTCCTAGGAATCGGTGGTTTCATTTGTCAGGCGTTTGGTTTACGACACCATTATGATAACGGACATGTTAAAATGTCTACGTAGCTTGAAATCTCTAAATGGCAACAAAAGAATGAAACGCAAACTATATTTTGAATGCCATCGGAGCGCTCCTTTTCCTAAATTATAAATGGTTTTGCTCTTCTTCAGAAGAACTTTTTAAAAATGAAATCATGGAATAGACTTATTGATGCAGAAGAGAAAAAGAATCCTCTACTCTTCAACTTCCTTGTCACGGGGTTTCCGCAGAAGAAAGCCACGTACCAGCTCGCTTCATTTGGCCTGAATCTGGGTTTTCCAACCCTGTTCTGCCCTGGCCCTGGGCCAGAAATGGCCAGACTCACCTGAGCCTCGATGCCAGGGCCCAACGAGGAGGTGGCCTGAAAACACGTGACCTCCCTAAACACATTGAAAATCACGAGGAGAAACACAAGCAAGTTAAGTTCTCTGAAGTTTGTGAGACTTGGTTGATCCATCGCAGTCTGGAGTAGCTTTTTCCCTCGGGGGAGCTTTTAAGCATTCTGCTCCTTCTGCCACATCAGGATCAAGGGAAAGGAGCTGGTTTTTGTTTTTCCTTCCCCCTCACCCACTCCCTCCTCCTCCTCCTGCGCCTGAGGGAAGATATCACATGTCAGATGGGTTCTTCTTCACAAAGACTTGGGTACCCATGCAAATCCTCACCGAAGATTTAAATTTTTACCTCCAGGGTTCAGAAAGAAATGAACACTGGTATGGATACAGCGTGGGGTGTTTTCCCCTTTCTAGGAAAAATGCGACGGTTAATGTCTCTGGGTGTCGGGGCCTGCTTATTCCGTCTCCGTTTCTTGTGCATAAGCGAAATCCATAGCCCTTATTTATTTCGATGGGACTAGGTTCTCCAGTTCTCAGTCCTTGGTCTGAGGTCCTTCGGTCCTCTTATATTTTTACAAACAAATGTGTCATAAGATTAGGTTATGATATGTAAATTTTGACATTTATAGTTGACCTTGGCTTGTTTTTCAGAAGAGTATCGAAAATGAATTCCTACTGCAATATTTGTATAAGGGTCTTAGATGGCTGGGACGCCCGCCCCTCTCCCCCATGAGTGTGGCCAGACGTCTCCATGTGTCATTCTTCCAACTGTGCTTTTTGTCTTACTGTCCCAGGATTTTTAAACGTCAAAAATTATGACACCAAGTTATTGGGTGTTTGGTTTGGCAGAATTACCAATTAAACTGTTGGTCCTATCTTAATTCCCGCATAGAGACCCTGAACGAATTCTAACATTTCTTGGTGTGTTGTAGGTTTCTGAAAGAGATAGTAGGATAAAGACTTCGATTAATATAAAAAGTAGGAAAATGAAAATAAGAGCTCATGAGGTTCAACGGTAAAGACGAGTCAGACTTCCTGACCTGCATTTAATATTCCCCCCAGCCCTCCATGGGGAACATTTTCCCCTCACGCCCCTCACTAAGTGTTAAGGTCCTCTTTTGTTCTCAATCCTGGATAGCGTGACAAACAACAAGGGATATTTTTAATTCTTTATGTTTCATTTTCATATAACTTGCAAACCGAAGAGGAAGAAATTGTTTTTACCGGATTATTTCCAGTCATCTGGTCATTCTAGGACTACTAGCCCAGCACACAGAGTAGTGTCCGGATGTGTCCATGTGTGTAACCCGGAGTCAAATGCCGACGGCTTCCGGGGCGGGCACGTCGTGTAAAGGAGTGAAGGGGGACAGGGGAGGGGTGGGGCCTGTCGCAAGCCAGAAAGCACAGGGCCAGGGCAGAGGGACCGAGCTTAGCTCCATCCACTGCTGCCGACTGGGACTATAAGAGTAGTGGTGACTGATGTTTGTTCTTTCTTTTTTTTGGCACCTTCTTCCCAAGGGAAAAAAAAAAAAAATCTGGATTTTTATGTGAAATATTTTCATGTGAAATCTGACTTAAAATTTGGTTCATCGATTCAAAGAAATGTAAACCCAGTGTTGACAAATGGATCTTCAGGTCACACTCTGCCTGCTCAGCATCAGATCACAACTTCGGGGGGACTCACACCAGGCCTCAGTAGCCCTGTGGGTACTGGTTAAGTCGCATTAAAAGGCTAAGCTGTGCCAGCTCAGTTATCCCTTCTCACCGGCATGGGGACAAGATCTCAATGTCCTTCTCTCTACTCCCAGGTGATGCCTCGCTGGCTCACCCTCTGCCCTCTGCCCCCGGGCTGCTAACCTTCCCGAGGCCACCTGTCCCGAGATATTCGGAGTCTCCATGGGAGTTCACTTTGTTGGCCACCCAGCTCCTACCCCTAGGCTGCCGGTGCTCACCTCTCTTTATTGGAAAAGGGCCCCCTTTCCTTTTGCGTTTTCGTAGAAGAATCCCACAGCTAAGTTGCTTGAGTTGTTAGAGCTGCCCCCACCCCACCCTCCCCTCTCTCTCACCACTCTCTCTCTCTCTCTCTCTCCTTCTCCTTCTCCTTCCCTCTCATTTTCTTTTACCATCGAATCTCTTCTTTCTGTGGGCATTCACAGGCTGCCAGCATGGCTGGGGTGAGGCCAGCCTGAGTGGTTGTAACTTACGAAACCAGAAACCAGCACTTCTGCTGACCTCCTTCCTCAGTCTCTCCCAAGGCCACCGAACCTTTCATTACCATCAGATTGCTCACCTCCAGCCCCATCCTCTGCACCCCACACAGAATCTGTGATAGACACCTGAAAATATCTGAATCCCAGTTTCAGATATTGTCAGGATTCTTTTTTGAGGAGCCATCGTAAATTCGCCCCTTGAAAATCACTCAGTCATTCAGGCACTCAGTCAGTCAGCCAGTGAGAGTAAGTCACCAGGCTGGGGGGACAGCTACAAAGAATCTCCAATTTCCAGGACACCCATTACAGTGAATTTGTTCTAATCATCATAATTGCATATGTTCTTAAAGTACGTGAGCTCCTCGAATCACTTAGAACAAGCCATACTTTTCATTATCTGTGTGCTATAAGAGCATAAGTTTTGCAGTTGTATAATTATGTCAACTTTTATGTTACCACTATTCCGGGAGTACATTAGGTCAGGTACTTGGTTGGAATGCAACCCCAAATTATATACCCCTGTGGTCAAATGAGCTATTTCCCAATCTTTGTTATAGCCTGGTTTTCAGAGTGCAGTTTTGCAGAAAGTGGCGATGAGGTCACTATAAGTAAAAAGCATAATCTTGATGCTAGACATTGGCCTACTGCCAGAGATGTTCAAAATCTTTGTAGGGACTCTTTCCATTGATAATAGTTGTTAAGATGTCTGTCACCTTGGGAATTAGAGGTAATTTAAAGCATTTCTTTCCATAAGGGTTGCATGCTCCTAGTTTTGCATCAATTCATGGTCATCTGACTCTAAAAGTGGGATGACATTTAAGATCCTCGTGTTATTTTGGGGCCTCGAGAGAGACTGTCTTTGGAAGTGAGAAGTGGATCATTGCATCGACCAGTCACCTGAAAACATGTAATCTTAGATTCATAGATGGAAAAGTACTCTTAAATGTCATTGACTCGAGAGTTTTCATTTTATTAACTCTCAAAGAATTTGGAACCCAGAGACCTCAGTGACTTGCCCAAGATTACAAAATTGCCTAGGAGAGCTGAGGTTCCAAATACCCCCACTCCAGATCTTGTGTCCCGTACACACGTCATTTTGTGAGCAGTAGATGATGATTTAGATTGAACAACATTCGTTCAGCTTTGGGGCAGGTTTTTTTGGCCGTATCACTAGGACGATAACTAACAGACACTGAGAAAACCTAACTCCCCAATACTTTTAGAGCAGCTTAATCCACGGGGGTTTGCCATTTTATCATGTCCTCATTTGTAGTCTCTTACGCAGTCTCCATATCTTATGTTTGGAGCCATGCTGGCACTGGGCAATTGTCCCCGGCTTTGAGTCCCCTAGGAAAGATAACCAACTGGTCCTGGAAAATACTCAAGGCTCAAATGCACACTGTCAATTCATAAGTCCCCCAGAAGTAGCAAGACAAACCTAGCAGGGCTACCCCTCCCCCAGTCTGTCCTTCCTTAACTCCTCCTCCTTTGTTGTACACTTTAATCTGGTTATACCTGGGTGAAAATGCTGGCCAGGGAAGTTTATGTTGTGATTTACTGTAACCACACTGTGTAAGGGAACGTGTCCAAGTGATTGGGCAAGAACAGTCATGGATACTGCCTAGCAGCAACGCCCACTGTCTGGATAAGGAGTAAGAAACGCTGAGAAGAAGGAGGTTGATATATTCGAGGGGAAGGTGAGCGGGGGAGGGGTGCGGTCTCTTCAAAGTAAAGAAGAAAATTAGAAGATACTTTAATGCAGAGGGTGGGGGGGCTCACCCCAAAGTAGAGAAGGAAACTAAAAGATACTTTAATGAGGGGGCATTATTACAGTAAACATAGTTATTGTTGTGGTATGCAACAGTGTATTGGCAAACAAGATTATCCAGGGAAAAAAATCTAGGTTGAGCGGTCAGTGTGGGCGTAACACAAGGTATACCAGCAGTCTGCACTTACAGGAAGTGAAACGACCTGGACAGCTTCTTCTCTCTAAGGCTTCCCCTAGTTAACCTCTTCTTCTCAGCCTTCAGATGTCACATATCCCTTCAGCTGGGAAGCCTTCCCTGACCACCCCAACCCAGGCCTGGTCCTCCCTCTACATGTTTTCCCAGCACCCCATGCCTTCCTTACACAGTACACACCTCGTACAGAATCAGTCACTTATTGGTGTGAGTATTCAGTGTCTGTCTCCCTGGCCACACACTGTGCCTTTGAGGACAGAGTGTTGTTGCTGTATCTAAAAGTATGACTCAGAGGAGCAGGGAGAACATTTATTTTCCAGAGGATGTTCTCTAGAAAACAACATCTTTTTAACATTTTTACAGTAAGTTGGCGTGAGTTTCGTTAAGATTCTGAAAACGCTTTGGTGGGAGCCATAGGGGACGGTGATCAGAGGGTGGTGGCATTTTTAAGTACTATCCCACAGTCCCTGCAGCACAAGGGGCAACTCTCTCCCACCCCCACCCCACAAACTCTGCCTCCAGGAATCACTGAACATAGTTACTCAATGAATTTTTGAATTAAGAGGCATATACTTATGGGAGACCTGATAGCATCTCAGATAACTAAGGAACTTCACATAGAAGTGAGCTCTGATTTGTCTTGCATTTTCCCATAGTGGTCTTTGAAGAATTCCAGCTTCATGTGAGAAATTACTTTGAAGGTTAGGATCGCCCCAAAGTATGACAGACTGTCTGACCAAGGGGCAGATGCCTAGTAATGCACAGTATCCCAGCAGAGGCTACACATACCTGATGTGCTATCGTAAGCGATCGTTCAAACACCAGAGAAGGAGTTAGATTAGAAAACCTCTAAGTATCTTTCCAATATCAATGTACTGTTACTGTAGAATTCCAGTCCATATATCCCCCCACTCAAACGTCATAAGGGCAGGGATTTTTTCCCGTTTTTTTTTTTTTCCACTGTTGTATCTTTAGTGTTTAAAACCTTGCCTCGTATATAGTAGCTGCTCGATAAATATTTACCAAGTCAACAAATATATCAGTAGATATATCAAATTCAAAATATGTTTTTGGCATAGAATAGCTTCCAAGTAAGCATTTATTTCATTCATCTGAATCAAGCAGTCTGGAAATCAAAAAAGAGGCTAAAATCGGGCAATAAAAAGCTATGATCAACACGCCGACTAAGCATATGAAGTCGAACAGTTATCAACCCTTCACACCAGAAATTCTGGTGTTAGTAGAAAGTCGTGCCAGCCAGGGACCTGGCAAGAAACTGAATTAGCTCGAATGGAGAGTTTAATGAGGGGGCTACTTCATTAAAGGTGGTGTGGCTAAGGGAGCCAGCAAGGAATGCGAAGCACTCAGAGACCATAGCAACGGCGAGAAGCCTTAACCATCATTCTCAGAGACAACCGACAGACACCCTCAAGGAACAGGAGAACAACATAGCTGAGGGAGCCCTGAGTGCTGGAACCGTGGGGCCCAGCTGCCTCTGGCGCAGGCACTGCTAAGCCCCGGGCCCCTGGTCAGCCAGCGAGCAAGACGAAATGCTCTCATTTCCTTCTCCTCCTGCCTCCTAATGTTGGTGTCTCCCATTAGCCAAACTCAGCTGGAAGCCAGCCAGTGTGGGGCAGGGCGTGCAGACCTGGCCAGCACAGGGCAGAGAAAGATGGGGACAGGGAGGGGACAGCGCACGGGGGAATCAGCATCACATCAATTAATTTCGTTCGTCTCCTACTTTAATTACACACACAAAGAACACATAGTCGTTAGAGCAAATACAGAGTCTGGGTCACAGTGAGTAGTAAGGGAACCTCCCACATAATCCCGTCTCTCAAACCGAGGGCATGAATGTTTTGGCTTTTTCTCCTTCTTTCTTTCTTTTTCCTTTTACATATATTTGTCGAGGATTCAAAATTTTCTATTCAGAATAAACCAAAATAAATTTGGTTACACTTGTTTCTTGGCCTAATTAAGATAAAGGCTGTAGCCTGACAGAGGGCTTTGTTTCCTTTCCTTTGTTCTGTGAACATAAACAAGTTACTTCATGTACCTCTGTGGGAACTAGGAATTAAGCAAGTGTTTGGACTCACGAAGACTTTCAGCGGGTTTGGCTCTCAGCTTGGATACCAAGTAATTAAATATAAGATGAAAGATGAGTCCCACAGAGCTCCCTCTTTGAGACTGGGAAAGGAAATATAAGTGAAGGCATCCTCGCTTAGCTGGATTTTACTGTCAACATAAAGTTTCTGTCTCCTTTTAAGAATCCTCGAAGGGCACTTTGAAAATAGGGTGAAAGGCAGTTTAGGAAAATAGAGCAAATGCTTCTGTACACAGTTCTTGTTACATCTGGAGCGTCCCACACTGCTTCGTCACACTCGTCACACTTGTCATCATTTATCTGATGCTCGTCCAGTCCTGCTCCACCGGAGCTTCCAGAAGTCAGAGCCCACGTCCGTTCTCTGAGCACGACACCAGCCCGGGCGTTGAGTCAGTCCCCAGTCAGCAAGGGTAAGTGGTTGATGCTCCTAGTTAAAGTGGAGGAAAGGTGCGAAGGGAGAAGAGTCAGCTGTGTGCCGAAGGTCTGAAAGGCAAAAGGCAGTACCACAGCAACCGATGGGTGTGTCAGACCATTGTCATAATATACCTAAGGTTAGTAATCCCTTTCTTTAGTTAAAAAAAAAAAATCCCAGAAAGTATTGTCATCTCAGCTCCTTTAGAGAGGAATGAGTTCTGCTTTCCTGGAGCAGGCTCTGTATTTGGCTTTCTATAGATTTCTGCCTGAATGGGATCATGCTTGTGACTTGGTTCAGGAAGCCAAATAAATAGAAGCTCAAACCACCCCCACTTCGGTTCTAGAAGTTAGATAGCCTCCCCTGGAATAAATCCATTTGCTCTCGGAGAATACAATGTCAGCCACTGTGACACTGAAGGTGGCCTTGGATTGAGGGCAAGAAGACCAAGGGCAGTGATCCTAAAGATGGAGGTTGCAGTGGGGAAGATTCAGAACCAGCCCAGAGACTGACTCATAACTGCTCTCAGCAACTTGTCTGTGTCTCCCCTGCAAGCTTTCCTCACCACTGATGCTTTTGGTAATGTCTCTCTGAATCCACCGTCATAGGGTAGGGTCCACAGGATGGGGCTACAGCTGGCAATGTCCCCACCACTTCATCATCTTGGAGCTGTGGGGGCAAGGCTGGCCAAGGGGGGCTTGTCTCTCTCCTCTGCCAGAATGTGCAAGGTCACATGAAGGTTATGAACCTCCATGGTTGTTACTCTGAAACTATAATAGATTCTCATTTTAATTATTATTTTGGAAAATACAGCTGCAGGATTTCAACAGAGTATCCAAGCCCCTTCTACAAGTTCAAGTACATTTTTTGAAGAGTGATTTCAAAAGTATAAATTGTGTCGAATGCCTTTAGTTATGAATGGATTAGATGTGGGTTATCTCCTAGAGAAAAATGTGTCTGGAAACAGACTGCATTCTTCGAGGGATAATTAGTTCATTGTGCTCGGCACAGCGAGTCCTCCCATGGTGTCCTTAAAGATGGGACTGATCTAGTATTGAAAGCAAGAGACTATTTGTAACATATGGCTTGCTTGATATCTAAAAACTGTTCCGTTCAGAAATAACTAAGACTTGATTTCATCGTCTTCGGACAATAAGGACCAAAATATCCTAATAAAAGAACAGAGTGAAAAATAGAGCTGACGATTGTCCTAGAAGCAGAGAAATGAGCCTGTGGTGGAATTCTTGAAAGCACAAGATTTTAGAATCCAATATGCGTGCCTTTCCAGGTCATCTCAGTTGGTTTTCATAGCAGACCGATATCTGATGGAGTTAAATCATGACCTGATTGCAAGGTAAGGTTGGGCCACGAAAGTGTTGTGAATAACGGGCTTTGTGTGTTTGTTTTCTAACTTTCCTATGGCCATGCCTTGGTGCTGACATTTTAGTCCAGTAGGAGGTGAGGAGTTACATTTTCAGCTGGATAACTTAAGTACTGGTAACTATTTATTATTTATAGCTTGGTTTCCACTGCTAGATTCAATACTCCAAGACTAACAAAAAATAATGCTTTCATTTAATTTCTCCTAGACTGGAGTGCTTTGGTCTGCCTTAGACCTCTGTCTTTCGCTGAGAGTAAACCCTTTTGAAATTTGTGAAGACAAACGCACCATAAAATTATTTCACTTTGAAAACAGTCCTTTGGAAAAAAATAGTTTAGCTTTTTTGTTTAACAAGATGTATAGTTTGCCTTGTATAATAATAGCAAGGCAGAATTTATAGTTGGTAACATTTTCTGGGTTTAGAGCAGAGAGTATCTGGAAGAGTATATATAGATCTTTAATATACAATAATTACAATGCCAAAGGATGTTAGTACATCACATTTCATTTTCAGGAGAAGGGCAGTGTAGACACGTCAGTGGGGATGTGTAACACCTCTTGGCATGCAAGTGACTTTAATATTTATCACATTTATCCCGTGGTATGCGCTTAAAAAATGTAATCTCACGCCTTTTTCTTTCAAAGAAAAAAAGTTCTAATAGACTAAAAAACATCAAGAATGTTTCGTCAATGGCTTGTGCTTTAGAAAACAGTTATGGTTTTACCATTTGTCTTGGAAAATGTGTCCCAATAGCATTGGGTTAAAATCACAAGATTAAACAAGTTTTCTCCTTCCTCCAGCATTTAAATTGTTATGCTCCATATGTAAAGTATGGGTTGTGTTTTAAAATATCTCTTATAACTTTTAGCACCTTTGTATGTGAAAAAAATGTCAGATTATTTTCTAAATCTGCCTTATCCAATATTGATTATGTGAAGCGAAATCTTAACCTGAATCCGAAACGTGTATGCATTGCCTTCGCCACTCTTTCTTCCCTCCTTTCATTCTCTTGGATGTTCTTCCATCCTTCATGGCACAGTTTCTTGGAGCTGTTGCCTGGTTGCAAAGTCAGCAGAGGATCTCAATTAGGTCAGGCCTTGTCAAGCCCCTAGGACTGCTGTTTCTACTTCCTACGCTCAGCCTCTCCTGCTCTTCCAGGCAACCATTCCCTGCCTCCTCCCTAAAAGACCTGACAATGCCTCAGAAGGATACGCAGGCTAATTCACACTACTGTGACAATGACTCCATAACCCTTTCCAGCCCATATTAGAGTTTCGACTGACAAATTTTACCTGAAACCAAAAGGAGTTGGTTTCTCGTATTGGAATTCCAGGCCCGATGGCAGATTCTGGGAAATGGCGGGGTTCTCTGGCCCTCCTCCAATTAGGCCACAAGGCTGGCCTGCACTTAGCTTGCTGGCTAGATTGTGTCCCCTGCTGGCTGTTGATACGTCCTGTGTGTGCTGGGTCCCCACTCCTACTTCCTGATGGTGTAATAGTGTTTCGAGAGAATTAACGAGAGCTTCTTTCCCATTAGAGAAACTTTCTCACCTAACGAGGCATCAGTGTGCATAAATGATAGTGCGTGTTTAGTCTCACTGTCATTTACGAAGAGATTTTGCTGAGCAAAAACGATCTTTTCACCTCCTGTTAATATTGGCGAATAAATTATACGGTGAGAAGCAGCAAGGGTAACACATTTGTGCCTTTCGCATGTCTCGGGATGTATTTGGCTGCGTGCGTGGCAGTCCGGTGACAAAACAGCTGGGCACCTGCAAGTTACTCCAGTGTAAGTGGTGTGTGGCATATGAGAGGAGAAGGGCTGGGAAGGGAAACCATGCAGCGCTAAGGTTGGACAAACAAGGGCCGTAAGAAAACACCGAGGCACGGAAGGTCCTCGGCTCTCGGGTGTGGAAAAGCCTTGAGTGTTACTCAAGAAACGTGACTTTCATTCCCCTTTTCCTGTCCTCTCTGCTATTAGGTATCTGTAGTGTCCCTCCCAGGACCCTACAGACTATTAATTTGTTAATTCATTCAGCAAATACTTCGTACTTTATATTTAGTATACATTTATATACTAAATATATACTTATATACTAAATATACTATTTATACTATATATATTTATATACTAAATATAAAGGCAAAAAAAAAGTGTGTGTTTCTTGCTCTGAAAAAGCTTATAATTTAAAAGACTAGATTTAAAATACTATGAACCCTCCATGTTTGTGGGTACAGTATAGGGCGGTTTCAGTTACTTGCAAGTGATATGAAAGGTCTTTACTGATACAAGTTGATGATTTTGCTAAAGCAGGAATCACAGGTGAACTAACAAATGACCAGCCATAGGACCACCTGTGGCCTGTTCTGTCACTTCAAAGCTGTCCTTCAAAGTCGAGTCCCTTGTCCAATGTACAGATTTGCAGTCTGTCCAGCATCCACACTCCAAGCAGCTTTGCTGTTTTTCACTTGTAATATACACAGAATCTCTCAGAAATTGCTTTTTAAAAATGTTTCTTGGCCAAACAAAACAAAACAAACAAACAAAAAATCCAAATACGATACAAGAATACTTTATTGGAAGATAAAGGTAGTTAACTTGTGGTCTGAGGATATGTCCAGAAAACAAAGGAGTCAAGAAACCAAGAGTCTGTGTACACATTACCCCATGGAAGAATGTAGGTCTTTGTACCTCCCACATGAATATCAAACCCACAGGACAGGAAGATCCTCTGCTCCCCAGCTAACGATCCAGGGTAGGAGGGAGACGATTAGGAAAGACTTCAACATGAGACCATGTGATATTTACTCTAAGTCTAATGAACAGCGGTTTAACAATTGGAAAGAGCAGCAGGCTGGAATGGTTATGGAAGATCAGATGGAGCTTGTGAGATCCAAGGTGACTCTCTTAGTGAAGCAGAAACAGAGGGTGGAGGGGGGGCATCATTTGGGGTGCAAGAGAGATCTCTGTAGAGCTCAGAATGGAGGACCGTTTCTTTTCGGCACCCATAATTTAGTGATTACTGGTCAATTTTGTGGGAGAGAATTCATTGCAACAAACTGTCTTCTGAACTGACTGATAAATTTCCATCCAAATGGCTTACTGACTTCAGTAGCCCTGTTCAGCCTTATTTGAAGGAAATAGGCATTAAAACAAATTATCCTTTTATGTTGTTAGTTTAAAATCACTTAATAGGTGTGATAGAAATAGCTATATTAAAGATGATCAGCTAATGTTATTTCCATAACCACAAATGAATGCTTTATCAGGAACTTCCATTTAAAGAATTTTGATCCTTTGAAATAGTTGAGTTTCAGGTGTCTATACATGGGCATAATCCATATTTTGAGTTTTAGCTCCATGGTATCAGTTTGGTGGTGGTATCAGTTTTCAATAACATTTTGTACTTCTGAAGACCCTTCATCTAAAGAACTCAATATTCTTTTCAAATGTGAACCTTTGGAATGTTTATGTAAAAAGAGGTATAGCATTTTAAGAGGGTCAGGTGGCCTTAGGGAAATCGAAACCCAAAATAATTTGAAAATCTCTCCTACTAAAGTGTGGAAATTAAATCATTCTGACTTTACGACTTAGTATTTATGACTATAAAATCACAAAACGTAATTGTTTTTCTAAGAAATACCTATAAAGTTTACATTTCAGGTATTTGTCTCCAGATAGGTTTCTTTTTAAGTCAAGCTTCAATGTAATCATGTTTGTTTTCTTAAAACTTTGTTAAATGTCTTGTTTCATAGAAACTAAATAACCAAATTTCCTTCAGCTGTGTGTTATTCACCGCCCTGCTCCTGCCCTCAAACTTCACTGTAAAACTTATGTTAAAGATGTGTCCATTTACTTTGAAACAACTTATAAATCAGGAAAGGAACTTGGGAATATCAGAGCTCCAAAGATCTTGCAGCTGGAGCCAGGAAGGTGAAGCCGGAGCAGCTTTAAGTGGCTGTGGGTTGGATTTGATGTCCACAAAAGAATGGCAAGCACAGGGTGTTGCTCAGCGAAGTGTGCATTTTCAAGTTACCCACAGTGGTGTCTATTGTCCTGTTTCTCAATTGAATGATGTCATGTTTCATTTAAGGCTCTTAGTGATGCTGAAGTCTGTGGTCTGCTCGCTAGGGGGAAAAAGGCACTGAGAAAGTTGCAAATCAGGTTTTTGTCAAGCCTTTGTGTGTTGGGTTTTGAGAGATAAAAGCTGACTCATGCAATATTTCGAGGGAAGGAGCTGCACAGACTAGTAAAGACTTCTTGTTTTACCTACCTGAGCCCCCAGTGAGGTCACTGCATCAGCTGAAGGCAGACGATGTGGCTTAGCCTGGGGAGAGCACAGGTAGGTGCTAAAGAATGTGCCCCAAAGAAGCGATGCCGGGACAAACTTGCTCCTTGCCTCTTGGAGCAAAGGGAGCCGGTCCACTGCAGTGAGAAGCTGTCGCAGGAATGTTTTCTTCACGACACTGGCAGGGACAGCAGCTTGCCTGGATATGTTACAGCTGTTCTGTTATAAAAGCGATGTATTGAAAGGAGTTATCCAACAATGGAATTAGTCAAAGGTGATTTCTTTTTTCCTACATCTGAACCGCAGTCTGTCTTAAATGGTTTTGCTTTGTTTTTGTTTGGTTTTCTTTTCTAAAAGTTGCTTTGAAATATCTAGAGAGCTGATGTTTGTGACTCTAGGGAGAAAACTAAAAACTGAAATTAAGTTGCCATGCATCGAATCCTCAGTATTTTAACGTGCTTTCTTTATGAGGTCTCTGCAGACTCAGCTGGGGGTGGGGGCGGGGAGTGGAAGTTGCAAAATAAATGTTTGCAAACTTTATGCTTAGCAACTGTAGTGATGAAATTTAGTTTGAATCGAGAGGTCACCAAAGTTAACTAAGTAAATACAGTCTCCATTTTGAGTGTTTATTGGGAGAAATACTTTAGCTAGGAGGCATCATTGGGGACAAGGAGGTATGGATTGTATTTAGTGCTGTTGTACATTGGAATCTGATTTTTTTATTAATTATTTTAATTTAGTGAATCTAATATTTTGGAAAGAAGATGCATATATTCAACATTCCTTTGCATTAGTCATATGGACCGTAAAAATCAATTAATTTAAAATATTTAAATATTTGATGCAAATTGAGGTTATAATTTGAATTTCTTTAAATAATTTTTTGGATTATAAAAGTAATACATGTTTTGAGGAAAAGTGATATTTACAGATAAATATCAAAGGAAAAATAATCTATCCTCTTACTTAGTAAAACCAAAGTTAATGTTATATATCCGTTCAATCTTTTCCTAATATGGATAATAAATAAGTGACATTTTAAATTCAAAATTGGGATCACATTTTACGTTTTATAAACCATTGATTTTACTCAACTGTATATTATGACCATTTTCTACACCCTTAGAGATTTGAAAAGACTTGGCTTATAATAGTTTTGTATTGTACCTTCTAGATAGATTTATTTACTTAGATCTCCATTGTTAGATACTTTGAATTCACTTCCTTCTTTTTCTCTAAGAAAATGTTTAGAGTACTTTAGGGATGGATTTATTTACTCAGAGTGCTATTGTTAGTCACTTGGATTTCTCCTCTTCTTCCTCTTTTCTTTTTTTCTTTTCTTTTTTTTTTAAGAAAATGTTATTTAGCCCAATGCCTCCCTCTCAACTGCACAGAGATGTTTTTGGACCTTCGTTCAATGATATATAACTCATTGTTTAGTCCTTGCCCTGAGACAGATAGTTCCACTAACGGGAAGGTACTATTCACAGTGAAGCTGGAGCATATTTAATCTAAATTAAAAATTGAGTTTCTGAGCCTTTGGAAAGTCAGTGATATATATTTTATTATCCAAGACCTGACATTCGTAAGGGGTAGAAGAAAAGTTGTTATTTTGTGGTTACTGCTTGTGCCGTGATTCCAGCTAGGAAGGGGCATAGTTGTAGCATTATTGTGTGGTTATTTCAGGGTTGGAGTCATGTTCTGAAGGTTGGATAGGACCTGAGGAGTCACCTGGTCCAGCTGCCTGACTTACACGCGAGGAGACCAGAAACCCACAGACACGAACCTCGGTGGTGTAGAGCCAGGGCAGAAATGCAGATCTTTCAATAAAGGAGAGAGTGTTATGTCATAACTTAATTTCTGGCTGGTCCTCTGAGGAATTCCTATACAGATGGTTGGGCACATGTTCGTTCCTTTACACACATGCACACACTACGTAGGCCCTTTTGGCACAGTGGTACTGTGTGCTTTACACAAGTGCATATGTTTAGTCCTTCATTTCCTGATCTCTAAGCTCTTTTTCTTCCTATTATTGTACAAATCTATAGCCAAGTACAGGGGAAAATGGACTAGAAATCAGAAACCATGGTCTCCGATTCACAGTTCAACTTTGACCACGAGGATGCCTAACCTCTCTGTTTATATTTTTCCATCTATAAAATTTTTAAAAAGTAATGACATGTGAATGAACTTTGAGGCTTTGATTTGTTTGTTTGTGTTTAAGGATCATTTTGATATAGAGTTAAAGCAGTGGCATATTATGGTTAGGCTAAGCTGTTGTAATGGAGACTTTGGTTTATCCCTTGCTGTACAACAAATCAGTCCCAAACCTAGTGGCTTGAAACAATCACAGCCATTTAGACTCTCTCAAGGTTTCTGTGAGTCAAGAGTTCAGGAGAGGCCCTGCTAGGTGGTTTTGGCTTGGGGACCCATGAGGTGGCCATCAGACATAACAGTGCTGGGGGTCATCCCTAAGGCTTCTCACATGTCTGGGGCCTTGACTGGAAACACGCAAACAGCAGGGGCCAGAACAGCTGCGGTGCTTAAGCATCTCTCTATGTATCAGTGCGGGGTCACCACCCGGCTCCTCCAGCGCGTCAGCTTCGAGATAACCAGATTTCTTAATATGATGACTCAGAGCATGTCCAGACCCAATTATTGCAAGGTTCCTTCTGCCTTCATGCTCTGCCATACTATAGGGCACCGTTGTCCTGTCTGCGAGGTCCCTGCCACATCGGGGTTCCAGTGGGAAGGAGAAGGAATAGAGGGACAATGCCTAATGCTTGAGAAGCAGACCCCCAGAGGGACACGTATTTCCATTAGTGAGAACTTGACCACATGGCCACATCTAATGGCCAGGAGGCTGGGAGCTGTGCTCAGCTAAAACCCTGTTCACTAAAGAGAGGGGAGTGAATTTTGATAGACAACTCTCAGTCCCCTCTGAAAGTGAACACACAACACATAGTTTAGTTTAACCCCACCCCATAATCTCCTTCACCTCCCATGCTAACCCGTCACCCAAAAGCAGACAGTAAAGGTAAAAACAGCTGCATTTGCATAAAAAGCTGAACAGGAGTTCCCTAAGGTACCCTTGCAACCCAAATGCACGTCTGTGCCCTTCAACGTAGAAATTCCGGAGTCATCACTTAGCTAAGGCCATTTATCAATTTCATTAGATGCATTCACTGTCTGACTTCATC
Organism: Pteropus medius; assembly: GCF_902729225.1. NCBI lineage: Eukaryota > Metazoa > Chordata > Mammalia > Chiroptera > Pteropodidae > Pteropus > Pteropus medius. The sequence goes on along the minus strand of NW_024353790.1, from coordinate 1,560,907 downwards.
CCTGCTCAGCTACCTCTTAGTTTCCATTGACTAGCATAGGAATCAATCAGCAAATTATCCGAATATTTAGGATCAGACTTCACAGCTTGAAGCAATTTCTTTTTGTCATTCAACCCCACACCTCTTGTTTGAACAAGAACGTTTTTTGCAAAACATCTTTTCTATTCTTGATCTTCTTGTTACTGACTCTTCAATGGGGACAAGATTTTCTTTAACTATTAATTTTGGAAAATTTTTAAATTTATAAAAACAGTTGCCACGATAAGTCCAGAGTTCCCATACTCCTTTCATGCAGCTTTCCCTAATATAAACATCTCACATAATCATAGAACATTCGTCAAACTAAGAAATTAACACGGTAACAAGATTTTTTTTACCTCTTCATCACCAAACAGCCACAAATAAGTGTGAAAATCATGTTTCCTGGATTGTACACTCTGAGCAGTAAAGAACCTGTGGAATTATTGTCCAGGCCCTTCCATTAATGCAAGAATCATGTTGGTATTTTAGAAAACCAAGAAGTGGAAATTCACATTGCTATCTGGTTGCTTTTTTCTACTATCTCAGAGGGGTGTAGCAAAGGAGGATTCTCTTGAAATACATAAATGTGCATATTTCTTACAGCTCTGACTCTTAAGAGTTTGTAGGGTTTTTTCGTTTGTTGGTTTTGTTTTTTAAATCATGAGGTCTATTGTTTACCACTTTGAGGTTCTACCAAGGACTGGCTCTGTCCTAAATGATCTTTGCTGGCTGATAGGATCACTTCTTGCACATACTTTAGTCTCTCTCTTGCCTGCCCTCTTTGAGTAATTCACAGGCAGTGTAATAAGGAACTACACAGTTATAGTTATTCATTCGTCTTGAGCACAACACATTCTCTTGATTTCCATGATTGTCCTGCCAAGGATCTCAGACTAGGTATTTATAGCCTAGAATAGCAATGAGCAGAATGTGGAAATCCTGATCGCTTCTTAGCCCCTGCTGGGTATAGAGTTCTGCCTCGTAGGGCTGTCCTTGGGAGCTGTAACAGGAAGGAAGTGGTCAGCTTTGGACCTATCAGTTAATTCCCCACCCCCTTCGCCCATACCCACCTCCCACCCTCTTCAACGTGTAAACACGGTCCCAGGAATCTTGGGCTCTACTAGCCATGGAAAGTTCTGCCTCAACCCTAAATCAGCCTGAGAGACAAGTTACAGCCAAGAAGAGCTGCTTTTGATTCTGGCAGTGACATTCCAATGGAGAGCAATTAAAATAATGGAAGTTTGAAGAGCAAACAAAGACAAGCCAAGGAATTAAAGCTTTTTCACCGAGAAAAAATTAGAGACTTGTCATGAAGTAAAAAGTGTGTCAACATGGTAGCTATGTAGCCATTTTTATTGAGGATGGCACGAGAAGGAATATTTTATTTTGATGGCTTTTAGGCTAATGGTAAGAATCATTAGGACACCAAGGCCCTCTACATGTACTTCCACCACGATCACCTCCTGGTTTGCCAAGAGTCAGAAGGACCAAGATCCTTAAGGTGGGTGGAAGCAGCTTATTTTAGGGTATTTATGGTCACAACACCCACTGACATGGGCCATTAGCAATGGTCTGCAAGTTTGCAGAAGGTGGTGCACTATTAGCCCTGAGTGTGGGATCCGGTAGGAAAGAACGAGAGGCTGTGGAAAAGAATGAAAACAAAAGCAGCAAATTACCCAGCTGTTATGCAACTTGCCGACATCTGTCACTCAAGGACGAGGAGAAAGCTTTCTTGCTCTACAGTTTTCCATCTGGGTGTTTCTGTTTATCATGGGAAATATCTAGTACACAGTGATTGTCTCACAATTCTGTTTTTGCTAACTCATAACAACGTTGTGTACTAATGAATGGAATAAAAGGAAAGACAAACTGAATTATATGCACTTCTCCACTCAGTACTATTTGAACAAAGGTTGATAAGAAAATAAATTTAAATCTTACAGAATAATAGAATTGTCTAGAAAACTTCTAGATCAGCACTGTCCAACTAAAATATAATGCAAGCTGCACATATAATTCATAATTTTCTAGTAGCCACATTTAAAAAAGTAAAATGAAACTGGTGGAAATAATTTTAAGAAGATATTTGATTTAATCCACTATTCCCAAATATTATTTCAACATGTAATTAATATAAAAATCATTAACGAGTTATAGTATATTTGTGGCACACTAATTCTTTGAAATCTGGTGTATATTTTACACTTATTGCATATCGCGATTCAGACTAGCTGCATGTCAACTGCTCAGTAACCACATAGGGCTACTGGCTGCTTTGTTGAACAGTACAGCTCTTGAAATACATATTAAAAATTGGTGAGTTGTATTAGGAAGAATAGGCCAGACAGGGTGGAAATCTTAAATTATTTTGAGGGAGATGAGAACAAGACTAGACAGTTTTTATGAGGTATATTTCCTTACATAAGAAAACTATAATTATCTTCTAAGCAATGAATTAGCATGAAAAATGTTACCCATTAGCACATGCAGCCTCATATTATGCCATTATATGACTTAGCTTTAAATGTTTCACTTCTGCCATTGGTAATTTTGGAAGGTGTTTAATTTGGGGCAGTATACTTGGCTAAATATTACAGATAGCAAATTTCTCGAATATCCTATTTTATAAGGTGCCTGGTCGGCAGTCTGAAGAATAGTCCAGTAGCCTGGAATACTGTTGATCCCAAAACAATGTGGGGGTTAGGAGAACTGACCACAGTGCAATTGAAAATCTACATATAACTTTTGACTCTCCAGAAACTCAAGTTGTCGCTTGGTATCTGTGGAAGATTGGTTCCAGGACTCTCGTGGGTACCAAAACCCCACGGATGCTCAAGTCCCCTGTATAAAATGTTGTAGACCAATACATACAGTTGGCCCTCTGCATCCACAGACTCTCAATCACAGATTGAAAAGAGTACAGGTATTTATTGAAAAAAATCCACGTGAAGAAGACCTGTGCAGTTCAAACCAGTCTTGGTCAAGGGTCAAGTGTACACATCCTGGTATTGGAACATATGTAGCCTTCCTTGAAGCAGGGTCAATTCATGGAGCTATTTGATTTACCCATGAAGTAATCCCCTGTTGACCTGAGTTTCACATCTCACTTTATCCTTTGAAAGGATAAAGGGCATCATCACCCCAAGCACCCCAACATGGACTCCTCTAAAACACTGGTAAATTTTGTTCCGCTTTCATCCCTTGTTCCAATACTGGCTGGCCAACTTAGAGTGAAAGTAAGTACAGAAGTGAGTCTTTCTATTGTGTTCATTTTTCACCCATCCTGACAATGAATATTTGCCAACAGTTATATAACTATTTTAGGTGTCTATACTGGAGATAAGGTTGATTTTTGTCTAGTCAGAAAACCATAACTTGCCCTGGAGACCAATATATCCAGATCTATAGGGGGTAGTTTGATCTAGACCTTTCCAGATGCCCCACCTTTCATATACAGTATATCCAACTTACATTTGGTTCTAACTCATAGCCTCATTGGACCCTTGGGACCTTAAAGAAGCCTCATGTACTTCCCAAGTTAGTGGCGAGTTCTGAAAGTGAGATCAACTTCCTGGTTACGGTTATGGTGGATGTCAATGGGAAAAACACCATGTTATGTCTGCTTCTACTTTGAACTGCCCAGGGCTCCTTAACACCAGTCCCAGACATGGGCAAGCATCCTCTGAGGCAAGCATACCTCGATGCCTGGCTACTGCTTGGAGCTTTGCCATGCTCGAGTTGGATCGTGCTTTTTAGGGCAAGTGCATGTTAACTACTATAACCAGTCCATGTTTTATAGGCCATAAAGTTTATGAGGCAAGCAGAAAGAATATGGCAAAAGCTTAAAAAATTTGCGACAAATTATACCATGTGGTAGTGTTTATGCTGATAAATGACTCATTTCGTATACATTTCTTACCATTCCTTCCTGTTGATTCATTCGTTCTTTTATTTTATTCAATAATTTTAATATCTTCATTGTAAGTTTGTACTACTATTCGCCACAAATATAAACTATCCAGATAACGTTAGCATGTTGAAGGATGCAGACCTGATGGATTCTTTATATTCTAGAAATACTGGTACCAGCTGTTTGATCATCTTTATTATAGAGTCAAATCAAATTTGTGTTCCTTCTGAAAAATTATTAATCCATAGTCTTGTTATTGTGTTTGTCTTGTTATAACCTTCCAAACTTAAGTTTTACTCTCCTATTTATCTAACAAAACCCGTAAACATGGATTTTGGTGGTAAAGTAACCTACCAAAATGAAGCAAATTTTATTAATCACTCTTCATTGAAAGGCATCTTGTTGCTATAAACCTGAGATCTCATTATTAGCGGGGAAAATGTTGATCCTGCCTTACAAACGAAGAAGATTGGAACTTTGTGTGTCTCACCAAAATGGCTTTTGAAAGATTAAATTTCACTTAGGGCCTTTTTGGACCCAAGTTTTCAGTGCTGTGGGTATGAAGTAACCTTTTGCCTTGCAGATACTGTCTTCTCCTGGTCTCTGCTAAACACAAACAGCCCTGTTTCTTTAAAAATACAGCATTTTTCTCACAATTGAGTTCCTATGTTTATTAATTATTTAATTGCATCATTACACTGTCCTGGTATCTGACTTTACATGGAGAGTGTTATAGTTCATCAGATATACCCTGTAATAGTGTAACTCCATTTTACTCCACGTGGAGTGTCAGCTTTCAAGTAGGGATTTAGAGAAATGTCATGATGAGAGGGTAGGTTTTAAAGGGGATGTAGGTCTTAATATTTGGGGTTTTCTTGCCCGATGTTAGAAAAATACCGCCCATGCCACACTTTCTCTAATGCTGTATACAAGTAAAATATAAAATTGTCAGCATCCATGAAGTCAGGTAGTGGTGGTTCTAAGGACAGTGGCTTAAAGTTTTGCAGAAATATGGTGGAATACTTAAAATGAAGTGTTTTGCAAAATTTGATAAGAATCTAGTTAGGGTGTGTTTTAAGTACATAAGAATCACTTGTGGTGCTTGTTAAAGCTATAGATTCCTTATGCCCTCACCGCTGAGCCTTTAATTTAGAAAATCGTGACCAGTCTGCATCTATTAGTCATTCCAGGTGGTCACACTTTGAGGCAATGGTTGCAGTGCTTCTCAAACTTGAGTGTGTGTGCACATGGCATTAGCATCTTGTTAAAATGCAGACTGAAGTTCAGGAGGTCTGGGGTTAGTGCCTGAGACTCTGCATTTCTAGCACGTTCCCAGGTGATGCTATAGAAACCCTTAACTTTGCAACTCACCCTACCTCGGGTATCTTTCCATTTCTATATCTAACTCGTTACATACGTTTGGGCTGGGTTTTGACCTTTAAACCTTCAGCTTGATGTAATTTACAATACTTGCTTACCTTGTCTATATTGTCCTTTTTCTTTTTCTTTTTTTTAATGTGTATAGATGTGCGCCAGTTGCGTCTTGAAGTGCCATCAGCTGTAACCGAAGTTCCAGCTCCCGGGACCACCGCCAGGCATCCCCACTCCCAAGGACTGAAGACCATGGAACTCTCTGACAGCGACCGCCCAGTCAGCTTCGGCTCCACATCATCCTCTGCCTCTTCCAGGGACAGCCACGGGTCCTTCGGCAGCAGGATGACCTTAGTATCAAATAGCCACTTGGGCTTGTTTCACCAGGATAAGGAAGCAGGGGCCATAAAACTGGAGCTGATTCCAGCCAGGCCATTTTCCAGCAGCGAGCTGCCGAGGGACAGCCCAGCTGGGCAACAGAGCACAGATGAGGGTGACGAAAGGCAGCTCCGGGCCCAGCGGAGAGTGGAGGCAAATGGGGCCACCAAAACGAGTGTAGAATCGGCCACTAGCCCCAAGCTCCTCTATGTGGATAGAGTTGTTCAGGAAATTCTAGAGACCGAAAGGACTTACGTGCAAGATTTAAAAAGCATCGTAGAGGTAAGGCAAACTTTTTTTTTAAATTTGTCATGTGGGATAAATATGCTTGCAAACTAAAGAACAAAGCCAGGTGTCAGGGATGCACTGTCTCCTGAGATGCAGAAGTAATGTGAACGTTTCAAACAGATCAGAAGGAAGTACGACAAACCCTATGGCTGTACTCATTGTTAAAATCTTCTTAATATTTGCATTAACAAATTGATTAAGCGTTAGGAGCAAGAATAATAATACCCATATGTTCACCAGTATGTCGTGTGAAGAAATCCTACACCAAAGATCTGAGTGCCTGGCAGATAGTGGAGCAGACAGAGGATGGAGTTGTCAGATGTATCCAGATAGGGTCCCATTAGGCTATCTTCACTTTAATCAGAACTGTCAACTGGTGTCTGGGAACTTCCAAGACTACTGATACCTGTGTCCCACCTCTAGAGACTCTAATTTGATGAGTCTGGGGTGTGGCCTGGGTGGTGGAATTGTGAAAGATCTCAGGTGATTCTAATGTGCAGACAAACTTGGGAAATACTGTTCTCTGTAATGGTTGGTTGGCATTTGGGGGAAGGTGGTGAAAGGTAGACACAACCGGGCTTTGTCTTGTCTTGGAATTTTTGTTCACTTTTATAGTAAACAAGTTTGCATAAATTATTGGACTGTGCAAATTGAGTTCAGCTTATGTGCCAGATTATGTACTCTGGAAATTCAATTATTAATTTGACTTTGATTTATAGGTAGGTTTTTAAGGATAAAGTAAGAATTATCAGGGTAGGTCAGATGTTAACTCATTCTCAAGTAATGGGAAAAATATTAATATTTCAAAGGCAAATGTATCTATTATAAAGGTATGCTCACTTTGCTGCCTAGTAATATGCCAAATTCTTTCATCTGTTAGTGCCTACTTCCTATTTTAGACTTTTAATCCAAAATAGGTTTCAGAATATAGTAGAATATTTGCTGATGAGAACATTCTCCACTAAATACATACGTTCTTCTGGCTTTAGCAAAAAAATTCTAAGGCATGATTGCGTGTTGAGTTCCACAAACAATAGAAGCAGACATTGTCTACTAAAAATAGTTATGACATAACTTCCCAGTAAAAATAGAAAAATCAATTGATGCTCAACCAAACAATATGTGATACCAAATGTCGAATAAGCCAGGCCAATTGTTTTAATTTCAACAATGATGTCATTTGTACTTGAGAAGAAATACCTGTGAAACTGCCAAAACTTTTACAATCTCTCAGGAAATTTACGATTGTCAAGCTTTCTTTGGTCTCTCCTTTTTTTCCCTCCCTCTTTCTTTCTTGGAATCTTTTTCACCTAATCAAAACTTGCTATATTGAGGGGAGGACCCTTTCTTTACTGTACTGGGATTCCATGAACATTCTTGCTTTCTCTGAGGCTAGTTGATAAACCTGAATGAGGAAAAATAAGGTAAGATATGAATGAAAGAAAGGAGATGAAGAGAGTAGAGTGTTCGCATAAGTCGCCATGTCTACGTGTTCCAGATCGCAATCATTTTTCCCCCCGAATAAATCCTTTCTGGTGACACGAAAAAAAAAAAAGAAGAAAAACAATCAAGAAAGAGTATTTGCTAAGGTTTCAGTAGAGGTTCTATTTCAGGCTGTCCAAATGTTCTTGCTTTTTTTTTCTTTATCTATGAATTAATCATGTTTTACATTAGGCATTGATGGACATTTTCTATAAAGGGCTAGATAGTAGATATGTTGGGCTTTCTGGGCCCTGAGGTCTCAGTCACAACTGCTCAGCTCTGCCATTGTAGGTGAAAAATCAGCCTTAGACACTATGTCAATGAATGGGTGTGGACATTCCAGTAAAACTTTAGGGACAGATATGACCGAACGGCCATAGTTTGCTGATTGCTTTATTACACAGTAAATTTGTGCCTATGTTTCACTGCCTGTAAAATGGGACTAATAAATAGTACCTACCTCACAGGATTATTATGAGAATTAGATTAGATATGAAAAGCTCTTACGACAGTGCCTGGCACATGGCAAGCAATAAATGGAAATTATCACCAGCCTCCTTTGAATTTGCTGATTGAGAGTAACTATACTATGTCTTACCTAGGGTCTTTCGGAAAAATAATCAGATTAGCCAATTCACTACATCAGAAATTTAATTAGGGAGAAAAATTTAAATGGGTGATGCCGACATTATTTTGAATTCAGTTGGATTATTTCTAATTCATCCTCTGAAAATCTGAGGTGACACATAGTTAGGGAGAGGAAAGGTGAAGAAGGGTGTTGGGAGGGAGGGTAGTTGGGGAAGAAAAGCCCCAACAGCACAAGGAGGTACCCAGGTGGGAAGAAGTAGATACCACTTTGTTCCAGAAGTCTCCAAAGACCTTGAGTCACCCACCGTTACCACCTAGACAGCGACAGTCTCTTCAATCAGGGAATAGTCGTGGCTGTCCTTTCTTCACATACTTTTGCTATGTGACTGTCTCTGTTTTTCTAGATCACAATTTTAACAGAATGGTTAGACCCATCTTACCTGGTTCTTACCTTAATGAAGAGTAACCAATTACAGCAGGTCCTGGAATAATGTCCATTATTAGAGCATTGATGAGATGCCAGAGGAACTGCCCGCTCGTTTGTACCAGTTGGCCTTGGTACATTGGCTCAGTTAGTTATACATCGTTTCCATTTCCCGTGTCGTCACAGAACCTGTGACGACATTGCGTGAGGACTTACTGTATTTTCTCACTTGCGGCAATGCTACCCAGGAGAGACCGTTATAAAGGGTATTAATTTAAAATACAAAGTCCCGATTCCTTTAAAATCTGTTTTCCTTCATCCGTGTCTAACCTGTTTGTACAATTCTCTCGCTGACTCCTCCAATATCCTTGATTTTCTAAGTGCAGAATTTTAAATTGGGAAAAGGGCTGCTCATTAACAACCTACTGTGATAAGCTCTCACCACACCTGCAAGGCAGAGCTGTTTGTTACTTGGGTCTTTCTCAGCAAGTATTATTTCTGGGCTGGGGTGAGGAGGGCAGTCTAATCATTTATAGTGATAACTGGTAAGTCACTTTTCATTTATGCAATAGCACAGTTTTGAACTTTCTGTGCTCTGCTTTATTGAATCCTGTCTAACTGAGATCCTTTTAATAGTCATTCTCAGTTTAACTAATTTCCCCTGTAAGTAGTACATTTTTTCTCTATACTATGTCCATACATAATCCTCACAGCTCAGGTTTAAATTTGGTTTTTAGGATTTATAAATAAGAACATTTTGGGGAAGGATCATGGATATAGACATTGACCGAAGAGACATTAACACAATGTGATTTGATATATTCAATATCATGAGAGGAGCTTACTTCTGAGAAGAGGTCTTTCTAACTTTATTTAGACAATAAAGTTCCCAGACGTTGGTTACATATGCAAAGCAGGTTGTATCCTTTTCCATATGTAGAGACATTGTATAAGCCCAAATACATAGGTATTTTTTCTTTCTCATGCCATTTAGGAGTTCAGAAATGACTTCTTAATGCTTTTTGAAAATTTAACTAAAAAATGTTATCGTTCTTATTTCTATTACTCTTCATTCCTTGCATTACTGCCCAGACACTTCTCTCTGGGCCTCCTGCTCCCTCCTCCATAGTGGCTGCTCCATCTTGTGCTCCTTTGCCCGATATCCAAGTCATTTGCTTTTGCCCACTTGATATTTGAGAGAGAGAGAGGGGGAGAGAGAGAGAGAGGGAGAGAGGGAGAGCGAGAGGTGAGGTCTTGACTGTCACCCCTACTCAAAGGAATAATGGAGCTGTTATTTCCATTTCTCTATATGGCTCCTAATAATAGTCTCAAACAAAATGAGATAATAAATAGAAATCACATTTTTAAAGTTAAAAGTTAAATAGCCAATGATACAATTTTGGAAGAGAAAAAAAAATGTCTGGAGAGAAATTCATAGTTGGAAAGTAGAAAATGAGGGTCTCTTTCATTTCACTGTGACCTCGGATTGACTGAGCAGGGACTCTCGTGGGTAGAGTGGGTTTCTTTAATCTTTCTAAATGATCTATCAAAGAGCCTTTGAGTGCCTCAGAAGCTTTGGCCCTGGATATAGTTCATGGCCCGTTTTAACCTTTTAGGAAAGTTTTTAAATAGTTCATAAAGTTACATAATGTTGTGTAATTGGAAGTTACATCCCTACTACAAAATGTCATCTTTGAACTATAAGAGATGTTAAATTAAATCATCATCTTTGGGAGCGTTGAGGACTTGTGTATTATGAAAAAAGTGGGTAGAATATTGTGTAACATCTGTGTATTTTTTTCCATCATGTTCTAGAGAACTAAAATCCTTTTCAAGTACCTTTATCCATACAGTGTGTTAAAAAAGCTAAGAAATGAGTATTATTAAAATTTAAACATTTTAAAAGCCAAAGCCTTAAACATAGTTTTGTTGACAGCATTCAGCATTGTTCAAAAGCTGTAGGATGAGAATGGTGATCTCTGACCCCTACCCACCTCTCGTTTCTCTTTGCTTATCTCATGATAGTACACACAGTGTCAGGGTAGGTGGATACTTTTCACACACTTAGGGACATGAAACACATTGAAAACTATTCTGCTCATTGCCAGAGCTTAGAGAAGGGGCTGCTCTTGGTACTAGCGGCATCCAATTCATTGGAAGGAGAACTCTCCTCCACTTGGGAAGCAAGCCTTCTCCCATATTTGTGCAGAAAGAAAAAGAAAACCCAGGGACCAGACCTGAGGAGTCTGTGCCATGACTGGACCATTAACTCTGCTTCGAGACTTAGCTCATGAAGTGACTAAGACTGGGGTAGAATGGAACCTGAGTTTGCTTTGTCCAGGGCCGCCCCTCCCTCAAGGACGACACTATTGATTTGAGGTGGTTTCTGATGAAGCCTGAATTCCTATTGATTGTGTTGGAGAGACAGAATCGTTGGGTGTGGGGAGGATCGTCGTGTCTCTGTCACTATTGCCCTGAGTGATAAAGGACCGATTCCACATGGGCCTTCCCCCTTGACCAGCCATAACTGCTTAGGACGCTTGACAAGAGGAGAAAGGTCTTCTCCCAAGGGAGAAGGCCGTTGAGAATTGGTGAACTGTCATAGATGTTATTTATCTTGGTACTTGCAGATGTCCTCACTCAATACTTTCCCTCTGGTTTAAATAATGTTTATTATACTGACACTTTTTATAAGGTTTGTAGACACTAGCATTCTTGAATCCTAAGGGAAATATGTGTTCAGCGCTAGAGTATAGGGCTTGGCAGGGATTGTCTTTAATGAAGGCTTGTTATGTGGGTGGATTTAATAGAGAACTTGCACTGTAGTCCTTGGCACAATTTAATGCGCTTTTTCTTTTACATGGCATATGAGCGCTTTTATGTGAATGTCTCTATTCGTTTTTCCCTCCGAGGGCTTTTATCATAAGGGTGAATGAGATCTTTCTTAAAAACCATTTAAGACCTATGATCGTTTAGAAGCAGGCCTGTTAGTTTTCTGAGTATGCAGAAAGTAGTCCTTAAATAGCACCTCTAATCACTGTATATAATCCCCAAGTTTCAGTGACTATTCGTTTTCATGTTTCTTTATTATTATTGTTATTGTTATTATTATCATCACACCCCCTTCCTCCCTATGCTACCTCTATGTCATCTCTCGCCACCCAACAGTGACAAAAACTGAAAACCACAGTGATTAAGAGTGTCACTCTCTTCTACCCGTTGCCATCTAACATGGGAGGAAGGACAGGAACCCTTTTACCTCTCTCCATTCCTAATGGGTTTTCCCATCTAGAATCTTCTGTTAATGCCTTCTGATTCATTGCTAATGAGCAACAAAAACAGTTCGCAGTGAGCAAAATTTAAAAGCAAAGTGCATTGAGGTTTGCAGAGTTGCTATGCAAAAGTAGCTGCTGGCTGCTCAGGAGAATCCGTGTGTATTTAATCACTAATGCCAGTTTAGGTTACTCAGTTACAGAAAAAATCTTTACAGCCAAATCTTAATTTATGACCAGACTTTGAGTCAAAACTTAGGAAAGTTATTTAAAATACCCATCCTGGTCAGACTCTCCTGCAAGCATGGTAGACAGTGTGACCAGTGTGACACTTTAAGCTTTGTAACTGTTCTCATCACCTCATGGATTCCAACAGCTGTAAATTTTACTACTGTGTAGATACCACTACTAAATTTTCTAGAAATATGTCTTAATAACAACAAAAGCACGAAAAGATAATAATATTAGCAACAAGTAATATTTGAGTACTTATCATATATCAGGCACTGGATTAGTACTTCCGTCCTCACTCATATCCCCATCGTGTGGGTACGATTATAATCTTCCTGTTTTAGCACAAGAATATCGGATGTACAAAGGATAAAGGAACTTGTCCTAGATCCCGGAAGTTGCTAGCGGTAGAGCTGGAACTGGAACCCACGTGTCACTCAATGACCACTCCTTCCGCCACTAGTCCACACTGTTGTCACGAATCTCCTGTCAGAATCTGGCAGAGGGGTCAAGGTTTTCAGCCATCTTCCTCAGCTCTCTAGAGCAGGGTTTGCACCAACAGCACCATAGTCATTTTGGAATGGATGGTTCTCGGTGTGGGGCATAGTCATGTGCACTGTGGAATGTTTAGCAGAAAACTTGGCCTCCACCCACTGAATGCCATTAGAACCACCACCTCCCCTGCTTATGGCAAACAATAATGTCTCTAGACATTGCCAGATATCCGCTGGGGGACAGAATTGCCTCTGGTTGAGACCGAGTGTTCTAGAGATTTGGAATACATAGTGTATAAGGGTAGGCTAAGCCACAGTAACAAACAGACCCCCCACATTTAGTGGTTTAATACAACGGAAGTTCATTTCCTGCTCCTGTCACAGTCATGTGTGTGTGTTCAGGTTAGCAGGAGCGGCACGCCTCCACGTAGTCATCAGGAACCCAAGTCGATGAGGCTGTCATCTTCAGTACACGGCTTCCAAGGTTGCTGTGTTCTGTACCATTTCAGTCCACAAATGTGGAGGTCCAACTGTGTGTATGCATTGATCTGCACCATTTTACATAGGGAACTTGAGCATCTGCAGAGTTTGGTATCCACAGAGGGTCCTGAAACCAATCTCCCTCGGATACCAAGGGACGAGTGCTATAAAGCTTTCAGAGAGTCAGAAGTTACACATGGATTCACAACTGTGTGGGGGTTGGTACCCATAATCCCTGTGTTGTTCAAGATTCAGCTGTATGTTTTCAACCTTTACCTGTGGAACAGTTTTCAAATTACTTAAAACTTTACAGCCATAGGGTGATGTTCATTAATTCATATAATAGTTATGGATGCAGTGACATTTCTCAGTTCTGCCCAAGAAATACTGAATCTCAGGTAGTGAAAAGATCTCCTTTGAGTTCCCACAATCCTGACTTGTGACTTACTTCTTGAAACTTGGGGCCAGGACAACTAGTCAAGGTCAGTCTAAGGATGTCCGGGAGTTAGTGGCCCTGAGTCAGGATTCAGAGGGAGTTCTTTCTGGGCTGCAAGAATTCAAGATCTGAGACAGTTTATAGGTAGAGGTCGTTTTTAACACACCTGTCAAATGTCTGTCTCAAGGAAGAGAGAAAAGCTGTATGAGTTTCGAAGTACCTACAGTTGGTTCTGCTATAATGTTACATGACATATAATGTTACATTTCCTAAAAGTCACTCACTGTACAAAATCACATGAGTGGAGGGGAATAGGGCTTGTAGGAAAACTGGGTGCTGAGCACAACACTCAAAAACATCATTGATGACATTAAAAAAAGATAGGAATCTAAAAACTGGAAGCAGTTTTGTTTATGTTAAAGGATTAAGAAATACATATATACTATAGTAAATATGACACTTCACCATGAAAAAACCTGAACTTTCTTGTGGAAGCCACCTGGTTCCCACACCTGCCACTCTCTACTTGAGAAGAAGAGAACATCCCAAAGGAGCAAGAGGAAAAATGGAAGAAAAAAGACCCATAAAGAGGAGAAAGAACAGAGAACAGAGGGAGAGGAATGTAACACAGGCTAAGAGAAGAGAGAAAAAAATTCGAGAGGAAGCCATCTGCAGGGTTGCAGCTTATGAGTTATTATGAAACAGGGTTACCTGCCGTCAACACCAAGTTGCTTCACCTGACGTGAATAGGTGTGGCTCATAATGCACGCAGGTGGACTGAGGTAGTCTGTAGGCGTTTGAGGGGTATGTGTGCTTTGTATTTCTGTGCTGAGCTGTGAAATTTGGGTGCAGTTCTCCGCGTTCATCTCGTGTTTCTTGTGGATGAAATCCTGCCCGAAAGCAAAGGCGAAACTGAGAAATTTGAATTAAGTTCAAATCAATCCCTAATATAGTAATCGTGTGGGAACAAATTTATGTTTTCAAAACAAATGTGATAGAACTGATTGTACATATTCTTTGCAGTGTTATGACCCATTATGAATAGGTCTCACCACCCCCTCAGCCCTTTGCTCAGACTGGAAAACCAAAACACGCTATACCAGTTGTCAACGCACATGGTCTTCCATAGACTGATAAAGACTATGACAGATATCCTTAGCGCATTTCTTATTTCTACCTTATAAGAAAAAATGGTTTAAAAGAATTCCAAGTTTTCTTAACAGTTTGAGTTTATTTATATTTTTGAACACCTACCCTAATCTTGGACCAGCAAATGTGATTACCTGTAAATACAAATAGTTAGATTTTTTTTTTTTTTCACTGAAAGGATTTGCACAATTTGGTCAAATATTCTTGCACAAACTATAGCATTTGGTATCTTTGAAACTCAGTACAACAAGGAGATATAAGAGGCAAATATTAGTGAGTTTCTGGTGTTAAAATTGGAATAATTTCTTTCCACCTACACTTACAGATTCAGTTAGGCAGTGTATTAAAGGATCAACTTACCACAAAATGGGAGAAAAAAGGAAAATAGAAACTGTACTTTTCAGATGTAACTGAGTACATTCATTTCTTTTGAGTGATCAAAAATTTGCAAAAATGCCTCCAACTAGAACATCCCTTCCCGTTCTAGTAGGCCTTCTTTTAAGGCAACATTTTGCTTTTTAATGAAAAGGCATTTTGAAAACTTAAGTTAACTCTGGCGACTGAGTAGCCATTATTACTGGTCTGCTAAAGATCAGCTAATATATTTCAAAGACTGCCTGTGGGCAGAATTCTGTTGAAGATTTGCTAAAACAGGTCCTGTTCAGTAGGTTAAAATGATACTGCTTTTGGGTGTGTGCCATCTTGACTATTCAATTATACTGAGTGGGTAGAAAATTATAGAATTCAAAAAATTATGATCTAAACAAACCAACCTTCAAGTTGGGAGAATTTTCCCATCACCAGAAATTTCTTCCAAAGAGTAGATGTTGCTTGCACCTTGTGAAACTAATCACATAAAAGAATTTACCTAGGTAAATTCTGACCTAACGTCATTTGCCTAGGTAAATTCGAGCCTAATGTCAGTATGTGTGAGTCAAAGCAACTCTATAACTCACAGAAAAGGAAGAAGCAGCATGGCCTGATGTATGGCTTATCACTCTACATACTTAGTAGTTAACTGTTTTCTGATCATTCATGTTTTCAATTTCTCTTCTGCTCACCAAGACTACTTTGCCATTTATGGGGATAGCGTAGTTCTGTATAGCAGCTTGTATGGAATTTTTAAAATCTCTTTTAATTGTAGTAAAATATACATAACATTGATCGTTTTAACCATTTTTAAGCATATTGTTCAATGACATTCAGTACATTTAAATTGTCCCACAACTACCACCACCATCCATCCCAAATTTTTCTATCACCCCAAACTGAATCTCTGTACCCAGTAAACAATAACTCTTTATCTCCCTCTCCCCAGCCTCAGGCAACCTTCTTTTCTTTAAAAATAAATAAAGAAAGAAAGAAATAAAAATTATGGCAGAATACATATAACATAAATTTTACCATTTTAATCATTTTTAAGTATACAATACAGTTGCCACAGTATTTTCACAATGTACGACCAATCTTCAGAATTCTCTTCATCTGCAAAGCTGAAATTCTCTGTCTATTAAATGATAATTCCCCTTCTCCCCTCCTTCTACTAACTACCATTCTACTTTCTGTTTCTGTGAATTTGACTGCTTTAGATACCTCATATACCTTCTACGTGGAATCATACAGCGTTTGTCCTTTTGTGACTGGCTTATTTCTTCAGTATAATGTCTTCAAGTTTCACCCATGTTGTAGCATGTGCCAGAATTTTCTTCCTTTTTAAGGTTTAATAATATTCTATTGTATGCATATATCACATTTTGTTTATCCATTCCTCTTTTGATGGACACGTAGGTTGCTTCCAGTTTCATAGAATTTTTGATTAGATAGAACCACAACAAATTTTAGAACTGGAAAGTCACTCAACGAGGTCTAACCAATTATAGATTCTGAAAGGGTGAGGTATGTTGGCTAAGTGTTCTATTCCTCACATTCAGCACTGTATCTGACCCTTAATAGGCTATCAGGAAATGTTTGCCGAATGAATTATTTTGTCCATTTTTATAGATGAGGAAATGGTTATTCAGAGAGCCGAGTGATTTTTTCCAGCTGAATGCAAATCCTAGTTCTGTCATTGGCTGCCTTTGACATTGAACAGTGACTTAACTTCTATAACGGGTGATTTCTTTATCTTAAAATGAAAGATATTATCTACCTCCTGGGGCTTAGGGGAGTTGAATGAGGTGACGCCCATTAAGTGCTTAAGCACAGACCTGGCATAGACCAGGCACAGTGGGAACACTCACTGTTCAAGCCTGCAGGGAAGTATTGGCAGTGCCAAGACCGTATCCAGGTCCTGTCTACCATCCATTTCATCTAGAAACAACTAGAGAAAACAAGATGCGTGAATTGGTAATAATTTATCACCAATGAATAATGTTAATGTCCATTTATTAACATTATTCATTGGTAATCAATGTACCAACTAAGAAGGGCCCTCATACATTCTCGTTGATAAAATTTTCTGGAAACACATAACTTTTATTGCCCAGTTTTCTACATCTCAGCCATTGACAAAGACAAAATGGACATGGACATGTGTGAAGGGGAGATCTTGTCACTTCTCCATCTAACCACCACATCATTGAGACGAAACCATAGCGGTGGTACAGAGGACAAGTGGGGATACTCAGGGACACTTCCTTAGCAACTTCTTGAGACAAGTCTAAAGCAGCCTGTGAAACTGCCCTTTCATCCCCTAGCATGGATGTAAGTAGCCTGGTGAGGGTGAGAATTGCCTCCTGCAACACCAGAGAGTCTGGACTAGTCTGCTGAGGTCATTAATAGACCACGGAATGCTCGGGGACCCCTTCTGCAAACCTCTGTTCTGAACTAGAAGCTGGCTCTGAAGCTCCAGATCCTATTTGAAAAGGAATAAGGTAGTTTACTGATAATACGTGTACATTTACTTAATATTCAAAATTATCTAGAATGTTGAAAAACTGGTTTGGGTATGAAAATCTGCGAGGAGAAAATCCCTACTTCAAAAATAGGAAAAACTAAAACATCGTAAAGATCCCTTCTGAGAAACATGCAATTAGCTGGTCATCAGCTAGATTCATACCAGAGATAGAGAGTAAATGCTCATAAACAGGTTCAAAGGGGCTATTAGTTATCACCTAAACAGTCTAGTTAGGAAAAGCAACTAAAAAAGAGATTTTTTTTTTTTTAAAGCAAAGTCTGCATGTGATTATTACCTAGGGGCTTTACAATTCCAGTCACCTAAGCTACCCACTGGACTAAAGAAATCAGAATTTTGGGGGGCGGCATCAGTTTTTCTTAAAGCTCTCCAGAGTCCAATAGGCAATCAACAATGAGGTCCATAGTCTTAAAGGAAACTTCCCCCCCTTTTTTTATAAAGCAAACAACAGACATTTAAAGCCAACGTAAATTACTTCTCCCACCTCCTGGAGAATATAACGAAATGATGAAAAGCTAAAATCTGTAAGAACGGAATTTGAATCCTGACTTTGCCCTTTCCCTGTGTTCTCGGACAAGTTACTGAACTTCGCTAAGTTTCAGGATTGTTGTGAAAATTAAGTAAGATTATCCATGCCAAATGCTTACCATAGTGCTGGCACTATACAGTAAGCACTCCACTGAGAATTATTATTATTAATAGAATTGATATTATTTGGACAAGGCCATTAATTTCTGATAGATTCCAAAATATAATCGTGTGATTACTAATCTATGTTAAAGAAGTAGTTCAGAAAATTATTTTAACTTTGTGATTTATTTTTTACTTCATTTTTTTTTTATGGTGACATTGGTTAACAAATCCAACAAGTCTAAGCTGTACACTTTAACAGGAGGGCATATATGTATTTACACTGTGTGTTCACTTCCCATAATGAGATTTCCTTCTGTCACCACATATTTGACCCTCTTTACCCAGTCTACCTCCCCCCCCACCGCCCTTCTCTCCTCTGCCCTCTGGTTTTAACTTTGTAATTTAAAAAGGATGTATCATGTGATTTTTAGTTTACCTGACACCTACTTGTAATTGAAATTCATTCTTAATATCATAAAGGACTTCAGTTCTTTTCAGAATTTTGATTTGAGCCGGGTCAAAGTGAGATTGATTTAAGGGACAGAGCACCAGCCTGGGCGCCCATGCCATGCTGACAGTCAGCTGTGTGCCCGTGGACAAATGACCAGTCTGACCTCAGCTTCATCCTTTGTAAATGAGTCTAATTCAAAAATGCCCAAATCTAAAGATGCCCGGAGACTGCATCTCCTCCAGCCTCAGCTCTCAAGAATGTAACTAGGAAATAAGGAAGTCCTTTGAGTAGCCAAAATAGATATTTCAAACGCCAAACAGTAAATCCTGTGTCTTTAACCAAAGAGAGGCCCCAAGCTCTCACTAAGAGCCTATTTACCTCCATGTTTAAAATAAGCTTAATTATTTGGTTTCCTAGCCCATGGCAAAGGGAGGGAGCTGAAGGAGATAGAAGTGACAGCACTAAGGAGCAGAGGAAGAACCCTTAGTAGGTGAATTAATGTAAGGCCATTTAGAATGGGTGCAGACTCACCTCGGGGTCACCCTGGTGAATTGTACTTGTGAATTATGGCCCAGAGCACAACCGAAGTCCTTACTAATGAGACTGAATAGCAAGAAAAATGTTCATTATGTTTGGTAGAGCATCTAAAATACATTGTCAGGTGCCTGGCCTTCATAAACAAAGTGATTATTTAATTATAATAGTTGACTTTTTAAATGTTTTTCGCTGTTGTAAAATATATATAACAGAACGTACCATTTTAGCCATTTTTAAGTATACAGTTCAGTGGCATTGAGCCACATTCACAATGTTGCGCACCCATTGCCAGTGTCCCTTTCTAGAACTTTTTTATCATCCCCAACAGAAACTCCCTACCGTTAAACAATAACTTTCCATCCTCCCCTTCCCCAGCCTCTGGCAACTCCCAGTCTACTTTCTGTCTATGAATTTGCTGGAATTATACAGTATTTGTCCTTCTGTGTCTGGCTTCTTTCACTTAGCATAATGTTTTCGCAGGTTCATCCATGTTGTAGTATGTATCATTATAATTAACTATTAATTCTTTGGGAAAATTCTTGTACAATAGCCGATCCCTCAACAGAAGTGAGATGACACTCTATAAAAAGTGAGAATCACCCTTACTCTGGAAGGGGAGGAATTATGAAAATAATAAAGGCATGACGAGAAATTGCAAGCATCTGTCCAGCCCAAAACAAAAGGGAATGCTAGTCCTAAATGTGAAGATACTTTGTTTTGTTAAGCTAGTATAAGAATTTATAATGATTCTTGTGCTTGAATCATTGGCACCTCCCGCCCCCAAAGTAGGCCACATAAAAAAATGGAGAGAGGCTGCAGCCTAAGTCTGTGGTTTCAAGTGGCAAAATTACTCCTCAGTTTTTTCCACATGCAGTGTAGAGGACAGTGTGTGTGTGTGTGTGTGTGCGCGCGCGCGTGTGTCTTGGGAGGAGGCAGAATGAGCTATTCCTTTAAACTACACTTTAAAATATTTTCTTCTGAAACAAGCCTTTTTTTCTCTTTGGAGCAACGAGAAATGTTACAAGTGTTTTTTCAGCTTTATAATGGGGCTTAAAGTTCTGCTGTTAACCTTTCAGAGGCTCTAAGTGGGAGATGAGTCAGGAAGGGCTCAGCCCCTCGGGCCTCTGGCAGCTGCGGACGGTAAATACAGAACTGCTGAAAAGCCTGCCGCCTTTGTCCCGTAAAGCAGTGGGTAAATCGCTCGACCCGGGGGTCTGTTTATAGCTCCTAAATGGTGTTCCAAAAATGCAAATGAGTGTAGAGAAAAGGATGAGAGTTAATCTACTTTTGATTAAGGAAGCCTTTCTTGTGCAAAGGAGAGAGTGGGGTGGGTGGGAAGAGAGTTAAAAACAAAATGCATAGTTTAGGAACCTTTGTCATCTTCCTGAGGTCTGTGTTGGTAAAAAATGCTGTCCCAGAGACAAAGGGGAGTGGGAGGGAGCAAAAGAGGAATGCCGGGTTGGGTTACAGTTCAATACAACTTCGGTCACTTAGAGCGCTGAAGAGAGATCCGCCAGGGACTCAGTTAACCCTCGCCTTCCCAGCCTCTGGTTCGCCCGCTTAACCAGTTGATCTGGTTTACAGAGATGGATGCCCCAGTTGCTCATTCTGCCGACATTCCGTGCTGGGAGAGCTAAAGCATAAGTCCTACCAATCGTTCAGGTCAGTTTTAAGGGAGAGAAGACTCTACAAAGAGATGTCTATAGCAATGTATGATGATTACCCTGGCTTCCTATATTATGGAATTACAACTGTAAATGCGCCTAGGAGCAGCTGACCCAGACAGGGGGTGGGAAGGATCAGAGAGGAAGATTCCTAGGAAGAATCTTGAAGGAGGGCTTAGCAGGTAATGACAGCAGGAGAGAGGATCTTGCTGGTGAGAAGAGAACATGTAAAGACAGAGAAGCCTGAGGGGACAGGGGACATTCCTGACAGTACAAGGAGTGAGTGCCGGTGTGTTGGGGTGTTGGGGGGAGAACAGGAGGGAGCTACCAAGTGGTAAAGGAGCAGTCTGGAAAGGTAGGCAGGAGTACAAGCCTTGGAGGACCTCCCTCTGTGCCGAAGAAGACTGTCAGGAGTCACGGCCGGATTTTCTGCAGGAGGCATACATCAAATCTGAGTTTTAGAAAGGTCACGCTACATTCACTCTGAAAAGTTGGAGGGGGCAGGGCTCACAACCGAGAGGTTGGTTAGGATGTCCTTGCAGCAGTCGTGCTGGGAGGTGAACAGCGAGACCAAGGCAGCCATGAGAGAGAGGAGGGGTCCCCTTCCAAAGAGAGACAGCAGGAGAGGCAGGATTTATTGTTCAGTGGATGTAGCTAGCGAGAGGGCCAGAGTCTGGGAAACTTTCGAGTGTCATGGGGATTTTGTATGTATGTCTCTTCTTACAATCTTCAGACCCTGTCCCAACAAAATGATGGTTAATAATAAGCTTTCCTAGGGCAGAGAAAAGTGGTGGGAGAAGTTTTTATTACGATTCATCAGGGTGCAAATAGAGTTCATTTGCTTTTGAACCAAAAGAGGCTCCAATCTGGCTATTTCCCTGCTCTACGAGGAGGAAGCTGGCACACAACAGCCTCCACTACCAGCTAGTGTATGTGGGGCACCCTGTGCCCAGCTCCTTGAATGGGCCTTGTCACTTAACCCCCAGAATGAAGGGGAGGCGTGGGTAGCTGTATTATCCCTACTTAACAGGGAGGCTGCTGGCCTTTGCAGCCCATGCATTTCCCGCCACCCTGCATCTGGAGCAGCACTGGAGCATAGGCCTTTATGAGGAATCTACTGTCCTGTCCCCAGTGCCCTGCTCGGTCTCCAGGTAAATCTTTTCTTCTAGGACATATTTGCAGCAGGTGGAAACTGCATCCATTAGCAAGAACAAGCAAGGAGTGTGCTTCTGTTCAGATTGTAAAATTGCTGCTGTAAAAATTCATCCTACACAGTCTCTTGAAAAATCACTTATGGAAACTTCTTTCTGTGCTCCGTCAGGCCCTCCAGCTCTCCTCCCCCTTCCCCCTCTCTGTTCTAAGTAACAAGATGGCTGTAGGTGATCTGCTTAAGATTTCAGAGAAGAGGAAAAATAGCTTTCTTCAAATCATGCATTTCACCCTGCGGGCACGAAGTGGAACCAAGCCGCTGGTACGCATGACGGAAAGAAATCTTTGTGTTTACCCCATCCTAGAGGCCTGGAGCTCTTTGAGGTCAAGTTTCTGGCGAGCACGCCATCGTGCTGGCCCAACCGCACCCCCGTTTCACCCTCTGCTTGCAT